>NW_027094089.1:752782-887782 GCF_029207755.1 Chamaea fasciata | reverse complement strand
GAGTACATGGAGACGGACCTGGCGCGGCTGCTGGAGCAGGGCAAGCTGGCCGAGGAGCACGCCAAGCTCTTCATGTACCAGCTGCTGCGCGGGCTCAAGTACATCCACTCGGCCAACGTGCTGCACCGCGACCTCAAGCCGGCCAACATCTTCATCAGCACCGAGGACCTGGTGCTGAAGATCGGCGACTTCGGCCTGGCCAGGATCGTGGATCAGCACTACTCGCACAAGGTAGGCAGCGCCAGCACAGGGAGGCGTCCAGTGCTTGTAGGGTGATGTGGCTGGGCCGTGGTGGGTCTTCTGGGGGAACCTGAGCCTCTTTGGGCAGCTGTGAGCCCTGCTGGGTGGTCACTGCTGGTGACCACTGTGCCCCAAGCCAAGACGTGTCCATGGAGTCATGATTTGGGTGACTGCTTTACCCCAAGCCAAGACGTGTCCATGGAGTCATGGTTTGGGTGGCCACTGTGCCCCAGGTCAAGGCACATGTCCATGGAGTCATGGTTTGGGTGACTGCTCTGCCCCAAGCCAAGACGTGTCCATGGAGTCATGGTTTGGGTGACTGCTTTACCCCAAGCCAAGACGTGTCCATGGAGTCATGGTTTGGATGGCCACTGTGCCCCAGGTCAAGGCACATGTCCATGGAGTCATGGTTTGGGTGGCTGCTGTGCCCCAGGTCAAGGCACATGTCCATGGAGTCATGGTTTGGGTGGCCGCTGTGCCCCAGGTCAAGGCACATGTCCATGGAGTCATGGTTTGGGTGGCTGCTGTGCCCCAGGTCAAGGCACATGTCCATGGAGTTATGGTTCAGGTGACCGTTTTGCCCCAAGCAACTACAACATCCATGGAGTCATGGTTTGGGTGGCCGCTCTGCCCCAAGCCAAGACATGTCCATGGAGTCATGGATTGAGTGGTAAGGGGCCTTTAAAGCTCCTTCAGTCCGACCCCCCAGCAACGAGCAGGGACACCTTGCACTAGGTGGGGCTGCTCAGAGCCCTGTCCAGGCTGGCTTTCAATGTTATCCGGGCGCAGCCCATGCACTGAGCTCTGCCAGAGTCCCCCGGGCTCTGCAGTGCTGCAAAGAGGGCACGGGGAGGGCTTGAGTGCCCTTCAGCTGCCTTTCGTTGCTTTGTATTGTGTCTGTCAAACACATGCTCAGGTGTTTTGTTCTGTCTCAGCAGTGGACTGTGCGGAGGCATGCTTTTGCTAGCTTTGCTCAAATGCCTGAGCTCTGTGTTTCTTGCTCTGCTGCTGTTAAAAGGCACAAGCTGCTGGAAGCACATGGAGAGGGGACCTGGCACGTCCACGCCCACTCTGCTGGGCTTTGTCCTCACCTCGGTGCCAACCAGCTCCTTAAAAACCCAATTTCATTTGAACTGCATTCATTTAACGTAGGGGGGGAGGAGTGGGTCATCGAGACTCGGTCAAATCCTCTCGTCTGAGGTCCCAGATCCAAACACCACGTGAAATCCTTTGCTGCTTGGTACCCAGTGTATCATGAAGCAGTAACAACGTGAGTGGCCGGGGCAGCCTGTGGTGCTGACAGTGGGCAGGTGGCGTGGGAGGGAAGGAGGGAGGCCAGGATAATGGGTGAGAAGTCTCTGTAACACACAGGCCTGATGCTAATGGGTGCTGAGCAGAGCTGTGGATGTTAAAATGCAGGTTGCCTTCCAGGCTGGAGCTCCTGAGCAGTGGAGGAACGTGGCGGGGAAAGCAAAGCCACTGTGTGGTCTGCAGCTGGCTTCTGGTTAAAGTCTCTGTTTGGTGTCGTGAGGTGGGATGCAATCTGTTTTCTTGAGCTGGATGTGTCCGTGGGTGAGGTTGGGATCCCCCGTGGATCTGTTGTTGTGCCTGTGCCGAGGTTTAAATGCACTCTGCGTTTACCAGTGGGTTCTGCCCCTTGCTCCGTGAAGGGAGGCGTGGAAGGGGAGCCAGCAGAGGATGGCAAAATGACAATCTCATGGTCCTGGGCTGATTTATTCTGGATACGAGTCTGGGCTGTGGGGAGAAACAGAGCCGGGGGGAAAAGGAATGAGGTTGCAGGAAGGTCCCTGTTCACTCTGCCTGCCCTCTCTGTGCTCCCTTCCTCACTCATTGTTTATGGCCCAGCTCGGGAAGAGGTGCCCAGCTTTTCAAATGTGGGATTTGTTTGTTTAAAGTCAGGTAACTCCCAGAGAAAACCCCTGCAAAGGAGGCAGGCTGCATGAACACAGAAAGTCTGTGGTTAGAGGAACGTCGTGTTGTCAAGGACTGCGGGATCAGGGTAGGAGTCATCTGTTCGTGTCTGCTGCAGAATTATTGTTATTTCTAAGCAATTCTCTGTTGCCTCAATAACAGCCAGTGCCGTGGAAGGAGCTGTCAAGGGCTGCAGCCTCATATCGGTGTTTAACTCTGCCAGATGCCATTGCACGAGCATCCTCCAGCTCCTCATGGGGTGGGAGGCTGGAGCGTCAGTGCAAAAAAACCCATCTGACGTGCAGAGAAAGCTGGGTGCTGCTCCGGAGCAGAGCTGAGAACAGCAGATATTGTCAGTTCCTGGTGATTCCTGGTGGGCAGAGCTGTGCTTGCCAGAGCTGGGTGCCAGGGCCTGCAGAGCTGGGCTACAGCAGAAGGGCTCAGAGGGGTGTGGGTCGGTCCTGCCTCGGATGTCCAGCGTTTCTGAGACGGCTCAGAGGAATCAATTCCTTCCCCTGTTTCCCTTTCAAGCTGTGCTCTCCTCCAGGGCTCACACAGATTTATGAGCTCGGTGGCCGTGCTCTGGCAGGAGGCAGCAGCAGGAGGCAGAGCAGTGGAGCATCACCGAGCCTGAGGCTGCGGGGCCTCCACCCCGGGGCTGCCCCCATGCCTTAGGATTTTGTATTTTTCAAACCCTGTACTGCTTTAGTGCGTGGCTCTGAACTCCGCGTAGAGTGTTAGTTAGCTGTCTTCACATTTCGGTCAGATGAAACAATCCCTCTAGGCTCGAAGCTCAAGGACACACTACAGCCTCAGGCCCCGAAATGAAAAACAAAACGACAAACAAAAGTGAGCTGGGGGGGAGCAAACCGGGGGTGTGTGACTTCATTACCTGAAGCTGTAATTTTAGAATTAACCCCTGATATGTTGGATCAAACTTGTGATTGTCTGAAAAACTCGTGACCATCATCCATCGTGGGTGCAGCCTCTGGCTGCCCAAGGTGCAGCTGCTGAAGGCCTTCCATAAATATTCCCTTTTAATCTCTTAATTTCATCTAGCCTCTCTTCTAGGGAACCACTCCAAGGCACCAGCCTGAGCAGAGCAGGGATCCTCACAGCCCAGATTTGGTGCTGCCAGCCTGTGCTGGGGCAGAGGTGCCCGTGAGCAGATGAAATCCTGCACCCTGGGTGCACCTTTGGGCAATTAATCCCCCAAAGACCCAGTAGATCCAAACCACTGAAGGCAGCACAGAGCTGCGCCTCTGCCGTAATGGTTTCCTGAGAGCCCGTGGGGTGAGGAAGGGTCATCTTAAGCCTGTGGATTTTTTTTTTTTTTTTCCTCTTAGCATGTTTTGTTTCTGGAATATGCTTACGCTAATGGCTGGGCTCTGCTAACACAAAAGATTGCAGGTTGTGTGGTGTTATTTGTCTCAAAGGTCACATCTGTTCTGACCCGATGCTTCACAAACCCCGAACCGTCCTGCTGAGCGCTAAAATGGCAAATAAGAACCACGCCGGATTGTGAGCAGAATTTTAAACACGGCTTGGGATACACGTACCACCTGAATAACAGCCCTTGCCTGGCAAGATGTCTTCTTTATGTGATTTTCACCAGGCAAACGCTGAGCTGGGATAACGTGGTGGGAAGGGGAGAGCTCCCAGCTCTGGGAGATGCTGAACTGGGATAACGTGGTGGGAAGGGGAGAGCTCCCAGCTCTGGGAGATGCTGAACTGGGATAACGTGGTGGGAAGGGGAGAGCTCCCAGCTCTGGGAGATGCTGAATTGGGAAAACGTGATGGGAAAGGGAGAGCTCCCAGCTCTGGGAGATGCTGAACTGGGATAACGTGGTGGGAAGGGGAGAGCTCCCAGCTCTGGGAGATGCTGAACTGGGATAACGTGATGGGAAAGGGAGAGCTCCCCAGCTCCGGGAGATGCTGAATTGGGATAACGTGATGGGAAAGGGAGAGCTCCCCAGCTCTGGGAGATGCTGAATTGGGATAACGTGATGGGAAAGGGAGAGCTCCCCAGCTCCGGGAGATGCTGAATTGGGATAACGTGATGGGAAAGGGAGAGCTCCCCAGCTCTGGGAGATGCTGAATTGGGATAACGTGGTGGGAAAGGGAGAGCTCCCCAGCTCTGGGAGATGCTGAATTGGGATAACGTGATGGGAAAGGGAGAGCTCCCCAGCTCCGGGAGATGCTGAATTGGGATAACGTGATGGGAAAGGGAGAGCTCCCCAGCTCCGGGAGATGCCCTGGGGCACAGCGAGGAGCTGGCCTCCCCAGCTGCAAAGCAGAGTGGCTTTGGCTCTGTTTCTCCCACCTGTTTGGCTGTTTTTGCTGCTCAGATACCTTTCTCCACGTGGTAAGAGCAGCATGGGGACATCCCTCTGTCTAAAACTTCCCCACGGGGAACAAAGTGGATTTCCAGCTGCCAAGGCCACATCCAGACCTCGGTCTGCACCTTCCCAGGCTGCTCAGACCTGATAAGTTTTAGCCCTGTCTCAGATCCATGAGGTTCTAAGCTCAGGCACTCACAGACATCTCTTTAGGGCACGGAGTATCAGGTGTAGCAGGAGAGGACCCTCAGGAGATGTTCATCCATGTCTCTCTCTCATCTGTCTCTTCCCCAGAGCTCTCACCACCCAGCTGTGCAGGTTTCTCTCTTTTCCATTATCGCACTGCTCTTTATCCCAGTGAGTCTATCCCTCTAGAACATCTCCACGTTATTGCCTTTCTCCTTGGCCGCTGCTGTTTGTGGTTTGAACACTTGGCCCTGCACCTCGGTGCCCAAATGGTGAGCAG
This sequence comes from Chamaea fasciata, assembly GCF_029207755.1. NCBI lineage: Eukaryota > Metazoa > Chordata > Aves > Passeriformes > Sylviidae > Chamaea > Chamaea fasciata. Next base: position 882,805 of record NW_027094089.1, on the reverse strand, counting down.
AGGAGGGCTGGAGAGGAAGAAAAGAACATTCCCAGCCCCCTCAAGGTTCTTATCCCTGTGCAGGACAGGCAAAGCTGGGCATTTCCTGCTCACAACCCTTCATCCCTTGGGTGAATGCATTCGTCTCACCTTCCCCACTGGAATCCTCTGCGATGGTCCATCTGTCTGCAGCCGTGGGCCCCTGCCTGCCCCCATGGTGCCGTCCCTGCCTGTGTGTCTGCAGAGGCTCCTGGGCCTGCTGCCCGTCTCCCATCCATCCATCCCTCCATCCATCCATCCATCCATCCATCCATCCATCCCTCCATCCATCCATCCATCCGTCCATCCATCCATCCATCCCTCCATCCATCCATCCCTCCATCCATCCCTCCATCCCTCCATCCCTCCATCCCTCCATCCGTCCATCCATCCATCCATCCATCCCTCCATCCATCCATCCATCCATCCATCCATCCATCCCTCCATCCATCCATCCATCCATCCATCCATCCCTCCATCCATCCATCCATCCATCCATCCATCCATCCATCCCTCCATCCATCCATCCCTCCATCCATCCATCCATCCATCCATCCATCCATCCATCCATCCATCCCTCCATCCATCCATCCATCCATCCATCCATCCCTCCATCCATCCATCCCTCCATCCATCCATCCATCCATCCATCCATCCATCCATCCATCCATCCATCCATCCATCCATCCATCCATCCCTCCATCCATCCCTCCATCCATCCATCCCTCCATCCATCCATCCATCCATCCCTCCATCCATCCATCCCTCCATCCATCCATCCATCCATCCATCCATCCATCCATCCATCCCTCCATCCATCCCTCCATCCGTCCCTCCATCCATCCCTCCATCCATCCCTCCATCCCTCCATCCCTCCATCCCTCCATCCACTCTTCCTGCCCTAATAAACACGCTTGGCTCCAGATGAGAGTTCAGATCCCTCTGTGCCCGGTCTGGGAGGGAAGAGGGTTTAAAGGGGAGGTGCTGTCCTCCCCTGAGCACCCTCAGCTGGTGGGAGAGCAGGGAGACAGCAAAGCCAAGCATTAAATACTGGCACAAACCAATATTTAATACCAGTGGATATCGAGCCTTTAAAATAATAAATGTTTTGGAGGGCAGACTCATCCCCGGCTGTGCATCCCGAGTGTTGGAGCCCCCCTCCCCAGCACTGGGCAGAATGTGGAGTGTTCCTGCCTGGGAAAGACCAGAGATTTCTGCTGATGGGGACACAGAGACTGAATGTCTTCCCTCAGGTGACAAACCATGAACTAAAATGATCCTTACCCTCCCTGTGCTGTACGGATGGATTATCCCTTCTGGGCTCTTTGCCTGCTCCAAACCACCTGAGGACATCTGCACGGGGTTCCCGGGGGACCTGCTCTCCCTTTGCCTGCCGGCAGCATTCATTACACGCTTAATTGGCAGAAATTCCACGCCACGGGGGGTGTACCAGCCCTTTTAGGGGCAGCTCTTGTGGCAAATACTTTATAGAGCAAAGCTTTGTAAAGTACAGAGCTTTGAAGTCCTCCTTTAGTTTCGTACTTTCTGTTCCTTGCAAGCATAATCGCTTCCAGTCCTGCCCGCAAAACGACAGAATTCCCAAGTGGGTCGTGGTGGGGAGGGAGTTCAGAGGAGGTGAGGGTGCGGGGCGCTGCTCTGTGCTCCTGGGGACAGGACCACCCTCGCCGTGGGCAGCCGGTGCTGGGCCTCCCCGCTGTGACCCCGGCTGGCCTGCCCGCCTGCTGTGTCCTCCCATGAGGCACGCAATCCATCCATCCATCCATCCATCCTGTGCTCCTGGGATAAACTCACTCTGTCATCCCAGGGCCAGAGCACCTCACGTTGCTGGAGCCACGAGCAGCAGCCGTCCCGTTGTCCTCCTCTGGAGCCACGTTCCGGCCAGCCCGGCGTCTGCCAGGGCGTCTCCCAGAGCTGCCCGACCCACATTTTAGAAAATAAGGTTAAAAACCCTGCTGTGGAGAGGCAGGAGCTTGCTGCTGCTCCGGGATTATTCCAAAAGCTCGGGCTAGTTTCTATTTTGAGGCCCCCATCTGCACCAGGAGCTGATCCGGCTCCCAGGGGTGCAGCAGCAGAAATCCCCACCGTGGCTGTGGATGGAGGCACGGACACGCAGGCTGTGCTTGGATCCTGATGGATTTACAGTTTGCGAGCGCCTGCTCTGCACCTGGGCGGCTTTTTGGCTGCAGGAAGGTGGATTCTGGTGTGAAGCACGCCTGGGCTGTGCCGTGGGGGCCGCTTGGTTTGCAGAAGGTGGGATCCTGAACTTCCCGCGGCCCCTGGATGCCTCCGGCTCCAAGGAGCAGCCCCAGGGTTGGGGGGCGGTGGTTCTGGAGCAGCAGCAGCTCTTGTGCTGCCGTGGTGTGCCAGCCTCCCTCAGCCCCCGTGGAGGGCAGGTCCAGTGTGCTGTCACCAGCGCAATACCAGGGATGCCCCAGCACCTGCCCTGGGTTGTCTCTCCTTCTGGTGCCACAGGCAAAGCGCGAAACACACGAATGTTGTGTAAAGGTTTGGAAAAGCATCCGTTTTTCTTTGCTTTCCAGTTCCCTTGCTGTGCTGCCTGAAGGGCTTGATGCTTATCCTTCCTGTAGTGAATTCATCACCTTTACAGGTTGCCTGAGCTGCTGCCACACACACAGGAGGACAAGAAGAGAAACAGGAAAATTGTACTTGAAAATCGCAAGGGGGAAAAAAGAATACAGCATGGAAGGGCTTAGACTTGAAACTACTTCTGTTTTTCAATTAACTCCATTATGTTGTTTTTTTAAAGAGATTCTAGTGGTCCTTCAGTGCGGAAAGGGCTGTGCTGAGTCCACAGAATATTGTCAGGAAGATGTATGTTCCATCTTAATTAGAACTAATTAATGTGCTCCGGCTCCCGGTCTTTCTGTCTGGTTGAATCTACGCAAATGGTGAAACTCTTGTGCCAGAGCCTTGCCTTTGGGCCAGAAACGCCCCAAAAAGGTCAGGGCTGAGTCTGTGCCCAACCCAGGAGTGAGTGGGTCCTTGTCCCGTGGCAGTGGCTTCATGATCCTGGATCCCATGGCTGTGGTGGCATTTCTCCCTGGAACCTGTTAGTCCTGCACGGGACTGCAGTTACTTCTCCAGGTGGCAGGACAGGAGTACAGGTATTTTATTCAGGTGTTTTTAGCCAGGGAAGGTGTCAGGGCTGTGTCAGCTGCTCGAGACTGGGGTGCTGTGCCGCCCAGGGGTGGACCTCGAGCCAGGTTGGAAAAGTCTTTTGTTCCAAACCTCCAATCACTCCTTCCCTGTATCCTCCCCCAGGAAAGGGGAGGGATAACGCAGAGCCCGGTGGTGGAATGCCCTGGGAGGCAGTGGGGGGGTCCAGCTCTGGGGTGGGATGGAGAGCAGCTGCAGGCTCCTCCTCTCCATGGATCCTTCCTGGGCGTGGTGGGGGGAATCCAAGGGTTTTTTCCAGCAGGTAGAAAATCCAAGGTTTTCCCAGCAGATAGGGGATGGGCAGTCAGGAAGGGGGTGAAGGGCAGCAGGAGAGGGGAGCACGGTGAGAATCAATCCCCACCAGGAACCTCACACGGCAGCAGAAAGGCCGAAGGTGTGTCCACTTGGTGAGTTTTTGCAGGGAATTTTCTCCAGTGCGCGAGACACGCCTGGGGAGGAAAGTGTGTTGGCTTGTTGAGACTTTCGGATGTTTGCAGTGCGTTGCTCATGCATCTTGCATGGTGCACACACCCCCGAGAGCTCGGATCCATCTTGCTGTCAGAGAGGAGAAACACATGAACAGTGTTAAATCCGTAAGGAGGGAGGCGCTCCTTTCCTGGGAGAGGGAAGAATTGTCTCCAGCTGAGAGTTGCCCTGGATTACTGCCCTCGGAGTTTATTTTCGTGGGATTCTCCAATAAATACCAGCATCTCCATTGTTGGGAATAATTGCAGTAGCTGAGAAGTGGTTGTTTGATCGGATAATGCCTGGGGGCTTTTGTGCTGGTTCTGATTGAGCAGCATTAGCAGAAATACAACAGCGTTAAATGAACCTCCTTAGCTAATCAGTCTCCATTACAACTTATCATGGGAAGGCCAAAATTAAAATGTTCTTTTAAAAGCAAGCCCTTTATGATTAAAAGCTTGATGACTTGTTTTGGCACACAAACCTGCACCGGGGGAAGAGGAGTGTGATCAGCCTCGTGGTGTTTGTGGCGGTGCACTGCTCTGGTGTTTAGACGGAGAGATGCAGCCTGCAGCACCCTAGGAAATGCTGTGCAGCACAACTCAAGGTAGAGTGCAGCTGGAAACAGTCTGTGGAACTAAATCGGCAGGGACGGAGTTTTTAACTAAGCTTTTATGTGAACTGTGTTCATGCTGTCACTGCATTTTGACATTCTCCAAATGCCTCGTGGCATTTAAATGCAATTCGGCTTTATAATTTAATTTTATTTTGCTGCTCCTTCTGCATTTCAATCCACCTCCTTCTGCTAATGTGTTATATTTAATATAGAAAAGGCCGCTTATGAATATTCCAGTGTTATCCCGATGCAATAACCATCCATGCCCAACCCCAGCGTGGCAGTGAGGGGTCCCTGGTGGTGCCAGGGTTATTTCCAGGCTGGGAGACATCCCCTGGCTCCAGACAGGGCTGCTGAGTGCTTGGCACTGGTGACAAATCTCCCTGGTGAGCTCAGGAGGGCCCTGCTTCAGAGAAGTGATGGCCTTTGTCCCACGGATGCTGCTGGGAGCTTCTGCTGTGGAACCAGGTCAGGCAACCCAAATGCCATCCTCACCGTGAGCCGAGTGGGATGAGGATGAGGAGCTGCCCTTCACCATCCTCACCGTGAGCAGAGTGGGATGAGGATGAGGAGCTGCTCCATGACATCCTCACCGTGAGCACAGTGGGATGAGGATGAGGAGCTGCCCTTCACCATCCTCACCGTGAGCAGAGTGGGATGAGGATGAGGAGCTGCCCCATGACATCCTCACCGTGAGCAGAGTGGGATGAGGATGAGGAGCTGCCCTTCACCATCCTCACCGTGAGCAGAGTGGGATGAGGATGAGGAGCTGCCCTTCACCATCCTCACCGTGAGCAGAGTGGGATGAGGATGAGGAGCTGCCCTTCACCATCCTCACCGTGAGCAGAGTGGGATGAGGATGAGGAGCTGCCCTTCACCATCCTCACTGTGAGCAGAGTGGGATGAGGATGAGGAGCTGCCCTTCACCATCCTCACCGTGAGCAGAGTGGGATGAGGATGAGGAGCTGCCCTTCACCATCCTCACCGTGAGCAGAGTGGGATGAGGATGAGGAGCTGCCCTTCACCATCCTCACCGTGAGCACAGTGGGATGAGGATGAGGAGCTGCTCCATGACATCCTCACCGTGAGCAGAGTGGGATGAGGAGCTGCCCTTCACCATCCTCACCGTGAGCACAGTGGGATGAGGATGAGGAGCTGCCCTTCACCATCCTCACCGTGAGCACAGTGGGATGAGGATGAGGAGCTGCCCTTCACCATCCTCACCGTGAGCACAGTGGGATGAGGATGAGGAGCTGCTCCATGACATCCTCACCGTGAGCACAGTGGGATGAGGAGCTGCCCTTCACCATCCTCACCGTGAGCACAGTGGGATGAGGATGAGGAGCTGCCCTTCACCATCCTCACCGTGAGCACAGTGGGATGAGGATGAGGAGCTGCCCTTCACCATCCTCACCGTGAGCACAGTGGGATGAGGATGAGGAGCTGCCCTTCACCATCCTCACCGTGAGCAGAGTGGGATGAGGATGAGGAGCTGCCCTTCACCATCCTCACCGTGAGCAGAGTGGGATGAGGATGAGGAGCTGCCCTTCACCATCCTCACCGTGAGCACAGTGGGATGAGGATGAGGAGCTGCCCTTCACCATCCTCACCGTGAGCAGAGTGGGATGAGGATGAGGAGCTGCCCCATGACATCCTCACCGTGAGCAGAGTGGGATGAGGATGAGGAGCTGCCCTTCACCATCCTCACCGTGAGCAGAGTGGGATGAGGATGAGGAGCTGCCCCATGACATCCTCACCGTGAGCAGAGTGGGATGAGGATGAGGAGCTGCCCTTCACCATCCTCACCGTGAGCAGAGTGGGATGAGGATGAGGAGCTGCCCCTCACCATCCTCACTGTGAGCAGAGTGGGATGAGGATGAGGAGCTGCCCTTCACCATCCTCCCCGTGAGCAGAGTGGGATGAGGATGAGGAGCTGCCCTTCACCATCCTCACCGTGAGCAGAGTGGGATGAGGATGAGGAGCTGCCCTTCACCATCCTCCCCGTGAGCAGAGTGGGATGAGGATGAGGAGCTGCCCTTCACCATCCTCCCCGTGAGCAGAGTGGGATGAGGATGAGGAGCTGCCCCATGACATCCTCACCGTGAGCACAGTGGGATGAGGATGAGGAGCTGCCCTTCACCATCCTCACTGTGAGCAGAGTGGGATGAGGATGAGGAGCTGCCCTTCACCATCCTCACCGTGAGCACAGTGGGATGAGGATGAGGAGCTGCCCCATGACATCCTCACCGTGAGCAGAGTGGGATGAGGATGAGGAGCTGCCCCTCGCCTTGCCAGAGCCCTGGCAGCCGGTGACAAGGGAGGGAGGTGGTTTATTAGGCAAGGCTCAGGCTCAGTGCAGGAAGAACAGGGTTTCCCATCCCTGCATCAGCTAGGTATTCCCCAGAAGGGCTTTCCCACTTATCCCATGGCGTCTTGTTTTCAGGAGTCTTGGCTGAGAGCCCTTGGCAGTTCTGTTCCCCCGCAGACAGCCGCTGGTACAGGAGGATTTCCTTCCACGCTGCGCTGGCCGTCCTCCCTAACCCCTTTGTTTTTCTGGGCAACGTCTCACATGAGGGGGGAGCTGGGATCCGTAGGATACACCCACGTCCTCCAGAGGTGACCTGGAGTGACTCAGGCAGGTGTGACCCACAGGTGTGACCCGCACCTCTGTGCCGCCAAAGCCATCTGTCCTTTTCAGGGGATGCCGCGGTACCACGGTGACAAACAGCGGGTGCCTTGCCTGGTGGAGCACTGAGGTCCCTCTGTGCCCACTGGTGTCCGCCAGATCCCTTCTCCCTGCAGGCCAGGCAGCCCCAGCCTGAAATGGGAGCAGCACAGGCGTGGGGACAGGATTTCGTGGTGTCTGGCAGTGGGGCCGCAGTGAGGAGTGACCAGGGATGGGCGGGGGAGTTCTGCTGAGCACTCCCTTCCTGAACCCTCTCTCTCTGGGATGGAGGAGCTCTCTGTGCTCTCCTCTCCCTGAGTCCCCTCTCTGCTCTCTCTTTCAGGGTTACCTCTCCGAAGGCCTGGTGACCAAGTGGTACCGCTCCCCCCGTCTCCTGCTGTCCCCCAACAACTACACCAAAGCCATCGACATGTGGGCAGCCGGCTGCATCCTGGCCGAGATGCTGACCGGGAGGATGCTCTTCGCTGGTAGGTTCCTGTCTCTCCTGCCTGTTCACTTTTTCCCCTCCCTCCTTCCTTGCTACCCGATTCCAAACCCGGCTGAGGAAACTCCCCAGTGCGAGGAGATAATGGTTCCAGGAGGTTTGTACTCCATGCCGTGGATCTGAATTGTGGTCGGCGCCCTCCAGCTCTTTCTTTGAGGGAAGACGTTTGAGTGCCGCCACCCGTTTTTTCGGATTTACCTATCGCAGCTGTAAAGGTGAAGTGCAAAAAAAAACAGAAGACAACAAAAGCACAGCAAGGAGTAATCAGTGCAGCGTTTGGAGCTCAGCTCTGATGTCCTTGAGAAAAAAAAAAAAAAAAAATTAATAGAGTCCCAAAAATGCTGTGCCAGGAGCAAAGCCGTGCTCCCCAAGCTGGGACACGGAGCCATCCACTGAAGGGTGGAGCAGCTGCCCTCTCTGCCTGTTGCAGGGGCTGCTGCCCTTCCCTGCCCGAGGAGTGCAGCAGAGCTCTTCCCAGGCTGTCTCCCCACGGCCTGTCAGCGCTCCGAGTGACGGGGTCTAACGCGTCTTGCGAGCAGCTGTTTGCAGAGCTGTGTAAATAAATAATCAGGCCCGTTAATAATGGAGGAGGTTTCCTTCGCAGATTATCTCGGCGCACCGCAGAGCTCCTCGGACTTAGTTGCGGCTGCTCTGCTGCTCCCTCCCCGCTCCTGCTTGCAGCTTCCATATTCCTTTTGTGAAAGCTTAAAAGTAAGCAGTCAGTACCATTGCGAAGAGATCGTTAAAGCTGCCTCCCTTCCCTTCCTTCTTTTTGTCCTCAGTTCCACCAAAAAGGGATTTCGGCTTTGAAAATCGTGCGTTTAACCTGTCTGCTCCTGGTATTTCCTTGGGACATCCCCAGGTGCCACTTGTCCCTGCACGTGCCGGGCGTTGTCAGATCTTGCTGGGAGATGCTGCAGTCTCTCTTCCCCCTGTACTTACTGTCAAACAATCACGTCATCCTCATGCCAAACAGCAAAACAAGGGTTTCTTGTCGAGGTCCTCCTGTCGAGGTCCTCCCCTGGCCATCCCAGCACAGCACCCAAGCATTCCTGGCTTTTCAAACTGTGCTTGGCCCCTCTCTCAGCCCCAGCTTGGGGGATTTTTTTTTTTTTCCCCTCTCTCTTTGTGGATCCCACGGTGTAAGTAATGTTGGCTGACACCACGGAGGTGTCCAGGGCTCGTTTTGCGGTAAGGCAGAGGCAGAAGTAGCCCCAGGGTGGGATTCTTCTAGGTGAGATGCCCCAGAGCAGCCGCACAGGAACCTCCCGAGGCTGGTTCCTGAGAGCCCACAGCAGGTGGAGATCAGAGCTGGGATTTGGCACACACGGGCTGGGCTCTGCCAGACACATGCTGCGAGCATCCCTTCTCTTCTGCCTTCCAGCCCAGTGAAATCGCTTAATGACTCCCCAGGTGCTGGCAGGATGCTTGGTTAACGGGTGGGGATCAAAACCAGACTCAAAATACCAGCTCCTTTCGGGCGGCTTTGAAAATATATCGTTGTCATGGGGAGGTTCTGGCCCCCTGCCCCTTTTTCTTGGCCTCCTCCTGTGCCAGCAAGTAGAGCAGGGCCAAACCTGGCAGCAGGCAGGGTGCCCGTGGTGTCCAGAGAGGAGGAGAATAAAGCCCAGCCCCTCAGAGCAGCTAAAACTCACGGACGCCTGCACAGCAACATGGATTCGCCTTTGCTGTTGCTCTTCTCCTCTTTCCATGGGAGAAGGAGTTGACCCCCAGCCAGCTGTGGTGCTGTGGGAAGGCTGACCTGGAACAGAGACTGGACAGAGCTAGGGAATAAAGCAGGTTTGATTGAAAAGCCTCCAGGATCCACCTTGGGCGGGACAGGAGCCTGACCAGGGGTGCACCCAAAGTGGACCCAAAAATGGTCACAAAATGGGCAAACGGTCACATTTTTATAAGTTTTGGTCCATTTGCGTATTGGGGTTTAACTGGCTGTGAGGTCCCATCCTTCTTTTCTCCCTCCAGCCCACCCTTGTCTGTGCTTTTGGGCTGCAAGTTGTCCTTGGTCCTCAGCAGGAGAAGGATTTGTTTAGTGTCCCTGCTGTGTGCAGAGAGCTGAGTGACACTGACTGTGGGGCTCAGAACCGGCACCCCTGGGCAGCGCAGAACCTGAAATACATCAAAGCTAAAACTTCAGGCGTCAGCTGCAGCCTCCCTCCCTGCAAGGATGAGAGTTTCCCTGAGCCCTGGGTCACCAGCCAGCGCCCCGTGGGAAATAGCAGCAGTGTGGAAGGAAGCTGCAAACCTGCAGCAGGCGCCTTGCCCTGGATGAAAGGGCTCTCGAGCGTGCGTCAGCGGCGCGGTTTAAATTGAGTGCTTAGCATAAATCAATATAATTAACTCGGCAGTCTATCTGGGGTGCTTGAGCGAGGCAGGTAAATTAAGGTGAGTGGTTGTTAGGAGATGTCACTCCCAGCTTCCATCCTCCCACACGGATAATAATCCGGGAGTGGAGCCCAGCCCCTCACAGAGGCCCCTTCCCTGGGAGCAGCTCGGGGTTTGGCAGAGCCCTGGGAGGCCACAGCAAGCCTGGCTGTCCCCAAGAGCTCACGGGAGGGCGGCACATCTGCAGCAGCTGGAATCTGGCTTGCAGACCTCTGGAGAGCTCCCCGCCACCACCAGCAGCGGCAGCAGCTCAGGAAACAGGGAAGAGAGTCCGGAGCTGAGCAGCTACAGCTCCCTCCAGTGTCTTTTCCACCGAAAGCAGCATCAGTGGAAGCAGGAGTAAATGGGGAGGGGGGAAAGGTGTAAAAAGGAGAAAATCTCCATGGGGTTCACCCAGGGGGGTGACCAAGAGCTAGGAGATGGCACAGGGGCTTATCCCATGGGATCAGGGCTTACCCCCAGGGTTTGGGAGCTTCCCTGGGGCTTGGCTGCAAGCCTGGAGGAGGATCTCTTTTCCAAGACGTGGTGCAGAGCTCCTCGTTCTCTCCCTGGGTAACAAACAGCATGCTGCGTTTATTCTGTCCGTGGCTCATGTTTTCCTTTTCAGGAGTTAATACCTTCAGGAAAAGGTCCCTGGGAGTTCCATAAATAGAGGATAATGGAAGAGAATGGGGTTTCTTGAGAGGCATAATTCAAGGCTTCCAGCACTGCATTAGCAGCTTCTTTGTGTGGCTAAACACGGTGTCTTTTGGCTGCCAGGGATCTTCGGTGAGCAGCGGCTGGGGCTGCACTGAGAGAAAAGCCACAAAGCCTTTGTGACTTTTATCACCCTGTAATTTTGATCACAGCTTGGGAATTAGCCTGACTAAGAAAGTGTTCATTTCCTGGTAGGTATCTACGGTTTCCCCTGGAGCCAAGCTGTGAATCTCTGAGAGGCCTAAAATTAGTTCTTCTGCCGGGAAGTGAATTAATTTGCCCAGGATTGATATGGGAAGGGCGTCCCTCCCTCCCTCCCTTTGTCTTCTCTGCTTTTCCTGTTGCTTTATCTTCTCCCAGGGCGCTGATCCGAGTGGACATGTGTGGTGGTGGTGGTGACCAGCTGGGCTCGTGTCAGCAGTGCTTTGGGGCTGTCTGAGCTCACTGCCGTGTCACTGAGCTCTTCCCTCTGGGGTGAAAGTGGCCGTGGCTGAGTGGAACCAAACTTTGTGGCACTGGCCAGGCCGGGATGGGAGAAGAGTTTCCCAGCATCGATGATTGTCCCTACCCTTGTCCAAGGGGGATGTGTTGGGGGTCAGCTCCACGGGTGTGAGTCTGGAAAACTCTTGCCAACACACAGGGAGCTGGGGCTGGGGAGGGGAGCCCTGCCAGGGTATCTCCACAGGAACAGGGTTTTCTCAGGGCAGGCAGTCTCCCTCTCCTGTGAGGTGGCCTCCCACCCTCCCTGCTGGCTGGCCAGAGGTCCTGTGCCGTAAGTGAAATTGACTCTTCTTTCCATGGACCAAACGGGTGCTGCTCGCCACTGGAGCAGCCTGAAATCCATGACTGGGACAGCAGGGACTTGGTAGCCCGAAAATCCCCGTTGTTTTGGCTGCCCCAGGCTGCTCCCTGCCTCTCTGGCTGGTCCTGCCTCTAAGGACGGAGCGTTTCTAACCAGCCCTCCTGGCAGACAGAAAATGAATGGTGCAACTCCTCATCCTCTCTGCACACATGGGAGGCTGGAAATCCACCACGGAGCTCTTGGTCACATCCAAGGGGGCACTGAAGAGTGGGATTAGCACTCATTAACGAGATGCTCTGCTTGGCTCTGCTGGAATTCTCCTCTCCTCTCCTCTCCTCTCCTCTCCTCTCCTCTCCTCTCCTCTCCTCTCCTCTCCTCTCCTCTCCTCTCCTCTCCTCTCCTCTCCTCTCCTCTCCTCTCCTCTCCTCTCCTCTCCTCTCCTCTCCTCTCCTCTCCTCTCCTCTCCTCTCCTCTCCTCTCCTCTCCTCTCCTCTCCTCTCCTCTCCTCTCCTCTCCTCTCCTCTCCTCTCCTCTCCTCTCCTCTCCTCTCCTCTCCTCTCCTCTCCTCTCCTCTCCTCTCCTCTCCTCTCCTCTCCTCCCCTGGGCAGAGTTTTGGGCTGCATGGATAAATACGTCCTGAATGAAAATGATTAAAAACACGTAATGGCACAGGGCAGTTGTGGGGATTGTCACCACCAGAGCCATGGCTTGGTGCCCAGCAGCCGGTGGCAGCCGGTCAGAAAGCATTTTCCTCTTGGGGTGGGACTCCTGCATTCCTTTAAGGATGGAGCCTGGGGACCCCTGGAGCTGCCAACACCCCACACCCACCCCGATTTATCTTCCCTGTCTCATCTCAGTGCCTGTCTTCTTCCCGTCCAGGGGGCCACGAGCTGGAGCAGATGCAGCTGATCCTGGAGACCATCCCTGTTATCCACCAGGAGGACAAGGAGGAGCTGCTGAAGGTGATGCCCATGTTCATCAACAGCACGTGGGAAGTGCGGAAGCCGCTGCGCAAGCTGCTGCCCGAGGTGGACAGTGAAGGTACCGTGGTGGCCACGGGCCCGGCGGGGCTTCTCCCGGCCACTGTGTCTTCAGGGCTGTTTCCTTGGGGTTCTGGTCAGCAGCTGGCTGAACATGAGCCAGCAGTGTGCCCAGGTGGCCAAGAGGGCCAATGGCATCCGGCCTGGATCAGGAATGGCGTGGCCAGCAGGAGCAGGGAGGTCATTCCTCCCCTGTACTCAGCACTGCTGAGGCCACACCTCGAGTGCTGTGTCCAGTTCGGGGCTCCTCAGTTTAGGAAGGACGTTGAGATGCTTGAACGTGTCCAGAGGAGGTGACAAAGCCGGTGAAGGGTTTGGAAAACAAGCCATATGAGGAACGACTGAGGGAGCTGGGGTTGTTTATCCTGGAGTAAAGGAGACTCAGAGGTGGCCTGATCACTCTCTACAACTCCCCGAAGGGTGGTTGTAGACAGCTGGGGGTCGGTCTCCTTCTCCAGGCAGCAACCGACAGAACGAGAGGACACAGCCTTAAGCTGTGAAACACAGGTTGGATATCAGGAAGAAGTTTTTCGCTGAAGGAGTGATTAGATACTGGAATGGTCTGCCCGCGGAGGCGGTGGAGTCACCATCCCTGGATGTGGCACCTGATGCCATGGTCCAGTTGAGGTTTTAGGGCTGGGCTGGACTCGATGATCTTGAAGGTCTCTTCCAGCCTACACATCCTGTGATTCTGTGATTCCGTGATCCTTGGAGTGCCACAGGAGCTGTCCTGCAAGGACCTGAGCGCCGGGGAAGGGGATGCAGGTCCGCCGGGGTGTGCAGCGGGTGGCCCCAGCTGTAGCTCAGACGTCCCCACTGCTGTCCCCTCAGAGGTGGCCTGTCCCCGGGCCCTGCTGCAGGACAGCACTCAGGATGCTGTAGCTTGCTCACAGGTAGCTCCTAAGGTCAAAATTCCCTTCCAAAGCCCTTTGAAGGCGTATCCCTGTCTTCCCACGTGTCTCCCTGAGCTGTGAGCGAGGGTCCAGCCCAGAGTTTCTTCTCAAGCCCCGTTTGTTCCCTTGCTGTGCTTCTGGCGCGAGCACAGTCGTGCAGCAGAGCAAGGCGCCGGCTTTTCCTTCACAAACATCCCAGCTCCGTGAGACAGGAGCGTTACAGGTTGTGACAGGCAGGAACACTGACCAGGTGCCCCCCTGAGCTCCCTCTGAGGGTTAAACCGCTCCTGGCCACCTGCTTTTGGGAAGGTGTCAATACCAGGCTCAGCTTAGGTTTCCTGGTGTGAGTCTTCACTGTCAGACATCCCGTGCCTGGTCTTGGCAGCACGATATCCATCAGCTCGGGGTACCCAGGGGCCGTGTCAGCCTCCAGCAGGCAGGAGCAGATTTATTCCCTGCCGTGGCTGCGGGAAGAAAGGTCGCCCGCGCCCCTGACATCGCTCATTGTCATTTTCCTGCCTCTCTGACCCGTGGTACGTGACGATGTGTAACCCGTAATGCAGTCAGTGACCTTATGGAGCTATTGATTCCTCCCTGCTTAATTAGCCCGGGCGACGAGGTAATCTCGCGGGAGACAGTCGGAAATTAGTTAATGTTTAAGCGCAGGGGCAGCACGTGTGGCTGTCCTCACTGCTGAGGGGTTCTGCCCCCACAGAAGCTGTCCCTTCACACAATTACACCTTTAGTGGGGATGTTTCTGAAGGTTTCAATAACAAAGCCGTGTCTGAAGAAAGGCATTATTCCTGTTTTTATTGCCTGAACTCAGAGGGACTTTCCCCATGAAGGGATCAGCTGGATTAGCAACAACTTCGGTGACGGGATTTTGCCTTTTCACATAACCTCAGTGAAAGCAATCATCAAAGCAATCACAGCAAACCCTCTACGTTTGGGTTTAATTGCACTTAAATTTCCTGTCATCACAGGAGGAGTTCACGCACCACAGCCTTTCTAAAGTTATTTCAGCCACTCAGAATTCTTCAAATATTAATGGGCGAAACGGTTTCATAGCATTGGTCACGCCAAAGGCTTTTAAAAATCGCAGTCAACCCAATCCGCTTCAGACGTGAAAATCGGTTGCCTGAAACGCAGAGAGCCTGTCGAATGGATCTGAGAGCGTGGAGTCAAATCCCAGCACCGTCCGAAGGTTGCTCTGGGGTGGGATCTCAGCACCGTGCCGGGGGCTGTAGCACTGGGTGTGCCGCTGGCGTGCTGTCCCCTGGGGATGCTCTGGCAGCCGTTTCCCCGGCTGTGCTGGAGGAGGTGACACCTGAGGCTGCAGCCTGCTCCCCACCAGCTCACAGCCCCTGTGAGGGGGCAGAGGGGTGCAGCAAGGACAGAAGTGCCTGGCGTGTGGCCTTTTAACTCACCCCTTCCTTCAGAGGGGTTTGTTGCGGGGGCTGGCCGTGCCGAGGAAGCTGTTACTGCCTTTGAGGAATTAGCGAGCTTGTTTGTCTGTGCCTCGCAGCTATTGATTTTCTGGAGAAGATACTGACGTTTAACCCTATGGATCGATTGACGGCCGAGATGGGCCTGCAGCACCCTTACATGAGCCCCTACTCCTGCCCCGAGGACGAGCCGGTGTCTCAGCACCCGTTCCGCATCGAGGACGAGATCGACGACATCCTGCTGATGGAAGCCAACCAGAGCCAGATGTCCAACTGGGACAGGTACAGGGCCAGGGCTGGGCTGGGGGGCACATTCTACCTCCAATGCATTAGGCAGAACCGGGCTGGTAAGTCTCTGACCCTGCTCTTGGCTGGATTCCACCGCACGTGTTCCAGACCCATGAAAGATGCCTGCTTTTCCTTCTTCATGCCATATTGTAATTCCAGCCCAAGCTGGAGCCTCGCTGAAGCCACCCAGAGGCTCACCATGGACTCCCCAGGGACCAGAAGCTGAGCCTGCACATCCCGGTCGCTGAGTACCTTTCTGCTCTTGGTTTTATTCGCAGCCTGGGTTGTCTTCTCTGGGGTTTAAGCTGCCCTGCAGCCCTTCCCTCTGCCCTCTGTCCCTGTAATACAGGTCACAAAACAATGCAATTCTTGCGCCTGATTTGGAGTGCCATATTCATCACTTTTCAAGTGATGCGTAAGCCCCAGAGGCTGCAGATCTGGGGGCGCTGGAAAAAAAAAAAAAATCCTGAGTTGTGTTGACTTTTATGTGGTTTGCTGAAAGCCGTACTGGAAGTTTAGAACAGCTCGAAGCCTTGAGCTGAGGTCTCTCACGTTCCAGGTGATTACCCCAGTTACTGGGCCAGTCCCAGCACTGGAGCAGGCAGGACAAAATCAGCAGCTCAGAGTTAACGAGGTTCAGTTTCCTGCGGAGCTCCTTCCAGCCGTGGGGGATGAACTGGCTGAGGGTGTCTGCAGCGTTGTTCCTCTCTGCGTAGCAGTTAAATCTGCTCGCCTTCCTGATCCCACTGGATTTCACCAGCATGGAAAAAAATCACCCAAAGAAATCCCTTGCCTCCGTTGTCGTTATTCTCTTCGCCTGAGTGAACAAGCATCAGGGTGGAGGCTGGGAGGGGGCTCAATCAGCAAGGGAGGAAGCAGGATATTTATCTTCAGTGTACCCCCACAATTCCAGCATCCCTGCCAGTTACAGCCCCCCAGAGCAGGAACTTGGTTGCTGGAGGTCGCCTTGTCACCTTTTCCTCAGCTGTCTTTCTTGGTGTGACACAGGAGGCCTGAGGCTGTCCCCCTCACCCAGCTGGGGACATCAGATACAAGGCTGTGGATTCTGCAGCACAGCACAAGGTGTTTCGGGGACAAGAGATGATCGTGGCTGCGTGCCGTGCGACACCTGAAGAGCAGTTTATTGCTGTGACAGAGCTCCGGCACCTGGGATAACGTGTTTTAAAGGCAGCTCAGTTAGGGAGCAGTAAATCAGGTGTGGCTGGGAAGGGGTGTTGTCAGGTAATTGCAAGGAAGGGACTTCAGCTGGCTTGAGAAGCTATCCCTTGGCAAGGTGACCCTTCAGGAGAGCTCTTGGCCCTTGACATCAGAATGAACTGGTGATCCCCAGTCCCAGGGGGGTTTTAGGTTCATGTCTGTTACTGTTCTGCCACCGAACAGGAAGGCCTCACGCCGTGGTACCAGCCTGTGGGCCGAGGGGCAGATTGGTTATCAGTGGTGTTAATCCTGTTTTAGTTCCAAGCGGAGGGGAGGGGGTGGACATCTAAAGGAAGGGGCCCCCTGGTTTGGTTGTTGGGCTTTCACTCCTGCACCTCAGGCTCCGGATGAATTATTCGCCCCCTGACACTTTAACGCGCAAGGAGACAGACAGACACAAGCTGTCGGTCGGACGATAAATCAGCAAGCAAGAGGCAGAGCTGGTTTGGGCGCTGCTGCTCCCCGCAAAGCCGCGGTCTGTGCCTAACAGCAGCGTGTCTTTGCAGGTACCACATCAGCCTCTCCTCCGACCTGGACTGGAGGCACGACAAGCACCACGACATGGACGAGGTCCAGCGGGACCCCCGCGCCGGCTCCGAGTCCACGGCCGAGGAGGCGCAGGTTGACCCGCGGAAATACTCCCAGAGCAGCTCGGAGAGGTTCCTGGAGCTGTCCCACTCGTCCATGGACCGAGTCTTCGACGCCGACTGCGGGAAATCCTGCGATTACAAAGTGGGATCGCCCTCCTACCTGGACAAATTGCTGTGGAGGGACAGTAAGCCCCACCACTACTCAGAGCCCAAGCTGATCTTGGATTTGTCCCACTGGAAAAGGGCAACCATAGCGCCCGCAGCTGAGCTGTCGCTGGAAGAGGAGCCGTCCAACCTCTTTCTGGAGATTGCCCAGTGGGTGAAGAGCACGCAGGTGGGGCTGGAGTGCCCCAGCTCTCTCCCGGAGATGCAGGAGCGGAGCCTGCCCTCCTCCCCTCACCGCCTCCACAAGGAACCCGCGGAGGTGAACAGCGAGGCCGACCCCGAGTTCGACCTGGACGTCTTCATCTCCAGGGCTCTGAAGCTTTGCACAAAACCCGAGGATCTCCCGGACAACAAGCTCAACGAGATCAACGGGGCCTGCATCTCGGAGCACCCCGGGGACATGGTGCAGGCAGAGGTGTACCAGAAGGAGCGGTGGTGAGGGCCCCGCCGAGCCCCGCTGCGCCTCCCCGCTCCTCCGGGATGGTGCGGCCGCTGCCCGGGGCCGAGCTGTCACTGAGCATCCCTTCCTCACGCTGTACCAAATGCCTTTCTGGGAAAAGGCCAGCACAAACCACACGCCCCTTCCGATGCCTTAGAAGTGCTTCTAAGGGGATGGAGAGGTGCGAGCGAAACGCTGAGCTTCTTTACACTGCCTTAACAATCTTGCCTTGCGATCTCTGGGACCTGTTTGAAACTTAAATGTACGAGGGGAAAAGTGACAGTACATGCTAGGTTTGCAAACAGCAGCCAAATCAACTTCCTTTCTTTTTTTCTATAGCAACTTGAATTGACAAGGACAAAATGAACGTTTTCAGTATGGTCGGATACCCTCCTGGTTGGACAGGTTACCCAAAATGCTGAACTTTGAACCCCTCTGAGGCGCCTGTGTGAGCACAGGTGTGGAATAAAGCGACGCCAGCCGTCAGTCAGCAGAGAACGGAACTGTAGGTAGAGTTTTGCCATCAGACAAAAAAAAAAAAAAAAAAAAAGAAAAAAATCTCGGAGAATGTTAATGGGGAAGAAATTTGACCTACAAAGTATGGGCCGTTGGGGATTTGTTTTATTCTCTCCGAGGAGAAGACAAAATTTTTGCCAAGTGCATTTTGCTGGTTAGTGGTTTCTCACACCAAAACCTTCCCTTCCGTTGCACGGCGTGCAGCAGGGGATGCACGGGGATCTGAGCTTTCCGAGCACTTAGGAGGGCCCATGTGATGCATTTCGGTGTGACAACCCGGTGCTGCGAGTCCCGCCTGGGACAGCTGCCCATCAGACCAGCAAATTCCAGAGGTGAGGGCTGGACGGGAGCTGAGAGCTGGGAGCAAGGGTGTCCCACGGCGTGATGCTGCCTGGCACCACCAGCCACGTGGACTCAGCGAGGGCACCCGCCCACCTCCGCTGCTGAAGAAGGAATTAAAAGTACTACTGGTTTTCCTTCTGGCAAAGATCTCCTGGAGAAAACAACAGTTCCTGTGGCATCAGATTCGTAACTGGCCACTTCGCTCCCAGCTTCTGTGGAAGACGCTGGTGTCAGCGGGCAACTGTGTGTAAATAGGTGAAGACGCAACTGATCTACTGTAACTTCTGTTTTCATCCACACTTCTGAGCACCTTAATAATTAATCCGCTAACGAGAGTTTGTACGTGGAAGAAACGTTCTATACTTATATTTAATCCAACTCGGCAGCTTTTTAAACGGGAGGTCTGTAAATAGTGCCATACAAGACAGTCTCTGCTTTTTCCTCGCCATCCTGTCGCTGTGCTGTCCGGCGCAGTTTGTAAAAGAGAAACTGCTGTATTCAGCACTGCGAGGCCCATGTTTAACCACTCCCATTTGAAATATTTCTGCCCTTTTAACAAGCAACCTGCCTAACGCTCTGAGAAGTGAAGGAAACCCGCGCGAGGCTCGGATAACTAACAGCAGTGTTTACCGTCTTGGCCCTGGTTTCTCTTCTCGCCGGGACCAGGTGCAGGTTTAGCTGCGGCAGGCCTCGGCGAGCCCAAAAACTCGTGTTCTTACTGTGAAGATCTCACACCGGGGTGACGGAAATGCCACTGCTCCGGCCGGCCAGCAGCACTGGCGTGAAGGCTGTGTGGATGGGATGGGGTGCAAGTCCAGGTGCAGGGGTGGGGAAAAGCTGACAGAGAAAGGCAAATCCATTTGTCTCCGGGCGTTTGGGTGTCCCCCAGAGTGGTTTAGAAAGGGGGAACGAGACAGAAAACAGAGGTTTGGTTTCTGGCGTTGTTGCAGATGATCGATATACCTCAACTAAAGCTCAGCACTTTTCCTGGTGGCGGGGGACATCCCAACGCCGGGAAGCAGCCGGCCCTGCACCGGAGCGGATCCAACCAGCCCCGGCAGCCCGGGGCCCCGCTCGGCGTCGCCGGGCACCCAGCGAGGCTGGAAATGGCAGTGCCGGGCCCGAGGGATGGCGTGCCAAGGGAGGAGAAGGCGGCAGGAGCCTCGGTGTGTCCCACGGGCTCTCCACAAGGGAGACAGGGTCCATTCCCTGGTGGGAGATGCCCCAGCGCTGCCAGCTGGAGGTGAGGCACCGGGGGAGCTCAGAGCCACAGGGTGAGAGAGAGCAGAGCTGTGAGAGCGGGCTCTGGAAACTCTGACAGACAGACAGACAGACAGACAGAACCCCTCTGCTGCCCTGGGGTGGGACACAGGGCTCAGACCTGCAGGGTGAATGAGAGCGGGCTCTGGAAACTCTGACAGACAGACAGACAGACAGACAGAAGAGCCCTCTGCTGCCCTGGGGTGGGACACAGAGCTCAGGCTCACAGGGTGAGAGCTGCTCCATGAGATCCAGCTCTGGAAACTCTCCTGACACACAGAACAGGGACACAGGGCTCAGACCCACAGGGTGAGTGAGAGCGGGCTCTGGAAACTCTGACAGACAGACAGACAGACAGACAGACAGAGGAGCCCTCTGCCGCCCTGGGATTGCACACCAGAACTCGGCCCGGCCAGACCACCCCAGCGCTCTCCTCGCCAGGCATCGGTGGCCACGTCCCCTCCAGCCAGAAGCCATTTCCCATGGGCTGTTGCTTCTTCTCCAGAGGCCCGCGGGACTATTTATTATGGCCATGAAAGAAACAGTTTTGCTTTAGCGTGTTGTCCCGCGGGCCCGCGATTAAAGTGTAAAATTGACTCCGTGGCAAGCAAACGGAGCGTGTGGCCGCCACTCCGGATTTTCCATCTCGCTTTGTGAGCTCTTATTTAATGTTGTTCTAAAACCCCAGCATCACACGCTGGGAAAAGGGGATAAGAGGGATGGCTTTAATTTGTTACCTGAGTGTGCTTAGCTGATCACAAGCCAGATTTGTCTCTCATTTACTGGAATAAAACGTAAGGCCTGAGCCTTCCTTGCGTGGCAGTGTGTAATTATTTTATAAATTATTGTTGTTTTCGTTGTGAAGTGCTTACTCCGGTGTTGGTGTCCAGGTTTCTTTTGCAAATCACAGAATTCGTTTAGGTTGGAGAAGACCTTTAAGAGAGAACCATGAAGACCTGCATCACGTGGATTTTTGCATTCTGGGGTGACTTGGTGTAGGGCTGCTCTCCGCCCGGCTTCTCTTTGGCAGGTTCAGGCTGTCTGAGCGCTCAGGGTGGCAGGGAGGGAGTTTAGGCTTTGTCATCGTCTGCATTTCACGCAGTTTGAAGAATCGTTTCAGCGCGAGATCGCCCACCAGCTGTCTCAGTAACTTTGAAAGAGACACAGGAGCACTGCTGTTGCCAGTGACACTTTGTGTGTGGGATGGGTGCACACCCTGGATTCGGAGACGTGGGCCCCAGCTGTGCTGGGTTTTATTTAAAGAACAGCAGAGGGAGCAGAAAAAACCCTCCCTGAAACTGCGGGAGCTTTCCTTGTGGCTCCTTGCAAGGTGAGGCCACAGGTGGGGGCCTGGGAATCCATCAGGAAGGTGATTTAAAAACCCCTTTAAATGTCAAAAAGATGCCTCCAAGGGCTCTGTTGCTGCCCCAGTGATTGTTCCTCCTCAGTCACAAATACGTGACCATTTTCACTGCGGCTTATTTTTAATCGTGCTGGGACTCACCCAGCAGCTGTCACGCCATCGCAGAGCCGCGCTAACCAGACCTTCAGAGCTTTACCATTACAGCAACAAAAATACTGACTGCAGCTGCCCTTTGAAAGGGGCTTTGGGGACACCCTGGGAAGTTTTTTCCTGTGCGAATCCCACCCAGAGTAAAACCACAGCGTAGTGTCAGTGGATTTTGCAAGTGGACTTTCTGGAGGCTGGACTGCAAATGATCAATTCTGTCCCTCTGAGCAGTTTCATTCCACCGTCCACAGTTTCTGAGAGCCTTGCAGAGAGAACACGGTACGGTGTGGCATGCGGGCGTTTCAGCCCGGAAATGTTCTTTCTTTTTCAGCTGGTTCCAAGAGGAATTGAAGAGGACAAACACACCATATGGTGTTTGCCTGTGAACTGTTGCCTTTGGCATTTTGAAAGGCAGGGTTTGATTTTGAAGCAGGGCGGTGCTCGGGTGAATGGAGTCCTCTCAAAGTGCATCTCCGCTTTCTGAAGCTGTGCTCACCCTGGTGTTTCGGACTGCCATCTGGGCGCTGGGGGAGCTGGTTTATAACAACCATATTGCTAAATTCAGGGTAGGGTTTTTATTTATTAAAATAAAAATATTCTGCCTTAGAAAACACAGCCTTTTCACACAGGGCGCTACTCTGCCCGATCTTGGGTTGCGGTGGAATAAAGCGTAACAAAAATGATGCCTGGATGGTTGCTTTCACAAATGATGCAGTGCGAATTGGTTGTTTTAGGAAGTTTGTACAAATTTTTATGAAGCTTTGGAGGGAGTATACCCAAGGGCATCTTTGATGCCACGGGCTGTTTTGAAAAACAGGGTTAATTCCTGTGTATGTCAACGCTGCACGAAGCGTTTGTGTCTACCAGGGATTTTGGACTCCTGGGACATTTCTGTTAGTCCACCAGGAATTTCAAGGAGGGAAGTGGGGGGTCAGTGGGACAGCCTGAACCTGGCCAGGTCCCGTGGCAAGGGGAGCTTCAGGCCAGGATCAGCAACCCTCTGGGTGTGAGCAGGGCTGGGGATGGAGCAGGCAGCGCCCTCTGTCTCTGTGTGCTCTGCGCCACTCTCGGGGCGACGGCCTGGGTTAGTGTCACACGGGTGACACTGAAACGGGTGACAGGATGGCAATTTAACGACGAAATGCTGCCTCTGAAATGTGTGTGCTGTCTGTCCCTAAACCCCGCTGGCCACTGTTGCGGGCTGCAGTGCCAGCAGGGGCGTTCAGTGGAGTCTCCCGTCACGCAGGTTCGGTGCTGCGAAGTCCCGAAGTGAAGATTTAAAAGACCGTTCAACACACGTTCAAAAACATTTCCCAGAAACTGAACCGTTGTCCCAGCGGCTCCCCACGTGAGGATCCAGAAGCAGTGACACTTCCCCAGCGAGCAGAGACATGCAGAAAGGGAAGGAAATACTTCCAGCCCGAAGCGTCCTTCCCGTGTTCTGCAAATCCCTGTGCCCACGAGCAGCCGGACGCTGGGAAGCCAGCAGTCATGCAGGTAAGTCCTTCCCTAAAACACCCCACAGCTGAGGAGGGGAAAGGTGAAAGAAGGCTTGCTGTGTGCGTGACCTGGACTCAGCCAGGCACAGCAGAACTTCCCTCTGTGTGTGTGCGTGTGTGTGCACATAAACACACGTGTCTCCTGTGCTGAGCACCTGGATCAGGACTCCAGGCTGGGAAAGGTTTGCGTCCAACCCCACAGTTCCATCTTTCCTTCTCATCACAAAGCTCAGCCACATTTTCTCACCCTCCTTCACCCGAGGAGAGGAGAATTCCTGCATGAGGAGAACTTCTCTGTGCTGTTGTAGGGATAAAACCACCAGGAGGTCAGCAGACCTCGAATGAGATGCACAGAGGATCCGAGCCGTCCTCACACGAGCCATCTGCTTTCCCAGCTTGCTGGAGGTTGTTGATACTTGAGTTATTCCATCCCTGAGCGAGTAGCCCACATTTTTACAGGAGCTGGATGTGGGCGGATGTGCAGCATTGGCATCCTACCAGCCAGCAATCCTCAGTCCCCAAAGCAGAGGAACAGCAGAGCCTCACCTGAGAACGTCTCCTCAGGCTCCAGACTCAATCCTTGGGCACAGCTGGGTGTGAGGAAGGCCGGGCGAGGCAGGAGGGACGCTTGTACTGCTGTCCGTCCACTCTAGGCACACTGTCCTCAGTGAGGTCCATAAACCAGAGAGAACCCTCCTGGAAACAGTTAAATGCAAACTGGAGGAGCCTCCAGATTATCCTCGAATAATCCCAAGGAAGTGTCATCTGTGAAAGGAAAGAGGAGGAAAATCCTCTCCCTCCAGAGAGGATGGTGTACGGTGTTTATTCATTAAGGGCTCGAAAGTCTGTCGCCGCAGCGGAACAAGGCTGCACATGGGAGTGCCCCTGCCACTACCTCAGCCTGCTGAGCGGCTCTGTGTCCCAACAGCCCAGACACCTCAGCGTTCCCTTCCTACAAAAGGATGCAGAGAGATCAGCTCTTCTGCCAAAAACTAGCAGCCAGGCAGGGGCTCACACTGCGCGGCCCGTGCCAGACATCCATCCCGCCGTCTGCTTCCAGAGCTGCGCCCCTGCACCTTCTGAGCGCCACCGGAGCCTGGGGGAGCTGCCCCGTCCCCCTGGCAGAGGGAGAGGCCTGTGTGGGGACACAGACGTGGCTGACAGGCAGGGGTGTCTGCAGAGAGCTGGGAGGCAGTCTGTGTGTCACCCCTTAATCCTCAAACAGGCTGTGCCGTCCCTCAGCCTCCCGCGGATAAACAAACGGGGAGCCAAAGGCCGCGGCGGCGGAAATGTCAGCCTGCGAGATGCTGAGCAGCACACTGAGATATTGCACCGGAGGAGCCGAGCAGCAGGAGCTTTGGTGTCTTCCTCCGGTTGTGACTCCCGTGTCTCGGGAGGCGCCGACTGACATTTCGCTGAGCCGGGCTCGTTAAAAGCCAGACGTGGGCAGACCTGTTTGTCATCTCTGCGCCGGGCAAAAGGGGTCTGTTCCCACAGCAGGCGCTTTGTCTCTCCAAATTACATCCGCGGAACGCAGGAGCTGTCGGTAAATGCTAAGCTGTTCTCTCCTCTGCCGCCTTGAGCCGCTCCCCCAGGAGCGACGCGGCCGGATCTTCACATGAGCATCGCCGTGCTCACACTCAGCTTCTGTCAGCCGGCCCTGGCGCTCCAAACCTGCGTTTAGGAGCCGGGCGGAGCTGCTCTGGGACTGGCTCGGCAGCCTGCTCCTCCCTGGGGTCTGCTGAGCTCTGTGCGCCTGTCCTCATCCTCACTTGCAAAATGGGAGGGGTGGGGGGAAAAAAAGAAAAAAAAAAAATGCTTTGAGGCTGACTGATGGAAAGAGTGAGGTGTGTTCTGGTTTTCTTTTCCGACTGTGAAGCTTTTATGGGATCGTGGAACGGTTGGGGTTGGAAGGTACCTTTAGGGGTCACCTAGACCTTAAAGCGAGCGGCAGCCCGCAGGGAACTCACCTCCTGCAGCAGCTGGTCCAGGGAAGGGCAGACACGGAGCCCGCACGTCCCGCCTGCTCCAGCTCCACGGGCTCTCCATCTCCTTTCGCAGGATGCCCTCAAGCCAGGGCTGGCTTCCGCAGGGCAGCTCGTTCCCGGCCACCGGCAGGTGGGAATGGCTGTGTTTCCTGCCCGAAACGGTTCGATTTCAGAGCAGTGTGCTCTTGGGGCCGCCAGCCGTCTTAGGCAAGGACAGGCCGCCCTCTGCAGGGAAATCCATCAGCTTGGGCTCCGGCTTTCCCCATCCGCTGCCTGGATGAACCCGCACAGGGCAACCCCAAAGTGATGCCACGCCAGGGCCAGAGCCCTGCTGTCACCTTACACCCTCCTGCAGACTGCCATTTCCAGTGTCTGTGACCGGACTTTCAGGGAGGTGCACCACAGTCGGTGATTTGACACCAACTTTTCCCCCTGCCGGGAAGAATAGTGGGATCACTCCAGCTGGGACGTGTGTAAGCTCCGAGGGGCGGGTGTAGGTCCGGGTTTGCAGGGTGGTGAGTGTTCCCTGCTCCCCTGAAGAAAGCCAGGAGGTGTTTTGTCCTGCCGAATTGTGTCTGGCGGGTTTTCTCCAGCGAGGTATTTTCAGCACATCATCACCAGGAAGGTCGGCAAAGTGATTTAAGTCGGCTTTGTCGCCTGCGGGCGTGTGGCTGCGCGCTCGGCTTGCTCGCGTTGGTATTTTGGCAGCAGATGTTAGAACAGAAAAGGGGATTTTGCTGTTTCTGGAGACCCGTGCCCACAGTGGCCAGGTCTCCTGGCTTATATCAGCGTGGCTGAAAAATTAAAGTTCCCATCCTCAGCTTTGCCGGCACGTTCCCTTTCCTCTCTGACAAGGGTGGCAGGATGGATGAACCACGTTCCTCTCCCCAGGCAGGACTGAACTGACAGGTGATCCTGCTAAACAAAGGGGCTTTTGAAACCCAAGGGTCTCACCGTTTGTAACAAAACTCAAAAATTTTTGTTGCAGGCTGCTTTTGGTCTCACAGAGAGCTGCATGTGATCTCTTGGAGGAGCTCAAAACGAGAAGTCAAGATCCTCCTGAGCAGTAAGCCGGTGCTGTAGCTCTCGGAGCTCTGCATCTCCCCAGATATTTGGGGGTGATGGAAGGGTGTCATTCACGCGAGTTTGTGAGGAGCTGAAAAAGTACGGTGTTGGGGCCTTTGTAAGCACTTCTGCAAAGTGAATATCCCAAAAGCAGCAACAGGTGCAGCTGCTGTTCCTGCCGTTGTGGGGAAACTCTGAGGAACAGCGGCGGACTTGTTATAAATACATATTATAAAGTTGGCTTTTCACAAATATTAAAATGAGTGATGTACATATAATATTGGAATAACTTTGCTGCATGAATATAGGGTTGGTTTGGGTTGGGGTTTTTTTGGCTGTTGACAAAACTTAGGAATAGTAATGTGATAACTCAGAGAATGGTGAAGGTAATTAGGTGATTCTTCACATTTGTGGATTGTCCCATCTGGGTGAAGACTACACTGACAGAAACCAGAACCCCAAAGGAAGAATTTATTGACTCTCTGTTATCAGGGAGGGTACAAACAACAGGATGGAGCCACGAGGAGAAATAAAATATATTGATTTGATCTACAGGGTGGCATGAAGTCAAATGGAAGGCTAAAACAACCACAAGAACATCTAAACTCAAAGGAAATATTAGAAGGTGCCATGTTAAACTTAATTGGTCAGCAATACAGCGAAACTCAGTTTACTGGTCAATGAGGGCTATTGTATATGTCTATTAAATTTTCTTTGGATAGATATGTTTAGACATTGGATAACTTTAGATAGATACACTAGACATGTTTCCGTATCCTTTTCACTGGTTCTTATGGGTCAGATTCGTTGTTTACGCAGGCGTGATTTTTATTTTTCCTTAGAAGAGGTTGTTGTGTTTATTCTTCTGTTTTTTCTTTATGGGAACTTATAAGTTACTTCTAGCCTGGCTGGAGCAGTAGGGCTTAAAGTGTATTTTGTAGGCCTTTCTTTTATATCATCTCTACTTTTATAACACCTCTGCAGCATGACCCCTTCAGCTGGGAGCCCTGGGGCTGCGTTAAATGAGAGCATTAAATCACGTCAGGAGTGCCAGGTGTCCCCAGAACCCTCCCGAGGAGGGACGGGGGTGATGGACCCTGCAGGGCACACAGCCTCAGCTGCGAAGAAAAGGGAGCAGCAAATCTTCCCGAGAGCCTTTTTGGGCAACCCGGGGTGGGTAATGGTGGTCAGGAGCAGACACGGGGAGGGTGAATTGTCCCTAATAGCTCGGCTGTCTGCAGAGCACTGCCTTGGACCCCAGAGCAGAGCGAGGGCCGTGGCTCCTGCAGCTCTGTCCTTTAATCCTCACCCGCCTGCAGGCATTGATTCCGTCCAGCCTCAGCCCACCTGATCCTTGCACCGAGGGAAACAGCCTTCGGCCAGGAGAGAAAAAACGGAACAAAACACGTTAGCTAAGCAGGTCTGGATTATCAGGAGACTCAAGTTACCTTGCTGTCAGAAAAGAGAAAAATCCTGTCTGTGAAGCTGGCGAGAACTGGAGACTTCCTTTCACGCCGTCGTTGATGAAATCTCGGTTGAGTTAGGTTCTCTGTAATTTAAACTACAAAGAGCTTCTGAGCAGGTGCCAAAGCTCCCCTTATAACAGAGGTTTTGCAACTGGCTCATATCTCCCTACACAGACACCTCATAACTGAGACACCTGACACTGTCCCAAGCCCAGGTAACTGTGCGTTCTGTGAAGTGATGGAACGCCCAACGAGGATTTCTGTCCTTTACCCTGTGTGAGATGCAAAAACTCACCGTGCTACACCCCTGATCAGGTATTCTCCAACCTAAATGTCCCGGTGTTTCAACATCAGCCCTCTCTAGCAGGAGGAGTTGGATTTTAAGGTTCAGCTGGCAGCACACGTCCAGTGAGGGCACAGCAGGACGAAATGCGGAGGAGTTCTAGCAGGACACTGCGGGCCAGCAGCTGTAACGCTGCTCTAGCAGAGCACCCGTGGATGGTCGTGCCTGCAGCACCGCCCAGCAGGGGAATGATCACCCAAAGAGCAAAACCCATTTCACCTCAAGGCCCGGCTGGTACTCTGTGCTTAGCTCTCTCCTCACTTTGCAGGAAATTCAGTCGTTTTGCACTGGTGAGGATGCCATCCTTCGCTAGCCGCAGAAAAGTCAGGGCTGACACTACCGACACAGCGCTAACAGGCACAGAAAATGCCTTTTGTAGCGTCTCAAGCCAGCGCAATTGGAGACCTGTGAAGGTTAATGGATCTTTTCTGGCAGGTTCCTCTGTTATTTTTGTCACCTGCTGCCGCACGGAGACAAAAGCAGAGTGTTCTCTGTCCAGAACGAGGGCCTGGGAGCCCAGGCCGAGAGTGAGGCGCTGCCACAACCGAAATCACCAGCTAAAGTACGGGAGGTGCCACCAATTATTCAGTCGCAATTCTTCTGCAAGCCGCAGGAATTGTGGCTGATGGATGCTGTCCATCAGAGTAAAGGCAGAAACAGGAGTCATCGAGTGTGCATAGGCTGGTGGGGCCGGTTCTTCCACTTCCAAGGCTCACTCTGGCTCTGATCAGCCTCTGCGAGGTCCGTTCTCATCCCGCAGCACACGCGCACAGCCCGTGAGGTGAGGGAGACCAAAAAGCACCGGTTTCAGGATCTTAAACCCGAGTGCAGCGTCGCCAGATGGGGTTAAGGCTGTCCTGAGGTGTCCGAGGGACGCCTCTTCCCCGCCTAACCGAGGTCAGCGAGACCTGGGGACCCGCAAGCTGGCGGTGAGTTCGGCGGGTTCGGCGCTTTTTGTCCCCGCTGCGTCCAGACAAAGGCTGGGAGTCGCGGCTTGGCATCTCCCGAGCGATCAGAAGAGGGCAGTCCTCCCCTTCTGTGCGGGCTCGGCTTTGTGCTCGAATCCCGCCCCGGGGACGCGAGCCGGTGTGTGACACGGACCCGGGATGGATCCAGCCCTGGGAGCGGCGCGGTGCCAAGGGACACGATCCAGCGGGTTGCTGCGGGATGATTTCTGGAAGAAAGCTCCCGGTGGTGGGGACGGTGTCGGGAAAGGTCCCGGTGTGTCTGCACCGGGGCTGGGAGCACATGTAAATAAATACACGCCTGATTTCAGCGCAGTGGGTACAGCCGGCAGCAGGGAGGGGGAAGGGGCTCACCGTGATCCTCGGCAGAAAAGCAGATTTATTAGGGGATGAAAGCACGGAAAAAGGCTGCAGCCTCCCCCGTGAGAGCCGCTCGCTGCTGTACCTGCGGGCTCCCCCGTCCTGCCTGTCCCTCAATGCTTCCAGGGACGGGACATCCATCACCCCTCCGGGCAGCCCGGGCCAACCTCATGGGAAAATTTGCCACCCTCGTTGTAATTTGCCTCAATAAATTCACCGTCCTCAGCATTAAAAAAAAAAAAAAAACAACCCTCTTCCTTCTATCTAGCCTGAATACCACCTGGCCGGCCCGTCTCAGGAATTCTCACCACGCCCCTGGCTGCCCAGCAGATTGGAGCCGACCCATGAGCTGAGGTCAGACCGGCCTGAAAAGATGCTGCAGATCGCAAGAAGAGGGAGTAAAACGTAAATTAAACAGCAGCAAGAGACAAAGCTGTTGACCTGCAATGACAGTCTCTGACAAAGGAATTTGTCGCTCAGCGCGAGTGCGGGCTGTTCCCACGCGAGCTGGAAAAAAGGGCATACACGGCTTACACTGGAGCCCAAAAAGGCTAAATGAGAAATTTTACGCAGAAGTGCTTTAAAACAGAACGAAATTACCGGTCAGAAATTGGGTGCAAAAAATTAGAAACAGTGTAAACATGCTTAGCTATGTTGTCGCTCTAAAGCAGTAAAATGGGCAAGGTTGGCGGAGAGCGGTAACACCTTTTAGTGGAATTGGTGTAATAAAAGACATTATTTTTCTTCACAAGCCTTGCCTTGGGGCAGCCATCATCTTTACTGCCCCGCTCCGGCTCCAGTCTGATGTAAATGTGAAGAGCCAGTGGGGTCACCTCTCTGTATCAGGCTTAGCCTGACCGTGTCAGAGTGAACAATCAACATCGCTTTTTAACAGAAATAAAGAGCAGAAGGAGAAGGGACAGCTTGTTATCAAACCACAGAAACCTCCTTCTGAGGGATGGCTTGTTCTGCTAGGCCGTACTGCAAAACCTTCTGAGACTGGAGAGAGATAAAAGCCAATATCGCTGATTAAATAATTATTTGTTCTGTGTTAGCTGTATGCACACAGCTGCATTATCAGTGAATTCATGGGAGCGGCAGTGTAGCGCCGTGGAAAGGATGAAAGGGCAAACCTAGGCAACTAGAACAGAGATTATTTTGGTTTGTTTATTTGCATCAAGGACCAGTGATAGGAAAACCAAGACCACAGGGTCCAGCGCCGGGGACATTACTTTAAATAAAATATTGGAAAAACTGAAAATGTCACAGAAAGGAGAGACAAAGCTATCTCAAGGATTGGGAGGAAAAGCCTTCTGTGTACTTTATCAGGCATTAAGTGGTGACAACAATTGTGGTTTATCACTAGAACAATGGAGGAAAAGAAGGAAGTTCTCTTCAATGAAGAGACAAAAAAAAAAAAACAGGCAGAACGTGACCAGAAGTCTAGGAAAACTAGGCTGAAGATAAATAGAACACAGTTTCAGGATGGTGAAAGTGACTTAAGAAACCGCCTCGGTGTGATTTAAGAAAACTGCCTTCAGACAGTGACGATTTTCGGGAGATGCGGTTTTAATTTAGCACAAACCACCGGCTCCCTCAGGAAAGGAACCCCGGTGAAACGCGGTAGCCTGTGCACACAGTAAACGTGGAGTGATGGCGAAGCAGTCGTCTGCCGCACTGAAAATTTCTGAATGAATCCTCACCCCGCGGTGGGCGAGCTGCGACACCCGTGGGGGCTGCTCCAGCTCCGCCAGGAGGGATGGCAGCTCCGTGCTGGCTGGCTTTGCCGAGCCCAGGAGCTCCGAGGGCTCACGGTTCCTCTCTTGGCAACAGCAAGGCAGCAAACATTCCGTGTGCCAGGAGAAACTCCTCTGAGTGAGCACCAAATACGGTGATAAAAGCCCTGCGGAGGAAGGAGGAACAGCTGCTCCTCTTGTTCTACAGCGCAGGCGGTGGCACAGGGACTCGCAAACAGACACACCGAGGGGCTGGAGCGTGTCCAGGGCAGGGAAGGGAGCTGGGGAAGGGGCTGGAGCCCCAGGAGAGGCTGAGGGAGCTGGGAAAGGGGCTGAGCCTGGAGAAAAGGAGGCTCAGGGGGGACCTGGTGGCTCTGCACAGCTCCCTGACAGGAGGGGACAGCCGGGGGGGTCGGGCTGTGCTCCCAGGGAACAGGGACAGGAGGAGAGGGAACGGCCTCAGGCTGGGCCAGGGGAGGGGCAGGGTGGATTTTGGGCAAAACTCCTCCATGGAAAGGGCTTGTCCAGCCCCGGCACAGCTGCCCAGGGCAGGGGTGAGTCCCCATCCCTTGAGCCGTGTGGGTGTGGTGATTCCTTGGGAAGGCTGACCTGGAACAGAGCGTACCCAGAGCTAAGACAATAAAGTAGATATTTATTGAAAGGCCTTTAGGATACACCTTGGGCAGGACAATACCTGGCCAGGGCATCACCCGAGGTGGACGCAAAGCGGTCACAAAATGGGCCAACAGTCACAAGTTCTCACACTTTTGTACGTTTTGGTCCGTTTCCACACTGGGTTTAATTGTCCAATTATAACTTCAGGTTGTGAGGTCCCATCCTTTTTTTCTCCCTCCAGCCCACCCTTGTTTGTGCTTTTGGGCTGAAAGTTGTCCTTGGTCTCCAACAGGAAGAGGATTTGTTTTGTGTCCCTGCTCTGTGCAGAGCTGAGTGACGCTGAATGTGAGGCTCAGAACTGCAACCCTGGGCAGCGCAGAACCTGAAAAACATCAAAGCTGAAAATTAAGGGACTTAGTGACACTTGGGGACAGGGGTCACTGGTGGCCTGGGCAGTGCTGGGGTGTCACCGGTAGGGACATGGAAAAACCACACTCACTCAGGTTCCGAGGTGAGCAGAGAAAGAGGAAGTCTATTATGATTTGGGGTTTGAATAGGATTTGGAGTTTGCTCAAGGATTGGAAGACAAGAGGAGCACCTTCCTGACCCCAGTGGTCAGTTCAGCAGTCCATCACAGACTGGAATGAAAACAATCTACTTGTTTATGTTACATTCCTGAGAGACTCCACTAGAAATATGTAAACATCATCAGAAGGCTTGAAGAATCAGGGCGACACATGAAAGCTGAAAATTAAGGGACTTAGTGGCACTTGGGGACAGGGGTCAGTGGTGGCCTGGGCAGTGCCGGGAGAAGGCTCGGACTTGAGTGTCTGAGGGCTTTTCCAGCCCAAACGATTCTGTGATTCCATGACCCCCGTGGCAGCTGGGGGCTGTGTTGAGGCACAAAGCATGGACCAGGCCACCTCCCCACGGCGACCCGTGCCTTGGAAAAGGTTCGGAGCCTGGATTTGGGAGCGAACCAAACCGGTGCTGTGAGAACAGGCTGGAAGGCGGTGGGCGCTGTCTGGAAACGAGAGTTCTCCCTCCCACCAAAACCTGCTGCCGGGAGCCCGCGGGCCCACCGCCCTGGCAGATTGCAGCCCCTGGGGTGCAGGTTTTTTCTCTGCTGTGACTAATTACAGCGCAGCTTTCCAGGCTCTTTCACAACAAAGTGTTGCACAGCGTGCTCCAGCCGGGCCTCAGCTGCTCATTAGGTGATCCTGGGGAATATCCTCCGCCGGTTGGTCCGGAGCGACGCGGGTTTACAGCGGAGGTGATTTATGCAATTTGGGTACAAAGCCAGGCGTTTTTTAAATGCCTCCAATTCGGGCTATTTTTAGCCTGGCACAAAGTCATGACCTTGCAGGTTATTTTCGCAATCTCCTCTGTTTATAGGTGCAGAGCAGCATTGTTCAGGGATATTTCAAAGCTGCCACAGTCAGGGTGATGGGGGAGGGTGGGAGAGCAGCTGAATGTGCTCTTCATGACAGGCTTCAAAACCGTAATTGGGAGAGGGGGTTATGATTAAGTAGGTTTACATATCTGATACTGTTACTATAGTGACTCTGCTTCTTTCAACTGCTCAGTGCTCCTTCATACATCAAACTATTTAAACTGCCTTCCGTGCCAGTGGCAGAGAGTTAAAATTCTTGCTTAGTACAAGTTCTTGTTAAAATAAAAAAAAAAATAAATCTCTTTTTAACTGAGAGAAGGCAGGGCCAGACGGGATATGGGGAAGGAACTGCTGTGAGGGTGGGGAGGCCCTGGCACAGGGTGCCCAGAGCAGCTGTGGCTGCCCCTGCATCCCTGGCAGTGTCCCAGGCCAGGCTGGACGGGGCTTGGAGCAACCTGGGACAGTGGAAGGTGTCCCTGCCCATGCATGAGCTTTGGAGTCCTTTCCAACCCAAACTGTTCCGGGATTCTGTGATCAACAGTCTCAAAAGCTGCAGCACTGGAAAACATGTGAGTTTGGGTTGGAGAGGAGGCGGACGAAGGCTGGGATGGGCTGAGCGGTCGCGTTTCACACCCTTGTGCTTTCCCCCCCTGAGCACTGTGCGGGCCGAGCTGGGCACGGGTATCACTCCCACTGAGGTGACACCACTGTCAGGACAAACGGCCGAGCGTTATTGTGAAGAGTGACGGGTTTGCTCTTCTCTCCTGAAATTTCAGCACTGACCCGCAGCATCAGCTACCTCCGTGGCTCCGGCCAAGCCTTCTGCTCGAGTCCAAGGGATCCCAGCCTTCCAAGCTCTGAGGCAGCAGACCAGGCAGGGGTCACCTCAGCGCTGCGGCTCTGCATGTTTTGAGGAGCCCTGTGGCATGCAGGGCATCCAGCACGGTGGCCCTGGACACTGGGAGCATTTTCCGTGTTGCTTCAAGGAGCTCTGTGTGGAGTGACCCCATTTCCCTGCCAGCGCTCTCTGCTCCTTCCTCCTGCTTTGCCTTTCCCCCTCAGCCTCCTTCCCAGCGGGATGCCCCTGGGCAGGCACGGTCCCCCCAGTCCTGTGTGCCACAGGGCACTCACAGCCCTGTCCCCTCATGGATCAGACTCCTCATGGACCACGGCTCCTCACAGCCCTGTCATCTCCTCATGGATCAGACTCCTCATGGATCCCGGCTCCTCACAGCCCTGCCCCTCATGGATCAGACTCCTCATGGACCACGGCTCCTCACGGCCCTGTCCCCTCATATTCCCTGTCTCCTCACATTCCCCATTTCCCTCCCCCATCCCTTCACACTCCCATCCATTCACATTGCCCATTCCCATTCTCCATCCCCTCATACCCCCATCCCCTCACATCCATACCCATTCCCCAACCCCATTCCCCATTCCCAATCCCCATCCTCTCACACTCCCATCTAATCACATTCTCCATCCCCCATTCTCTTTCCCATTCCCATTCACCTTTCCCCATTTCCATTCCCCTTCCCCTTCCCATTCCCATTCTCCTTCCTATTCCCCACTCTCATTCCCATTCCCCATTCCCAATCCCATTTCCCATCCCCTCACATTCCCCATCCCCCCACACTCCCATCCCCTCACATTCCCCATTCCCATCCTCTCACATTCCCCATCCCCTCAGATTCTCCATCCCCATCCCCTCACACTCCCATCCCCTCACATTCCCATTCCCCTCACAATCCCCAATCCCTCACATTCCCCATTCCATTCCCATTCCCATTCCCATCCTCTCACACTCCCATCCCCTCACATTCCCCATTCCCTTTCCCATCCCCATCTCCTCACACTCCCCATTCCCATTCCCATCCCCTCACACTCTCCATCCCCATCCCCTCACATTCCCATTCCCATCCCCTCACACTCCCCATTCCCATTCCCATCCCCATCCCCTCACACTCTCCATTCCCATCCCCTCACATTCCCATCCCCATCCCCTCACACTCCCCATTCCCATCCCCTCACACTCTCCATTCCCATCCCCTCACATTCCCATCCCCATCCCCTCACACTCCCCATTCCCATCCCCTCACACTCCCCATTCCCATCCCCTCACACTCCCCATTCCCATCCCCTCACACTCCCCATTCCCATCCCCTCACATTCCCATCCCCATCTCCTCACACTCCCCATTCCCATCCCCTCACATTCCCATCCCCATCTCCTCACACTCCCCATTCCCATCCCCTCACATTCCCATCCCCATCCCCTCACACTCCCCATTCCCATCCCCATCCCCTCACACTCCCATCCCCATCCCCTCACACTCCCCATTCCCATCCCCTCACACTCCCCATTCCCATCCCCTCACATTCCCATCCCCATCTCCTCACACTCCCCATTCCCATCCCCTCACATTCCCATCCCCATCTCCTCACACTCCCCATTCCCATCCCCTCACACTCCCCATTCCCATCCCCTCACACTCCCCATTCCCATCCCCATCCCCTCACACTCTCCATTCCTATCCCCTCACATTCCCATCCCCATCCCCTCACACTCTCCATTCCTATCCCCTCACACTCTCCATTCCCATCCCCTCACACTCTCCATTCCCATCCCCTCACACTCCCATCCCCATGCCCTCACATTCCCATCCCCATCCCCTCACACTCCCCATCCCCATCCCCTCACATTCCCATCCCCATCCCCTCACACTCCCCATTCCCATCCCCTCACACTCCCATCCCCATCTCCTCACACTCTCCATTCCCATCCCCTCACATTCCCATCCCCATCCCCTCACACTCCCATCCCCTCACGTTCCCCAGTCCCGCCCTTTGCCCCGCCCTCCCGGCGCTGATTGGCTGTCGGGCCTGTCCTAATTAACCCACGACAGACCCCGCCGCGCCTGTCCCGCTTTCCCCTCTGCGGGGGCGGGATAAAGCGTTCATTGGCCAATCGCTACGTCGCCTGCGAGGGTCCCTCCCTTCTATTGGCAGCGCTGGTTGTCAGTCACAGCCAGGACCCGCCTCCCGGGGTGTCCATCCCCGGCGCAGAGATGTTGGCTCCATTCAGTGGCGGGTTTCGCGTTGGACTCTGCTTGGGCAGGCGGGCGCTGCTCTCGCTCAGTAAGAACAGGTCCTCGGCCGGCATCGCTCAGCGGTCAGCAGCCGCAGGAGGAGGTAGATCCCGTTCTGGTAACAATTATACGACGGCGGCGGCGCACCACAGGCCTCTCTCTCTTTATACACCCGTGTCCGCGGGGCGTCCTGAGGGGCTGGAGGCCGCCCGGGCGCGGGGAGGGAGTGGAGCCCGCCCGGGATGCTCCGTGTCCCCGGCCCGGCCCCGCGGGGCGTGTTGCCGAAGCAGCAGCACGGCGGTGCGAGGCCCCGAGGCTCGGCCTGCGGCGGGGGCAGCCCTGGGCCCTGCGGCAGGTGCCTGCAGGAGCCGGGGAGGCAGCCCGGGCTGTGTTTACCCCTGTCAGGAGGGTGACAAACGGAGCCGCCAGCCCGCCGGGAGCTGCCTCAAGCCGCGGGCAGCGCCCACCCAGCGGGCTCGGCCGCTCCCCGGGCCCCACCTGCCCTCAACTTCCCTGGAGAGTGAAAGTTGGGCAGGAGCGGAGCAGTGCGGCGGCCTTTGGAGGGAGCAGGAAGCGCCGCCCGGAACTTTAGAGTCGTTGTGTTTGGGTTTGGCCTCCTGGCTGCTTGTTCGAAGTTGGAGCGGCCGTGGCTGACACGCCGCCGGCCCCACGCCCCGCTGAAAGATACTGAGCGGTGGTGTCTGAGCAGCCCCGCTGTTGTGTCATGGCAAGAGTCTCGAAATTAATAGGAAAAGGAGCGAACTAAACTTGCAGCACATTGGTGAAGGGTTGGTGGAAAAGGAGGACAGTCCTGCAGCCAAGCAAGATCAGCCCCACCAAGTGTCGGTTATTTGGTGTCTTCGTGTTGGTCGTTCCAAAAAGCAGCGAACATCAAAGGGAGGTTTTCTGTGTACCTGTGGTTTACGTACGGGCAAATGAAAGAGCTGGGCAGAATGTGCAGCTCTGCAAGCGGCCCGTGTGTGTGTGTGCAGCCAGCAGTGTCTAACGCCTTATTAGACACGATAAGATCTGTAGAAATTTAACCTGAGCCTGTGTTTTAAAACAAACTGCGCTTTACAGTCACAGGAGGAAAGTTCTGATAATCCTGTGCGGCGGCTTGTGAGTCAGCAGCTTGAGTGCAGGCAAGATTTGGAGCTTTTTCTCCTGCAAACTCGTGCAGAAGCTGTCCAAGTGCCGTGGTTGAGTGAGTACTAATTGAATGTCCATCTCTACGAGCGGTGCCAGCACCTCCAGTGCAGCAGAGGCAGCACTGGCAGCTCGTGGTGCAGGGACAGGTTCTCAGGTTCTCCTGCAGTCTAAGCGGGGTGTTCCTTTTTGAGGCCCTGACCAGTGCACACCCAGGTTTGTAAGAGGTTGGCAGGCTCACACTTCACCTGACTGAGCTGCCAGCAGCTCGGTTTCTCTCTGCCCAGTGCTGAGCTGCTTTCCCCAGGAAAATCTCCCGTTTGTGAGTGCAGCAGCTGTGGGGAACATCCTTGTCCACCTCTCAGCCCGTATCCAAAAAATACCTGTGCCCCTGAGTTGAGCAGCTCCGGCACAGGGGTGTTCCCCAGGATAGAGCGTGAGAACATCTCTGCTTATTCCTGGAGTGTTCCTGAGGGGCTTTGGGATAAGGGCTTTGTCCTTACCTTTACCAGCAGTAGTTGCACAAATGAAAATAAATCAAGAATATGAATATATCTTGTCAGACTCGGCCGAAAATACTGCTGCTGCAGCTCCCACAGTAAAAGACAATGGACTTTCTGGTGCTTAAGAACCAGAATATTTAGGTCAGGTTCGTTAATGTATAAAAATACAGCTCTCTGGTGTTGTGTGGTAAGAGCTGCTACCAACCAAGGCTCCCAACACCAATTCAGCCCCGCTTTCTCCTCGTGCTGCAAGGAGTCTGATAACACTGTGAATTACAGTAAACTGATAAGTACTCTCTTTAGGAAGGTGTTCTGAAACCGTCCTCCTCTGAGCTGGCCCAAGTGGGCTTTGTTTAGTGAATGTTTCCAGCCTCAGGTGGTGAACTAACTTACTCTGCCTGAGTGCTCCACACCTAACTTTGCTCCCTGTTGAACCGGCTGCCTCAGAGTGAAAGGGAGGAAAAGTAATTCCTCCGTGCTAAAGATCTGCTTCCAAAATAACCTGCCCGCCTCTGCCAAACACTTAATTAGTAATTTCTCTCTCCATGGCTGCTCCTTTTAATCTGCAGATCTCAAGGTGCCTTAGAAATGTCCTTTAAGGTGGCAGCCCGGGACTTTGGTGGAGGGAACCTGAAGTAGTTTTGCCGCTGTTTCCTGCTGGCTTTCCCCAGCAGTGGCAGCTGGTCAGCTCAGGGACACAGAGGTGCTGTCCCCCTTCCTCCTGGGATGCTCCTGTTCTGGAATGACTCCTGGGCCTGCTGAAGGGTGGTGGGTGCAGGGAGAGCTGCTTTCTTTAGGTGGGAGTCTCGTGAGGAGACACACTTGTGGCCAGCGCTGGCCTAATGTAATAATTTTAGACTGCTTTATCGTTGCTGAAGTGATGAAGCCAGCCGGTGTGTGCCTGGTTTGTGTCATGCTTGGGTGGGCCGGGCTGGGCTGTTTGTTACTGAAGGAAACAAAAAAATAAAAGAGAATAGAGTGCGTGGTGCATCCACACCAGACCTGAGGTGGTGCAGGCTCACCAGAGGGAAAAAAAAGCTCTTCGACACAGGTCAGTTTTCTGTACACGAAAGAAAGGCTGGGACAAATCACTGACACAGGATTTCAGGAGCACCGGAGATGCATTTATGTCTCCCCACCCTTCAAAGTGAAGGCAGACTGCAGAGTCATGCAGCACAAGTCTCTGTGCACTGACAGACACTCCTTGGCACTGAGGGGAGATCCACAGGTCAGGCAGCCTGGGAGGTAATTGAAGCTGGCCTTGCTTTAATTGACTCTTCCCCACTCTCTGACCAACCTAATTCTGCCTTTTAAGAGCGTGACGAGCCTTTCCCTTAAAAGTGGGTTTTGCCATTTAACAAATCCATAATTGGAGCGGCAGAACATTTGCTCTCAGATAAGGGCACTTGTGAATATTGGTAATCAGTTTGACCTGGCCAGATGCCTCCTGATAAGGCACAGCAGGGAGCTGTCCTCTGCCGTGCTGGAGGATTTAACCCCCTTAAATTGTGGCACGGCAAGTCAAAAATTACCAGCTGTGCTGGACTCAGTACACTGAGGTGCACCACGATCTAGTTTGATTCTCATCCTTGTCAGGCACTGGAGGGAGAACAGAGGCCCTGGTTGTGCTGACACATGTTTGGGCAGAAATTTATTCCTCGTTCGATTCTGCTTCTTTCTTGCTAGTTCCTCCTCATGGGGCCTTGCATAACCCCAGCCCTCTGTGTGTGTTGTCACATCGTGGCCAGTGCTGCCCTTTCCCTCAGTTCACATCCCTTCCCCACGGAGATGCTGCCAGGGCTGGAGCCCCTCTGCTCTGGAGCCAGCCTGGGACACCTGGGGCTCTTCAGCTGCACAAGAGAAGGCTCCAGGGAGAGCTCCCAGCCCCTGCCAGGGCCTCAAGGGGCTCCAGGAGAGCTGCACAGGGACTGGGGACAAGGCCTGCAGGGACAGGACACGGGCAATGGCTTCCCAGTGCCAGAGGGCAGGGCCAGATGGGATCTGGGGAAGGAATTGGTGGCTGTGAGGGTGGGCAGGCCCTGGCACAGGGTGCCCAGAGCAGCTGTGGCTGCCCCTGCATCCCTGGCAGTGTCCAAGGCCAGGCTGGACGGGGCTTGGAGCAGCCTGGGACAGTGGAAGGTGTCCCTGCCCATGGCAGAGGGTGGCACTGGATGAGCTTTGAGGTCCCTTCCCACCCGAACCACTCTGGGATTCTCTGTCGGCCTCTACTGCCAAAATTCTCTCCTTTGTGGTTAAACTACCACGCTCCCAAGCCTGGCCTCTCTCCTACAAAACCATCATGAGCCACTTCAAGGCCTCCCCAGAGAGCAGCACACTCCAGCCCTGTCATCTCCCTCAAACCAGGTGTTGGTTTGGGGACCTTTTCCCCAGTCCTGCTCTTGCAGCTCCCCAGAAACACGTGCTCCCCAGCCTCGTGTCCGTTTGTCCTTCCCCACGAGTCCCGGGGCAGGGCTGGAGGCTGGCAGGGCGGTGTGGGGCACAGAGGGCCTGCAGAGCAGTGTGGACAGCCTGGGGAAGGATCTCCTGCCCTGTGGGGTCAGGGTGGGTCGTGTTAAGCTGGGTTTTGGAGACAAGCCCTTGCTAGACCACACTCAGAAGTCTGTGGCAAAAGGAGTTGGAGGAGATGTGTTGGGTTGGAGAGGAAACAGAAACAGGGAACAATTAGAAGGGCAGGGGAGGGAGAGCTCAGGGCTGGGTGACCAGTCGGGTTTTGTGCGGGATATAAATTAACTGGGATCATATCTCTTGGATCTAAACAGAGGGCTCAGTGGAAAATGAAACTTGATTCTCCCCCTTTATGAATTTGAGATACCTCCATCAAGAGAATTATTTTAGGTGCCGGTGCGACGCCTCGGAGAGGAGCAAGTCTCCTCTCTCACACACCAGAGGAGAAAGCAAGATTTGTATCACGGCTCTGAAAAGCCTTTTCCCCTCTGCCTCGTTAATTAGAGTTAATTGACCAAGTTAGGGTGAATCTGGGCCACAATCTTGTTTGGTTCTTAAACGCTCGTTAATTGCAACGAAGTAATTTAAAGTTAATAATTAGAGAGAGGTGAGGTGTGTTGTTTGTCCTGCTTTTTTAATTCCTCGTTTAAGGAATTTGCTGGTGGCAGGCTGGAGCCCCCGTGTCACCAGGCTGATGGGACTGTGGGATGGGGTTTGGGTTTGCTGTGACACTGGAGTGACAGTCACTCCTGCACGGGGTGATGCGCCTGCAACCCTGTGGTGATGGCAGGCGAGCAGTCAGAGCTAAAACCAGCTGAAGCTGAATTTGGTGATCCTAAAGGCAACACAAAATTGACGTGTTTTGCAGCACAGGGTTAATTTCCCGTGTCTGATCCAGATTTCCTGAGTGCTGGCAGGCCGGCTGTGCTCCCTCCACCACCAGCAGGTTTGGGGAGGAACAAGCACGTTAGAGGCGACATTTGTTTGTGGTGCTGGCAAGGCTTCCCTGCCTCCTTGTCCCACTCCACGGGGCAAATTTATGGTCTTTACCCCAAAACAAAGAAACACAGGGGGTTTGAGTGGAACTTTTGCCATTCGTAGGCCTAAACAAACAAGTGAAGGTTGAGAGAAAGGGATGCTTCTGGATGCAGGGCAGCTTCCCTCTATACTTCATAGCGGGTAGAAGAGGAACTCGGGTTTAGCCAGCGGTGAAAAATATTAAATGTTTGCGCATTTTTTTAATCCTTGGAAGGATTTTTCAAGGAAATCCTCAGATTGTAACTTGTAAGACCAGTCTGCCGTCTTAAAAGCTGATTATGTGCGAATTTGATTATAGAGAGGTCTTCTAAAGTATTCAGGCGATATTTTAGATAATGAAGTTTTGTTCCTTAATTCAATTTTGCCTCCCGTCTGGAAGAAATTAAAAATCCAAGCCGTGCATCATTTCTTTCCTTAAAAATGTCTGCTTTGCTGTCCCTGCCTGTCTGGGCTGTGGATGTATGGCTGGGCTGGGGGGTGAGGGGTCCCCTCTCCTGGTGCCTGGCTGTCCTCACCGGGGTGTCCCCTCCCGGTGTCACCACACGGACCGTGGTCCTGTTTAGGCCCTGCTGTGCTTCCCTTTGTCTCTCTGCCTCGCTGAAATAACCTTTGGGAGGTGAGTCCACTGCACATTCCCTGCTGCCTTATACCGGCATGTGATAAGTGGTGATTTCTTCTCCGAAGAGCTTGTGATCAACGGTGGAGTGAAATGAGTTCAAGAGTTGCTAACGCCTGTCGGGATTGGAACTTGAGTTATACTGGCAATTTGTAAATTCTCTTAGGGAAGCATCCTTTAGTTAAAAGGACGTATCCTCTCTGAAAATAACCTTTCTATCTTTGAAGTTTGGAGTAGTAAAAATCTAAGCCTGGGATCCAGTGTTCAGCGGCGGTTTTTGGCCGTTTTAATTCCACGTTTTGTTGTAGCAGGGTTTTAAAACGCTGACAGAGACACAGTTCCTCTCCCGTGCTGTCCAGGCCAGGAGATTTCATTGTTGGAAAGGCCCGGAGGATCTCAGTGAGGATTCTGTGGCTGCACCTGCCCGGGCTGTCCCATCCCGGCTGGCATTTGCTCCAGTTAAAATTGCCGCTGGCCTTTCCGCTCTGCCGCGATGGTGTAAGGCAACACCGGGGGAGAGCTGGCTGCCCACACGTCGCGCCAGCTCCCGTCAGGATCTCTGCGTGTCCCCTCAGCATTCCAAACCCTCCCTCCTCTTTCCTCCTCATGGCTCCGCAAGGCGGTTTCGGGCTGTTACTTTGTGGTGTTAAAAGGAGTCTCAGGCCGCGTGTTCTTTCCTGTGGCTTCGGATAGCCCGCGGGCTGGGCTGCGGGTTCTGCTGGCCCCGTGAGGTGTCTGAGCATTCCCTCTGCCTTTCCAGGCGCTCCAGAGGAAGGGAAGATGCTGTCCCGACTGCGCACGGCCACGACGCCCGGCACGATGGTGCGGCACAACCTGCACACCAAGGAGAAGGGCAAGCCGCTCATGCTGAACCCGCGCACCAACAAGGTGGGTGCCCGCTCCTTCCCACGTGTCTTACCTGCGGCTGCTCACAGCCCGGTGCACCTTGTCCCTCGTCCTGCACCCTGGGGCACGGCCAGAACAGGGTGGCA
The DNA here is from genome assembly GCF_029207755.1 of Chamaea fasciata. Lineage (NCBI taxonomy): Eukaryota > Metazoa > Chordata > Aves > Passeriformes > Sylviidae > Chamaea > Chamaea fasciata. The sequence goes on along the minus strand of NW_027094089.1, from coordinate 840,452 downwards.
GAGGCAGGGAACAGCTCCTGGATGAGGCCGAGGGCTCCTGGTGGCACCTGCTGCCGCTGCCAGCCTGCGCTGCCCTGGCTGCTGTCCCCACAGCCAGTGCTGCCCTGGCACAGGAGAGGCTGCTGGCACTGCCTCCTGCTGCCTTCTCCTGTCTTGTTGAGCCTACAAATACGATTGCCTGGCAAGAAATACTGAAAACATAAAACCTGTGAGTGAAATAGGAGTGAAAGCCGGCTTTGGGATGTAGGCAGGGCAGGCAGGAAGACAGCGATTAGCTGGTGATGGGTTGGGTGATAACAAACAAAGGGGCTCTGGGGAGTGGCCCCCCAAAGTATCGGGGAAAAGGTAGATAAGAAAAAGTGGTCTCTAGAGTTTAGAATGCAGATGAATATGGTAATATAGTAGTCCTCATTGGCTGCATGCAAAGTTTGTAGGTTTTGTATCTCGCGCCGGTTGGTTAATGTAAAGTAGAATTTTCATTAGAGAAGAAGATATAATGTATTGTAACAGAGTCCTCAGCCCTTCTTTGGCCCCTTCTTTTTGCCTCTTTTGGCCCTTTTGCCCTTTTCCTTTCTTACCCCATGTTCTCACGCCTTTTGCTTTTACCTCATCTCTCTTTCTCTCTCTCTCTCCTTGGGGCTTCCCTTCAGCCCAGGCTGGTGGCTGAAGGCAGACCCTTTTACCCGCGACTCTTCCAATAAAAACTCATATTTCTATACGCGTCTCAGGTTTGCAGAGTTCCCTGTTCCCTGCCATCCTCGGATGTTCCTACACTGACTGACTTCAGAGTGTGCAGAAGTTAATTCTGAGCTCAGGCCCACTAATCACAGAAAATGTTAGCCTCTCTGTCCTAGCCCTGGCCCCTTCCGGGAAGACTGAGCGTTGGGACTCCCTCTGCAGAGCCTGAAGGAACACCTAAAAATAAACCTTGATGGGAGCTAACTGGGGGAGAGAGATGCCATGTTAATTCCATGCATTGAAGCAGACTTAGAAGAAAGTAGCATTTTCTTCTCTTCACGAAACTGTTCCTGTTACCACAAACCCATCCTCAACCTTTTTTTTTTTTTTTTTTTTCCTGCTGGAGTTGTAGTGGCCTTCAGGAGTCTTGAGGCCATTAATGTGTAGATTAAAACTGGTAAGAAATCAGACGAGGGCTTTTGGTGGCTGATCCAAGACGTCTGAAGTGGTGAAGAAAGGCAAATCTGCCTGTCTCAGACGGGGCATTCCCTGAGCAGCGGAGCTGGGTTCTTTTCCCCTTCCCTTTGCCCCCTGCACAGTAGAGAGCAAGATGCCCCAGTCCTGCATGAATCCATCTGCCTAAAGGGAGGGAGAGAGAACTCTGGAAGGTAGAGACTGGCTGACTGCAAAAACAAAATTGAGATTGCTGTGTCAGGGCAGGAGAAAAGAGTAAGTTGGTGTGATTTGTCAAGATCGGATTGTCTCGAGACTTTCTGAACTCTAAAGACTTTGACGTGCCAGTGGAATCTGCTTCAACCCCTGTAAGCTTTTCCAAATGCTGATTATGCAACAGCATTCAGAAATGAGAACAATAGGTCATTTCTTACTGTTTTTCTAGTAATAATATCCTTCCTTTTTTTTTTTTTTTTTTTAAACCCTGGAATTCTCTGCGGGACCGAGCGCAATGCAATTTTTTTCTTGCGGAGCAGAAGGGACTAGGGGGCTTCTAGTTAATGGCAATCGATTTTTTTTTGAATTTTTAATGCCTCCAAGAAGTAGAACGTGCGAGAGGGAGCCCCATTCTGCATTAGTTTGTCTCTGCTGTATCTGCCTGTCCTTCCTGCTGATGCCTGTTGGAATGGATCAGTAAGCTACTGGGTGATACTGCTGGATGCAGTATCTGTATGGAAGTGCGTTTTGGTATTCAGCAACAGCATAAATGATTTATTAAACACTCTGAGTACTCTACCCCCAGTGCTTCACATGTGTATAGATATAGATATATGTTATCTACGTACAGAAAGAGATAAAGGGTGCTATCTCTTGCTTTCAGCTTGTTGAGATTATCGTGTTTTACTTGATTACATTTAATTTTTACATCCTCTATCAACTCTGCAGTACATTTGGTCTCCCCAAAGGCACGTGTCCCTAAAACAAGAGCTGCAGAAGGACAGCATCAGGGGCAGGAACCAGCCTTCACCCTTGTGCTGTTTAACCTGTTGCTCTTTGCCACTGGAGTAGGTTACTGATACTGTGTAGTGCTTCAGATGGGCCAGGGTTTGTTCTTCCATCGCAGGACGGGTGCTGCATGAGGACAAGGTCCCTGACTTTGGTGATGTGTGTTCTGGCACGTGGAGTGCCATCAGAGTGTACTTGTCTGCACTGGAAATGCGTGACCTGTAACGTTACCTGAGTGTTTGCTTTCTGTGGCTTGCGGAAAGTTCGTGACTCTGAATAACTGGTGACACGTCCTGTACCTTAGTTGGTGATTTTGGCTGTGGCAGCAGCTCTTCTTGTGAAGAAGTGTGTGTGGCTGTATTTTGCACATTTACCCCATTTCCTGTGACTCTGTTTCTCAGGACTGTTAGGTTGTCACAGACTCCCAGAATCCCTGAGGTTGGAAAAGCCCTCCCAGGCCATCGAGTCCAAGCTGTCACCCCATCCCCACCTTGTCACCAGCCCAGAGCACTCAGTGCCACATCCTGTCCTTCCTTGGACACCTCCGGGGCTGGGCACTCCAACACAGCCTCTTCCAGTTCCTTCCCATCCTTTCCATGGGGAAATCCCTTCTCTTGTCCGAAAATCCCTCCTGCACTGACAGTGCCTCCCAAATCTTTGGCTGCAGCGGGTATCTTTAGGATTTATACATGCACATGTTTGTGCCTGGAAATGGCAATGGACACGTGCATGGAAACACGTGATAAATGTTAAAGAAACATTCACTGGTGGCAGGTTAGTAATCCCAGACAGATCCTGAGGAATTTTACCATCGTATCTTCCATGCAGGTGGTTGTCTTCTCATACGTTGTATTTTGCTCACAGTTTCGTCTGTGTTCATTCACAGCTTTTTCAGCCCAGTTTATTTTCATGCATGGCTTCCAGGATACTTCCAGAGACTGTGATAAATTTACCTCTGTGTAAAGAGACAGTTTTTTCTTAGCAAACTTGTGCATGACCTCACTGGCTTGTGGGAAACGCCCTAAAGCACATTTCCAATTCAGAACGAAAAATAAACAGAAAAAACCCAACCAAAGTCAGGGCTCTTTGGACAAAGTAAAAGGGATGGGACAAGAGAACGTAAAGAAAGGATTGTATGAGCTTGAAGATGTAAAAGCAGGTGCTCCCTTCCACGGGCCTTTCTCACCATGCTGCTTTTGACACAATTTCATTTATTTTAATGCGTTTTAGACTTAGACTTAGCTGGGTTGAGCAGCCAGGGCATGGAATACTCAGTGCCCCCTTGCCTTCCTGGGGAAACCAGGATAAGCAGGATGTGGGGAGGGAATGGTGATTGTCTCGTTGCTAAGAAGTGCAGCGCTTGAAAGGTTGCTGTCGGTTTCTGATCAGTCAGGAAGAAAGACCCGAGGAGGCGGGGAGCTGACAGAAAACTGTGCATACACCCCCGGCCCAAAAGTCCCTCCTCGGTTCTGTGTCCTGCCCAGCTGGCTTGGACACGGAAGGATTCTTGGATGGAGTTTGCATGGCCGTGCACCTGCAGGTTTTATCAGCTTTCCTGGGATCCGTGCTTTCCGAAGGAATTACATGTGGGGACGTGGGGCTGTTTAATCTGTAACCAGCTGGCAAAGGAGGTGGGAGGGTATCAAACCTCTTTTACCTGAGATCAGGTGCTCTGCTCAGGCCCTGTGGGCTCTGGGCTGTGGGGTGGAGGGGGGAAGGAAGGGCGCTGCCCGGGGTTTTTTATTGTGGGATTAATGCCCTCAAAGGAGAGCAGGAGCAGCCACATCTGCTCATCTGGAAAAACAGCAGTTTAAAGAGACGTCCCCGGGGCGCTCAGGGATGCCATTTCAATCATCGTGCTCGTGATTTGCAGTGTGCAGCTCTTCCATAACCCTGGAAAATGTAGCCGGGAGAGGCTGGGCTGCTTCCTTGGCAGTGAGCGAGGGCTCTCAGCTCCTTCTGCTCCTGGCTTTTCCCCTTTCCTGCAGGGCAGTGCTTTCAGCAAACTAGCAAAGGAGACAGCTGCGGGCTGGCTGATCGTGGGTCGTCAGCCAGAGCGGGTCACATCTGGTTCCACCCTTGCACAGGGGGTCCAGGAGCTGGTGGCATCTTTGCCTGCAGAGGGATGGAGGTGTTCCAAGGGCTGGGGATCTGATGGAGATCCAGGTTATTACTGCCGTGCCGTGTCGGCCACACTCGCCAGGGTACAGGCTGTGCTGCTTCTGGGAGAATCAAGGTAGAGAACGGAGCTTGAAAGTTAAGGAGGAAAGAAATCAGGAGAGATTTTCGTCTTCTGACCTTGTTCTCATAAACTTTTAATCTCTGGTAGAGATAGCAAAGACACCTTTGATTCTTATGAATGAACTTTATTAATCTGCAGCGGAGGCATCTTGTGCAATAGCGAACTTTGTGTTTAGCCCAAGGGAGCAAAGTCAAGAGAAGCAGCCCACAATCCAACGTAAAGTCTACTTTATTTTCCAGGTGTTTATGATGCTGCATCTGTTCTAACAATTGCTGGGCGTTACAAGGAAACCATTTTTAAAATTTTTTGTGAAGCAGAGTAACTAATTTTCCAAACAGTGGCATGTTCGGTTATAAACTGTGTGTGCATCTTTGTCAGGAGCCCTGCATGGGGTTTTTGCTGTATATGAGAGCATTTGTGGTTGGTTAGAAGCACACTCTTTTATATATCTGGCTGCAAGGCTGCAGGCGGGGCAGACTTACCCCCACTACTACTTCTGCGCTCGGAAACCTCTCAGAATCACTTTCTCAGTGGTGTGGTGCTATAAAAACCCTGCTTGCAGCATCCAGGCCGCTCCACACAAAGCACGCAGATAGAGCTGGTATTTATAGCAGCACTGGCTTTGTGTGGTGGAGCCCAGTTGCTGGGAGGTCCCGGTGCCAGAGTCTGTGGATTAAAGTTCACGGCGGTTCAGTGTGGGCTTGTCTTGACTGAAATGCTGTCAGCTTTTCACTCTGGTGGCATTTTCCATTCCCCCTCCCAGCGGAGCGCGGGGGTTCGTTGCAGTGGGTTTGTCCCTGGAGTGTTAATTAATTAATTAACCTGCGGGCTTTGAGGCGTGCTGGGCTTCCTCCTGGATGTGCTCCCTGCTCTGTCTGTGCCAGCCAGGAGAGGACTCCTGTTTGTTTTGAGCTCTGAGGAGGATCAGGGAGAACGAGGAGAGCACTCCCGTTTGTTCTGAGCTGTGAGGAGGATCAGGGAGACTAATGGAGTGAAAGTCAGCACTTGGGTAAAGGACACCCGGCCTGCAAAATGGGATCCCTGCTGCTTAAGCCCAGGCTGCAGGAGTTCTTTAAGCACTTAATCCCAGGGAAAACTAGAGGGAGTTTGGCGCTTAAGTGCTGGCTCTTCAGTGCCTCTGAGGACAGCAGGCTGCGGGGGCTGATATCCTGGGGCTGGCTCCATCCTGCCCAGCCCTGCTGGGGTCACAGCAGGGCTGGGAGGGCGCTGAGTGTGTGATCCTGGGAGATACTGCATGGGCAATCCCAAATCCAGATCTGAATCCCTATCCAGAGCAAGCTCACGGTCATGGACAAAGATACAGCAAGTGTTAGAAGGACTCGGGGGTTTTTATCTCGCGCCTCTGGACTAAACTTGTCCTGTTCCAGTTGGAACAAGGACTGAATTTCTGTGTGCAGGCTGATGTCATCCTGATTCCTGATTTAGGCCTAGGCAGAAATTAAAGCGTCTTTGAATAGGTGAGGTGCAATTGTCATGTAAATCAACAGCTGAAAGTACTTTGTGTCACTTAAAAAGTCACCCTGTCCGATGTTACTGTAACTCCAGGGACGCTGAACACCCAGGTTGCCTGCAGACAGGAAAGAAAGTGAACTCCTTTGTCCTTCCTCCTCCTCTAAACACTGTAAATATTTTGGCATCGTTTTTGTTTCTGTGGTGTCTAAAGTAACAGCCAGCATACTATAAATGTTTACCAGCTGTGCTCGGCCTTGTGGCCTAAATCACTTCCACTGCAGGCACAGTTTGTGTAGGGGAAGGGCAGCTTTTAAAAGGCATTAAACTGCTGATGGCAGCAGGCTCTGGGGGGTTGTTGAGGAAAAGGGAAGATAGCTGAGAGGTTTTTGTGTGGAGCATGCATTTCTGCCCAAAGAGAATGGATATTTCTTGTGAGGTATGCAGAAGTGGAACCAGTCCTTTGCAACCTACCAAAAAAAAAAAAACCTCTGCGGCACCCAGAGAGTGTTTCCCTGGGTTTTTCTCCAGTGTCAGTGCTGTTTACATGGTTGTGTGGAAATGTGGATTGTTCAGATCAGTTCCTTGAAAAAAAAAAAAGCCGCTTATATGGCTAAAGTGACTGTTACACCCCACAAAAAAAAAGAAAAGAAAAGAAAAGAAAAAATTAAAAATCAACCCCCCCCAAAAAAACCAGTGGCAAGGTTAAAAACTTGAAGAATGCACTGTCACCTGAAATTTATTTGTATTTAGTACTGGAAGAATACTGTAGGAAAACAATTAGATTGGGAAAGAAAACAGTGGTTTGCAGATGACTCCTGACTACTTGTAGAAAAACTCTACTGTCCTAATAGTAAAAGGTTAAATTGAAATCAGTATTTAGTGTCAAATGCATTACATTAAAGGTTGGCAGACACAGAAATAAATATGGAGAAAGACAAATTTTTTTAGAGTTGAATACTTGGAGTTTTCTGCAAGAAGGCAAAACACTGAAGTTTCTTGGGTTGGGGTTTTTTTTCCTCGCTTTCTAACTCTTCAGGTATTTTATTACCACGGAGCATCGTGCAGAATCAGTGCAGGAAAGCGGGTGGAGCGCTTTAGTCAATGCAGTCAGAACAAGTGATGTTGGGTCTAATTCCCAAATAACGGGAATTCTCTCTGTTTCAAGGCCTTTGAGGAGTTTTCTAACCAACAGCAAATTGTTAAGAGCTCTCAGGCATCTGCATAAACCAATCGCCAACACTACACGTGTACCTCGTATCTAACAACAGCTGCTTGTTCCATATTTCTTGCTACTCAGGGACTTTTTATACTCTCCTGCACACAAAGCACAGAGCCTCATTATTAAACTTTCCTGTTGTCTTGCTTAACGTATTTTTCTCCTTGCTAAGGCCTAACTGTGCACAGCACAAAAGCACAGTCTTGCTGTTCCATGTCTTGTATCTTTTTAACTCCGGGCCTACGTCTGCACTGCTGTCGGAGTTTTCTGCCTCTTCTGCTTCCCACAGTTGCCCCTCTAGGTACAAACACAAAGAAACCCTCCTAAGAGCTTTGTCAGTTCTTAACCATCCTGCACTGCAGAGCTCTGCTGCAGTGCATCCTTTTTTAGTGTGTTTCTTTCTTCTTATCTGAGGCACCCTTTGCTTGCTGTAAGTGCTTTAACTTTGGACCGCAGCGATTCTAATGCTGCAAAAGATACGATCTGTTCCAAGGACACAAGTAGTAATCAAATCCAGTAGTAATTGCTGTTTCTTGCTTTGATAAGTCCCCTCTCCTCCAAGGTCTTATGCCACCACTAAAATAACCAACACGTGTAAACCTACTGTGCAAAGTTCCCTTAACCAAGGTGCAAAGGTCCATCCTTCGAGCAGATCATCTAACCACGACCCACTGTCTCCTTTGTCTCCTCTGATTCGAGCTGTTAAGTCTTTTCAGCTTTTGAATGCTTTTGTGGATGGGTTGGGAATGGTCAGGCGGGTTCGTAGGGCCTTCAAATGCCTCACAACCACGTCCATGTGCCAGTAAAATGAAATAAATTGCCGCTCTGTTTTTGTAACCCTGCTGACATCTGTCAGCGTGTCACTGACTGCAGTGGATGTGGCATCGGTTCGTTTACTCAGCCAACACCCGACCCCATCTAACTGTTTCAACGCCATGGCTGAAGCATGTTGGGCTGGAAACGAACCCGCTGAAACTCTCCTTGCAGCTTTCCAGGGCATAAAATCGTTCTTACGATTTTTCTTCGTGTCGACAAGCAAATCTTTTCCCTCTGTGCTCTTAATGACTGCTTCAGCAGCAGGTGCTGTCGCAGTGAGCTCTCCAGTGCTGCACGGGACACCTTCCAGGCGTGGTGGAATGCCCTGCCAAGCCCTGTCTCCGCATATTAACCAGTGTCCTTTGGGTAATTGCTGTGGGTATTGGTAAGCCCCAGCAGTCTGAGTGGTTACACCAGAAAATTGAGTTTCTGTATGCAAAGTAGCGGGGAGCAACACTGTGCTGTGAGGAACTGCTTTCGCGCCAACCGCTAGCTGAAAACACAAGGCAGAAATCCATCGTTAGAGAACCAAGGATTTCCAGTTCTTGGGGCTGGGATATTGCTTTGGGAAGCTCTTTGGTCCAGCTGTCCCAGTCACTCACGGGATTGCTCCCGTTAGCAGCCTCACCTGGCTTAATATTAAAGTTGCTTTTTGGTGGACGGATCATCATACACAGGTATTGGCCCACCGACTATAGACAGGTTGGAAAAGGCTTTTCTGGGTTTGAACTGGACAGGCAAGTGGTGTCTGAGCCTGCAGCCTTGGCTAAGCCAGCCCAGACGATTGGTTTTGGTTGTTCCACAGCCAAATCTGCACCTCATGAGGCAAGCAAGGCTAGCAAGCCACCTGCGTGGCGCTCGGTTCAGCTCCATACCTTTTTTGAGCTATTTATTGGCAAAAGACTTTTCCACGCATCTCAGTTCCCAAATTCTGCTTCTGTACTTTCCCAAATTTGTTTGGGGACTAGCCAGCTGCAGCAAGGAAGGGCAATTTCACCTTTGCAGATTCAGTAGGGGGATACACCTTTCCTGACTCTACAGTGTAACACGAGGGTTACCACGCTTTTGCCCAAAGAGCTCTGCGGGACCAGCAACTTACACACTTTCCACAGTGACACAGAAATGAAGGTTGGCAGGTTCCACAGGTGAGCAGGGGAGGTCAGGTGTGACCCGTGGTCTCTCTGCTCGGCTCACATCTGCACGTCTGTTGGTCTGCCCTTGGAATTGTCAGCGCGTTCTTGTGCATCCTTCACTGGAACCCACGTGGAGACACACACATACCCTTTCCCTAAGTTATTACTCAAAAAGGACCTTCAATTTGTCCTGCCTCAGGGTTCCTAATTAAAGCACTGGGGTTTTCTTTCAGTTTCGCCCGCGTGCCGTTTGAAAAATGCCTGAAAATTGGTGGGTCGGGTTCTGAGAAGGAGCTGTTGGAAGAATTAAGAACATATAAAGCTTTGCTCAACCTCACCTGTGGTGTGGCCTCTACTCCCCTTCTGTTGGTCTGGCATGCGTTTCAGGGTGTGATGTGTCCTTTCAATAATTTCTTGACTGGTGGGGGGAGTAGGGAATACCAAAAGTGAGGTGTTGGAACACCCCAGCCCATCAAAAATGTGGCCAATTTTTGGGTTGTATGTGCAGGGCCATTGTCTGCTTTTACTTCCTGGGGCACTCCTAGCGAAGCAAATGCTTGTAAAAAATGTTGACAGGCACTGGGTGTTTCTCCTGTGTGGACAGAGGCAAAAACTGCACCTGAGAACGTGTCCACTGACGCATGGATATTTTAAAATTTCCCGAAGGAGGGGTACTCAGTGATGTCTGTTTGCCATAATGGTAAACTCTGCAAACCCCGTGGGTTTCACAGCTCCTGTAGAGACAGGGGGTTGCACAAGCTGACAATCAGGGATCCCTGTACCGTGTGAGCATCTGATTCCCAAGTTTTACTTGTTTGATTTGAGCATATTGTTACTGACTTGTGTGTTTTCCCCAATCCAGCAGTGAAGACAGTTATACCACTCAAAGGCTCTTCACTGAGCATGGGTTTTTCCTTAAAATTTAATTTTGCTTGCAGTAATTTGTGGCCTGGGTAATGAACAGAGCAAACACCAGAAAAAATCACCATTGCATTTAGTAAGTCATCTGAATTTTGCAATGCCCAATCAAGGTAATCTTTTTTCAAGGGTAGGTAGATAATTGCAAAATCTTGACCTGCTGAGGTTAATAATCTTCTTCTGGCTCTGATTACGGTCTGTGCTATCATAGTTGTAAAAATTGTCTTTAGGGACCTATAAGGAAGAAAAACCCGCTCCATTATTAACAAAGGATCTCTTTCAGAAGAATCCCATTGTAAGATGAGGCCATAGAGCTGCATTTCTTTCTCCTGAAACTGCAATAAAGAAGGGCTTTTCCGGAGCACAACTGTGTGCTTGTCTCTTTCGGAGAGCTTCTGTGACTTCTTCAAGGGCTCTCTGCACTTCAGGCGTTAAAATTGTAGGAGATTTGATGTCACAGTCTCCTCTCAATAAAAGAGCGGGGCAAGTTCAACATTGGTAATTCCCAAGACAGGCCTGACCCAATTAATTTCTCCCAAAAGCTGTTGTAAATCTTGCACGGTGTTGACGCTGGTCCGGAGTTGTATTTTCTGTGGCTTAATTGTTTGTTCGGTCATCCTCCATCCTAGGTATTCCCGGGGTGGGATTTCTTGTGTTTTCCACGCAGAGATTCCCAGCCCAGCGTTTTGGACTTCGGCAGTGACGCTGTCACGAGTTTGTTCCATCTCTGTCTGTCCATGGATCATGGATGCTCCTGTGGAGCTGGAGACAGAGCCTGTGCAACAAAACGTTGCCAAACTGTGGGCGAGTCCTCCGTCCCTGGGGGCAGAGATTTCCAGGGGTATCTTGGCAATGCTTCTCCTCTATGGATAGCTGGAACCCAAAAGACAAATCTCGGGGCACCCCCTGGACCAAGGGGAATGTTGGAAAAACAGTCCTTTAAATGGATGATGGCAGGAGGCCAGTCCCCTGGAATCACTGACGGGAAGGGGAGTCCAGGGTGCAGGGCCCCTCGTTTTTGATCTTCTCAGGTCATGAAGCTGCCTCCAGGAGTCAGAGGTTTTCCTGTGGGTGGCAGCCGTCGGTGAATTCCCAGTGGGACTCTTTGTGGGTGCGATGTGGTCTTTCTGCAATTGCTCCTGCACCAATATTTTAAGGACACTTAGGTTTTCTTTTCTCTGATAAAGGCCGGGGTTGTCAGTTTTCCATGACAGTTTCAGAGGGGTGGGTGACAACGAGGTCCCCATCGAAGACCCACTTGTAGTTTTGCTCCCCGTGGGACGGTACGTGTCTCCCCCACACTGTGATGGGTTTCTGCGCAACAAAGGGATGAAGCTGTCCACCCTTCAGCACCCGTCCTGGTAATCGTGGATCCACTCTGCAGACACCGAGTGGAATAGGAATACTGAAATAGGAATACCGAATGCGAGAGCTGAAATTATTAGCTCTTCATTGCAGTCTGCTGAGAAAACAGCTGGAAGGACTGAAAGCCCAGGAATTCTGTTGCTGTCCTTGCCTGAAATTAGAAAGTCTTGTCTGTGTGGTGAGATAGCATAACTCCTGTAGGTATGCATTCATGACAAACATCCTTTAAAAGGTATATTAATTTGGAAGTTGCCAGCTCACACCATGCCCCTGGGGGTAGTAAGATAAAGTTGCTTGAGGGGTAGCTGGCGAGGGCACAAATTATATTTGATTCAGGTTTCTTCCGGAAAATATCGAGGTGTTTGCATTTTCTGGAAGTTGAGATGCCACTGTTTGTTCCACCATGCAGTAGCGCTGTGGCATGCTCTTTTTTAACTTTAACAACAGAGGTCTGCCCTCGAAATCAAACCAAGAATGACGCTGATTTGCAGAATGTTTTCCTTTTCTGCACCGAGGGCAAACACCAGGTGGTTTACCTTTTCTTGTCAGCTCAGAGCAGTCCTTTCTAAGGTGGCCAGGCTTCCCACAGTTAAAACAAAGCCCCTTGGCACCATCGAACTGGAGAGCTGCAAGGGTTTTTTCAAGGGTTTTCGTTCGTGTCTCGAGGGTTTTTATGAGTTTTTCTCCCAGGGAATATAGAGATTTTGCGAGCTGCTCCCCCAAGGTATTAGCTAGTAACTTAAGATAAGTTTGCAGCAGGCTGAAAGCATTTGAGGAGCTGTAAGTGGCTGGTTAGGCAAAGCTGAGATAACTCGTTTGCCCTCCTCGTTTGCATCAGAGAAAGCCGGGCTTTTAATAAGATTGGGATGAGCTTGCTTATCTGAGCGCTGCCTTTCAGTAGCTCGAGAAGGAGCCACAGGCCTGGGTCTGGCCTTGCAGGATGCTGGAGTAAGCATTTCCAGGGCTCCCTGCTGGCTCCACGCTCCCCAAGGCTTTCCTCGCTGCACTTTTCAAATCTCTGAGCACAACCCCGGGCAGGATAGCCGCCCGATCTTGTGCCTTGTCATTTGGGGCATCCCCCGCTAACTGAGCAATGGTAAACTGAGCACAGGGACTACCAACACAATTGTCTATTAACCTGTTCAGAAGCTTCCTCCACTCGAAGTCCCGTAAGATGTACTGTGGATTGGTTAAAATCGTGGAGGCCACGGCGCGGCGGTCTGCGGGAGTGAGAGCGTAAGAATTAAAAACGCTTTTCGCCACATTAGTAAAATAGGGAGAGGCCAGCCCACTGTCTTTTATTGCTTGTCTGAGTTCTTTGATTTCGTGATGTGATAGAGATTCATACTGGGTGTTATGATCATTTCTACAGCATCCCACAGACGCTGCTAGGAGTTGTCCATTTAATTAATCAACATCCCTGTCCTGCCTGAGATTTCGGCTGATCTCAGACCAGTTAGGCAAACGTAGTGAATTACTTTCCGAAATGATTGCTGGAGGGGCCCCGGTTTTTGCAAAAAAAACCCACGAGGGATCCTTTGGGTTAGACAGAAATAAATCGGGGTCTCGTTTTGTGTTTACGGGGCCAAATTTAGTCGAGGCAGAATCATCACCTGAGCTAGATTTCCTATCTGGCATTTGCGTAGTGAATGGAGGCAGTTTCCCCGCTTCGTTTGAGCTGGGAACAGTTCCTGTGATTTGGGCTGTGGATGCAGGCTGCTCCTTTTCCTCCCGTTACCGTAAGGAAGGAAAAGCAAGGTTGTCTTGTCTCGGCTGTGTGACAAAGCTGCCAGTCTTCCCTGTGCAGCTCTTGGGATGCTGACAAACCCTTCTCCCTCTCTCTGAGGTGCAGCAGGGAGCGTTCGTGCCCTCCCGGGGCCGGGACAACGGCAAAAGGCCGGCCGGGGATAAAGGGAATTGTCGGGAAAGGTGAGACAGGAAAAGCCTGCAAATACGATTGCCTGGCGAGAGATGCTAAAAATATAAAACCTGTGAGTGAAAAAGAAGTGAAACCCAGCTTTGGGATGTGGGCAGGGCAGGCAGGAAGACAGCGATTAGCTGGTGATGGGTTGGGTGACAGCAAACAAAGGGGCTCTGGGGAGCGGCCCCCCGAGGTGTCAGGGAAAAGGCAGATAAGAAAAGCAGTCTTTAGAGTACAGGGTGATATGGTGATACAGCAGTTCTCATAGGCTGCGTGCAGGGTTTGTGGGTTTTGTATCTCGCGCCGGTTGGTCTCTGTAAAGTAGAATATTCAGCACAAAAGGAGATATAATTGTAACGGGGTCCTCTCCCTTTTGCTTTTCCCCCTTATCCTTCTCTCTTGCGCACCCCGCTCTTACCTTCCCCTCCTCCCTCACCTCGCTCACCTCTCCTACCCGGCTCTCACCCCTCGCTCTTACCGCTCACCTCTCTCTCCCTGGGGCTCCCCTCCAGCCGAGGCCGGGATTTGCTTTTTCCTTGCAAGGGCAAGTGTTATCTTCTTCTTGCGAGGGATCTTTGTAATAATCCTCTCTGGGTCTTCCCACAGTTTGGCAGATAGGCAGCTATCCCTTCTTAAAACGAAGGTGGGGCACCAATTCTGGTGGATCTGATTCCCAAATAACGGGAGGGGCCTGCCGGGAGACGTTCCTGGAGCTTTATTGCAGCATCAGCCCCACCACAGGCTGAGACCATTGTAAGATGGCAACAGCTCACGCCCTGCCAACAGCAGCCGGAATTCTCTCTGTTTCAAGGCCTTTGAGGAGTTTTCTAACCAACAGCAAATTGTTAAGAGCTCTCAGGCATCTGCATAAACCAATCGCCAACACTACACGTGTACCTCGTATCTAACAACAGCTGCTTGTTCCATATTTCTTGCTACTCAGGGACTTTTTATACTCTCCTGCACACAAAGCACAGAGCCTCATTATTAAACTTTCCTGTTGTCTTGCTTAACGTATTTTTCTCCTTGCTAAGGCCTAACTGTGCACAGCACAAAAGCACAGTCTTGCTGTTCCATGTCTTGTATCTTTTTAACTCCGGGCCTACGTCTGCACTGCTGTCGGAGTTTTCTGCTTTTTGTGTTTCCCACAAGCTGATGTTAAATATTGCCTAAATAGAGAGGGAAAAATCGTGTAAAAAGAGTAATTATTTTAATGATGGGGTTCTTTTCTCTAAGGAGCATTGTTTAGAAACCATAGAGGCGTGATGAATTACACTACAACTCTTTTTAGAAATTATTGAATGGGTGTGCTTTCTACAAATACTTGTGAAGAGTCTGTTCTCAGATAAGCGGAGGTAAAAATATTTATATTCTAGTCTGAATTGATGCCTTTATTGTCTGGTGGAAAAGTACTGATTTTTCTTTCTTGTCAGTTGAGGAGTTGAACCTGGATGATCCTTGTGGATCCCTTCCAGGTCAGGATATTCTGATTCTCTGACCTTTCCGATGGCAGGAGGAATTTGGAGTGTAATTACAAGGCATAAAACAAACCTTGGACAGCTTTTTTAATTCATTTTTCTTTTTTTAACTTGGCAGTTATAATCTGAAAGTTGAAAAACGGTTCAAGTTAGTATTTAAATAACAATAAATTTAAATTCCGTCCATCCTCCGTCCACTCTGGGTCCCCCAAATGGAGAAGAATGGGAAGTTTTTGCAGTTGAACTCTTCTAATTTGGGACGAGTGAGGGGTTTTGGTAGTAGACAAATAGATTAGATCTGTCCCCAAGTGAAAATTTAGTGTTTGGGTTTAACAGTGGGAGCAGTTCCAAGGAAAATGGAAGTTCCTGGGGCAAGGATTGATGGCTGTTGCTCGCCTCTCGTTTTCAGGGCATGGCCTTCACCTTGCACGAGCGGCAGATGCTTGGGCTGCAGGGGCTCCTACCTCCCAAAATAGAGACGCAAGACATCCAGGCCTTACGCTTCCACAAGAATTTGGCAAAAATGACCGACCCCTTGGAAAAGTAAGTGCTGCTCCGGCCTCGTCCTGTCGCGCCAGTGAGCGGGAATGTTGGGGCTGGGCACGAAATGGAAATGTGAAAACGCTGTGCTGGGATAACCAAAGTTTCTAGTGCCTCCGCTGGGTTTTCCAGTTCTTGGGTGTTGTTTTCGCTTTGGCACAGAAAACTGCTTTCATCCTGTGGTTAGATGAGGTTGGGAAGCTTTTCTTTTTTTTTTTATTCCCCCCCCCCAATATTCCGTGGCCGTAACACAGCAGAGGAGAATGTGTGAAAACGAGTAACAAAGCTGCAAACCTGCCTGTAACCTGTAATATGTATTTCTGTGATACGTGAGATGGAGTGGCAGGTTGTTAGGGCACAGGAGGTGGCACCCAGCCCGTTCTATAAAAATGTGTGATAACGAGGGTAAATTGAGCGTTCGAAGTACCAAAACCAGTGCTTAACATATACGGTAGTTACTGCTGAAAAAGAGCTACGAGAGTAGAATTTTAAGTTTCATAATGTGTATTTTCTTTTAATATCTTTTATTACTTAGCCCACTGGTTTGGTGAACTGCAAAGCATCTTGCCGTGTTTTATTTTTAGAGTGCTGTGCTTTTGGCATCCCGTTACTGTTTTCACATAGTCTTTATGCATCTCTGCCTGCAAAAATACGCAGTCTCCTGCAGGCAGGAGGAGAGCTGGGATGGTTTGAGGCTCACTGGACCACATCAAAGCTCTTTTGTTCTCATCAGAACTGAAGGGTGGCTCTTAAATCCACATCATGTCACTTGCTGGTCCAGAACAGTCGTGTCATCTGTACTGGCTGAGTGCCCAGCTGCTGTAGCCTCAGGCAAATTGCTAATTCATTATCTCGATGTCGCTGGGTCAGCAGGACTGAGTACGGGTTGATACACAGTGGATTGGTGGGTAAATTCGCAGAAATTCAGGTTTCATTTACACGCCCACGTTAAGTCCTTCAGAATGAGCTTCCTGGGAGGGCTCAGCTTGCTTTACGTGTGTGTGTGTGTGTGTGGATGTTGGGATTCACAAACCGCTTAACGTTTTTGGGGTGAAAAATCGCTCTGCTGTAGTTTTGTTTGTAACACTAACGAGCCTCCCTGCTGCATCCTGCAGTGAATCCGTGGGCTGTCTTTGATCACTTTAAACTGTGTGCTTTACCTTGCCAGCACACGTGGTGTGTCCCAGCCAGTATTTTCTATTTCACCTCTTCAGTGCTGCTGCTCCCTCTTTTCCAACTCCCCTTTAGTGCTGGAAGCCTGACTTGTGGGGTGAGCGGGACTTCCATGAGGAAATAAGCAGGAACGGGAGACAGGGAGTGGTGTTTTCCCTTGTGCTGGTTAATTACAGGTACATCTACATAATGGGGATCCAGGAGAGGAACGAGAAGCTGTTCTACAGGGTGCTGCAGGACGACATCGAGCAGCTGATGCCCATTGTGTACACCCCAACCGTGGGCCTGGCCTGCTCCCAGTACGGACACATCTTCAGGAGACCAAAGTAAGGACAGCAAACACGCTCTGCCGCTGCCGCTTTTATTGGCGTTTTCTCTGCAGTCTGGCCTGGGGTTTGGAAATTGTTTCGTTTTCGTTTGGGTTCAGCCTGGCTCGTGCCAGGTCGGGGCAGTAAGTTTGTTAAAACGCATCTCAGGACGCGGTTTAAACCGAGAAACAGAACATTTGAAAGCAGACGTGGAGGTGGGTCACGTAAATAAATACCCCAAGTGCAGGGCTTCAGCCCCATTTCCAGCTCTTCCTAGATGCCATACAGCTCTGTAATTCCAGGGGGGATTTCCCCCAACTATCAGAGCCCCTTCTGTGGGTCTGAGCATCTGTGTCAGGGAATCTGCAAGGGGGTGTAGATTGAAAGGAATTTCTGGACATCACCCTCACTCCCTGCTGAAGAGGGGTGGTTCCAGGTGGGTTCCTCAGGTCATGCCCCAGGCAGGAACAGAAACTGTTCTTTGAGTGATTTGTGTCAGTGGCTGTAAAACTTTGAATTTTAAATCGCCCCGATTGACACTCAGTTTTACCAAAGCAAGGTGAAAATTCTTATTGTCACCCACAAAATATTTCTGATTTGTGGGGTTTGGGGTTTTTTTCTTTTTCTTTCAGAGGATTATTTATCTCTATCTCAGACAGAGGCCACATAAGATCAATTGTGAGCAACTGGCCAGAGAACGACGTTAAGGTACTGTCACTGTGTGATTTAGTTTCTAGTTGTTACTCCATCTCAGCTGAGTATTTTAAGATTCAGTAATATTCGATGGGAACATAAATATTTATAAGTAATGCATTCTTGGCTCTTCGGCGATGATGGCAGAATGCAGCTAATTAAGGTAATGCATGTCTTAAAGATGAGTGTTTTATCCTAAATATGAGGTTTACGGGTTGAGGAAGATGCTCCTCATCTGTTCTTCATTTGACTGTGCAAACATACCTCAGTTTGTGCCTGGGGAAAAAAAAACCACAACTGCAGTTGATCTGATCTTTATAAATTTCAGTGATCATGTATGATTTGACCTGCCTTCTTTTTTTTTTTTCCTTTTTCTTTTCTTTTTTTTTTTTTTTTTCCCCATCAGGCTGTTGTCGTCACTGATGGAGAAAGAATACTGGGTCTTGGAGACCTGGGGGTGTACGGGATGGGAATTCCAGTGGGAAAGCTGTGTTTGTACACAGCCTGTGCAGGGATACACCCAGATAAATGCCTGCCCGTGTGCATCGACGTCGGGACTGATAACACAGTGAGTTACCCCTGTAAAAACGGGGGTTTTTAAAACAATATTCCATATTACAGCAGTGTATCTTTTCCGAGTATTTCATGCCAAGGGTAAATGGTTTGGAATTCACTACACGCAGATTTGAAAGTGCCCGTTAATTTGTCCACGAAAGGGTGCATCTGGAAGTAACTGGAATGCGGGAACACTGTGAAAACAGGCAGTCAGTTTTGCCCTGACTTCTCAGAAGCTGGAAATGGGAATTAGATTCATTAAAGCAATTTACTGTTCACAGTATTGATTTGTTCCGTTTCGGAAGCGGCCACCAGCAGCCCCAAGTGCCAGCTGAAGTCAGAGAACATTGACACAGGCTGGGGGCCGTGCGAAATGCGTGAAGTGTGCTCCCGTGAGCCCTGCCGGGCGTGGGGAAGTGATTCACGGTTTGTTCCCTCTGGTTTGTTCCCTCTCAGACGCTCCTAAAAGACCCGTTTTACATGGGGCTGTACCAGAAGAGGGATCGCTCGCAGGTCTACGACGACCTGATAGATGAATTTATGGAAGCCATCACGGACAGGTATGACACCGGTGCTCTGCACCCAGCTGCTGCCACGGGGCAGCCCTAACACACTGTCCTCGAAGCAGCCACCTGAGGGAGCAAGGAAAGCGCCAGAAGCTGAGGCAGGCGTGTGTCTCTGTCCCTGGAGTGACATCCTCAGTGACCTAGAACATGCTGCTTGTCGTTATCTGTAAATAGGCACAGAACGGAGACAGGGCTGCTGGCAGGACAGCCTGCTCCCAGAGATAACTGATGATGCGCAGGGCTTGTCGCTGTCTCTCTCTGGTGATGGGGATGTTTGCCCTGTTCTGTAGGTACGGCCAGAACACGCTCATCCAGTTTGAGGACTTTGGAAACCACAATGCTTTCCGGTTCCTGAGGAAATACAGAGAGAAGTACTGTACCTTCAATGACGATATTCAAGGTATTGCCGTTGTTTATGTTCCTTGACACCCCTGCAGAAACTTTTCCCGAAGCCACAGCCTGCCCTGCAGACGTGTTCAGCTGCCCTCAGATTTGCTCTGCTCTCACAGGGACAGCCTCGGTGGCCTTGGCAGGACTGCTGGCAGCACAGAAAGCCACTGGGAAACCACTCACAGACCAGAAAGTGCTGTTCCTTGGAGCGGGAGAGGTGAGCCCTCCTAAGGGCCCGAGAGCAGCAAGGGACGTTTGAAATGTGTATTTTCTCATCGTGGAGGTTTTCTCTGAATTCCATAGCACAACTTTTCATATAAGGCCAGCTGAAATCAGCAGAAAGGACTCTGCTTAAACAGGGCTGTGTGAAAGAAAGGTGTTTAACATTTGCAGGGACTCGGGTCCTCCGTTTTCCTGCATGGCCTTGAAAAAGGCATCATGGACTTGCGTGTGTTTGAAGGGAAACTCACCATAAAATTACGATGTAGCGAGACCGTCCTGTTAATTTTTGTAGCACCGGAGGGAAGCACAGGGAGTTTTTCTCAGCAAGGTGATTCGGTCTGCAGCAGGCACCAGTTACTGGTGCTGCAGTGCCAGGAGCAGCTTCTTGGTACATCAGCACAATTGCTCCTGTGGTGCTGACAAAATAACTTAATTATCTGAGAAGTCCTCCATCTGGGGAAAAGCCCTGATGGCAGTAATTGGCCGGTGCTGCGCTGAGCCCTGCTCTGTATCTGTCTCTGCCTCATTTCTCCTGCCGGGGGAGGCACAGGGGGGCAGCCACACCCTCCTGCTGCCCTCTGCCCCTCACCTGGGGCAGGAGGGCCAGGCTGGGGGCACACAGCTGTCCCTGCTGGGCTGGGCTGCCCTGCACAGCCCCCAGCCCCTGGGAGAGCTGTCCCTCCTCTCCTGCCTGCAGACCTGTGGCTGCTTCCCCAGGAGCCTTCCCCACCCAGGGAACACACTGCCCGTGTCTCAGAGGGGTTTTTGTGGGCAGGGAGGGGTGGTGAGGGCAGAGCTGTGCTGTGAGCTGTGACAAACCCAAGTCCTTTCCTCGGCCAGGCCGCCCTGGGGATTGCAAACCTCATTGTCATGGCCATGATGGAAAGTGGCGTTTCCTCGGAGGAGGCCTACAAGAGAATATGGATGTTCGACAAGTTCGGCCTGCTGGTTCAGGTAGGGGTGCACCACGCCTGGGGACCCCACAGCACAGGTGAGCGCTGCCTTCCCTGTCCCCTCACGGGAGGAAACGATGTTCTGTCTGCAGGGCCGGGAACAAAAGGTGGATTCCAACCAGGAGCCCTTCACACATCCGGCTCCGGAGCACCTGCCAAAGACATTTGAGGAGGCAGTGAATGTACTGCGGCCTTCAGCCATCATTGGTGAGGGAGGTCATTTTTCTGCAGTTCGGGTTTTGGCTGCCTTTAATTTGCTAACGGGAGCTCAGTGACAGCCTGCTGCATTTCTGCTGGTGTAAATAAGATGGAGATGTGAGGTCAGTTTTCTGCTCGAAAATACGTCCTGAGCTGTGGTGCTCCTTCTTGAACCTTGTGTCCTTAGTGACAGGCAGCGGCCACAACCATGGTGTTTTCTAGAGGAGATCCCTGACTGCAGTTGTGTGGGTGTTTCCTGACCTTCTGTCCCCCAGTCACCTGCCCTGGTCAGACCCTGCCAGCAGAACACCTGGAAGGAGCAGTTCCATGCTGCAGGTCACCTGTTAGGTCACTGACACCTGTAGGTGTTTATTTACAACTGTCTCCCTGCAGAGAGCAGATAGGATTACAGGTGTTTCCCGGTGTGGCTGCAATTTCCTTCGCACGTGATTTATTTGGAAAAGGAGAGGGCTTTTTCGGCTGAGCACCCTGAAGCTTGTAGCCACGGTACAAACGCCGCCGTAGCTGTGTGTTTGTACCTCTGAGCTGGGTGTGGTCACCCTTGTCAGGTGTGCGCTGCACAGCTAACACCCAGCCGGGATGAATCATCCGCAAAGCACCTGGAATTCCCACTTGCTTATCCAGCTCTTTGTGCACATCCACCCCAAAAAGTGATGTGTAGGAGGCTTCTGGAACACGCTCAGTAGGTGTTGCTGTGAAAACCGTGGACGTCAGCCAGCCAGGAGCAGTGCCTGTTTTCCGTCCCCAGCTGCCAGAGCAGCCTTGCTCTGGGGTGGGAGAGTTGAGGGCTGAGTGTGGGGAGGCTGTCCCCTGCCCGCGGGCAGCCGAGGTTGATTCTGTCTCTGTGTTTCCATCTCCTGCAGGCGTTGCTGGAGCGGGACGTCTCTTCTCCGAGGGTGTGCTCAAAGCCATGGCTGCCATCAACGAGCGACCCATCATATTTGCGCTGAGCAACCCCACGGTGAAGGCTGAGTGCACAGCAGAGGAGGCTTACACGGTGACGGAGGTGTGTCACCCAGAGCTGCTGGGTGCTGGGGCTGTCTGTGGGGGCCTGAGCACCAGAGCTCACGCTCTTGTTCTCGTTCTCGTATTGCTTGGACTTGGTGATGGAAGAGCACAGTTCTCTCTGGCCTTCTGGCAAAAGGGAATGGGGGTGATCTGAAAAGAGCTCTTGATTTTTAGCTGACAACGTTTTGCAAAGCTTAAAATAGCCTGAACGTTGTTACCACTTCTTTAAGAGAATGACCAGCCGCACTGTTACGCGGCTTTGATCAATTCACTCTTGTTTCTCACCGCCCTTCTTAATTACTTTGTCTTTTAATGAAGCGTGTGGGCCCCGCAGCAGAGACTAAGAGCAAGCTTTGCAGTGTGAAGGCTGAGTGGAGTCTTTGGAGCAGGTGACTGTTCCAAATCCTGCAGCGCAGGAGCTGTGCTTGCGCTCAGTCCTGCAGGTGCCATCAGCGGTCCCCCGAGCAGCCCTGTGCTCCCCGGGCAGGGCTGGCCTCTGTCCCCTCGTGTCTCTGGGCAGGGCTGGCCTCTGTCCCCAGCCACCGCACCCTGGCCCCGCAGAGAGCGACTCATCCCGGAACAAACACGCCCCGTTCTGCGCCCTCCCATCGGGGCCAGCACACCCTTCGGGGCTCCGCAGTTGGGGTTTGGGGCTGTTTCGTTTGTTTTTTTTTCTTAATAGCCCTACCATTACCTTAAAGTCCCGTCCGGACTTTGGCTTTGCCTTTAATGAAGGCAGTCTTTGGTGGCTGTGCAGAGGTTTCTGTGGCAGCTGGTGGCCTCTGCAGGGAGCCCGAGGGGAGGGAGGTGGGGACACCGTGCCGGCACAGCGGGCTGTGGGGCTCTGAGCCGGCTGCTGGTGCCTCTCCTTCCCTCTGCACCTGCGGAGGTCTCTGTGCTGGCCCCAGCGCCTGCCTGCGGCTTCTGAAAGGACTTCTTTCTGCTCCTGTTTCTGTTTTTCTAACGCAGTCCCAAATCAGGTGACTCGTGTGTGGAAATGGGCGGGTGGAGACCTCTCCGTGTCCCTTGCTGCGGGCTGTGAGCTCCTCCCTTGCGCTGTCCCTGGGGGCTCAGCTGCCGGAGTCACAGCCCCGGCAGTGAGGGTGGCACTCCGCTGTCCCCATCTGACACCCGGATTCTCTCCCACGCTCCTGGGGCTGTCAGCTCAGGGAATCCTGCTGCAGAGATCTGCAGCCCAGAGTAGCAGCCTCTGGACAAAGTCTGGATCATATCTTTTAACAGTAGAATCATCTGGGTTTGGAAAAGCCCTCACACCGTCGAGTCCAACCATTCCCAGCTCCTCCCAGGTCACCGCTGACCCATGTCCCCAAGTGCCACATCCACATGGCTTTTAAATCCCCCCAGGGATGGGGACTCACCACTGCCCTGGGCAGCTGTGCCAGGGATTGACAGACCTTTAGGTAAAGAAATTTTCCCTAATATCCACCCTGCCCCTCCCCTGGCCCAGCCTGAGGCCGTTCCCTCTCCTCCTGTCCCTGTTCCCTGGGAGCACAGCCCGACCCCCCCGGCTGTCCCCTCCTGTCAGGGAGCTGTGCAGAGCCACCAGGTCCCCCCTGAGCCTCCTTTTCTCCAGGCTCAGCCCCTTTCCCGGCTCCCTCAGCCTCTCCTGGGGCTCCAGCCCCTTCCCCAGCTCCCTTCCCTGGACAAACGTTTAAATTAAGGTGGTTTAATATCGCTCAGATCTCTTGCATTAACCAGAACAGTGCGCTGGGCAGCGTTTCTCAGTGTATATAAATTCCAGTATCTTGGATAGAAGGTAAACAGGAGTTAGCTGTGCAACCAAGGCTTCAGCTGGCCTAAATAAATAAATAAATGTAAAAACTGCTGCCGTCTCTGGCTGGAGGAGCCCAATTAGAGGGGGAACCAGCCTAATTTTTGCTTGCACTTCTTACAGAATATCAGCAGACGAGCAGATATTTTAGGGCAAGAGGCTGGCTGGCCATGGCTGAGTGCTGAGCCCCAAGGGGCTGGACCTCAGCGTGGCTGTCACTGTCAGGAGCAGAGGCAAGACACTGCTCCCTGGGGTCAGCATCCTCCCTGCAGGAGCTGCAAGAGCACGGTGGTGTTTACAGGGAAGTTTGAGCCCCATGGAGAGAAGATCTTTGGGGTTTTTTTTTTTCCTGTATTAGATCCGTATTTTATTAATGATTTTCCGTATTTCCGGTTGTTTTTGCACATGGGTTATTTGGACAATTGAGCGCTGCTGGTCAGTAAATGAACGGGTGTGGTTTTATTCCAGTCCTTAGTCATAAATTCTTTAATCTTTCTGTCCCTTTAAACTTCCCTGCAGTTCAGCTGTTTGTTTTCACCGTGCTCTTTGGTTCTCTGACATGTCCTCCGTTGCACCCATAGCTTGCCCTTCAAAATAAATTTTCCCTTCAAGATGCAGTAATTACCCAGGAAATGGACTCCGGAGCCCTGACTATTGTGTGGTTCTCTGAAAATCTCTGGCACCACTTCCTTTGTCGTGTAGCTAATGCAGTTTGTCAGGCCGGCAGGGATCGGAGCCGTCGCCCCCTGTGTCCCCAGGCCTCGGGGACAGCCTGGTCCCGGCGGGGGTGGCATCTCCGGCTAAGCTAGAGGCAACAGAGAAACAAAGACGCCATCGCTAACCTTTCCTTCCTCATTTTTTTTCCCACTAGATGGCACCTGTAATAAGCCTGTGGAAGCCCCTGTGTGTTCCGTGTGCCTCTGCTGCCTTTTAATTTGCTTTGTCTTATGGTCCTGTCCTCTCCTGCATTGCTCCCGCCACAAAAAGGCGCTCGTCTTGGGTGTGCCCTGACGTTCAGACACATTTCCAGAGCCTTCAGCTTCTTTCGTCGTTTGTTTTCGAGCACAGTAGTCCTGGGGAGCCTTAAAGGTTTTAAACTGATGTTCCTAAACCTGTTACTCAAAAGAAACTAAAGATTTTTTTTTTGCTTTCGGTGGCTTTACTCCTTGGGAAGGCGGTCATTTGTCTAGAGGGTGTGGTCCGCGCTCAGACGTGTTTTGGTATTTTGTGCCCATTGAAATCGTTTCCAAAGGACGGATAAGCAAACCACATTATTCACCCCTCTGACTGCTGTTGGCGGCAGAATCCTGACACAGCGGTTCCTCCCTCTGCCCTCCCACCCCGCAGCAAGAAAGCCACGCTTGATTTATTTGTCTTGGATTTACGCTCCCGTCGCAGCCTCCTTGGGCAGGGGCCATCATCCACCAGTCCGCAGGGTCCCTGTGACTGGCGCAGGTCGGGGTGAACGCGGCTCATTCCGTGTGTGGGTTCCTCCAAGCCGCCGAGTGGTTAAACAAGCAGGTCTCCTCTCCCGGGTGCCTGTCCCCGGCTCCGGGGCTCCTGGCCCTGCTGACCGCTCCTCCCTGTCCCCAGGGCCGGTGCCTGTTTGCCAGCGGCAGCCCCTTCGATCTGGTCACCCTGAAGGACGGCAGAACCTTCAAGCCAGGCCAAGGGAACAACGCTTACATCTTCCCAGGTAACGCAGGAAACTGTCGTCCCTTAATCTCTAAGGCCGGGCTGCCCGCACCTTTTTTTTTTGGGTTCCCTTGCTGCACGGGGCACAATTAGCAGCGCGCAGAGGTGTTGCCAGCGTGTGAGAGCCTGGAAAAGTGAGCGGCTGAAGGACAATCGGCTCAGGCCGGATGCGGGGCACATGCAGCTCCACATGCGACGCGGTGAGCAAACCCAGCTGGGTATTGCTGAGAAAACCGAAGGGTGTTGTTGAAGGCTTTGGAGGCTGCTGCATTATGGGTCCTGCTGCTTGTTTGGGGAGGAAAGGGGAAAATAAATCCTAATGTGCACTTGGAGTTGCGTAAATAATTCTCAGAATTAGCAGTTTTTAAAGTTGTATCTGCACAGGGAGGGTGGAAAACTAGCACCGGGGATGTCTCTGTTCCTTCCCCTTTCCTCCCTGAGCTGCAAAGCTCCAACCCCTTCTGAAAGCCACCCACGGTGGCTGCACACATGGTAACAGTGTTGTTGTGAGTGTGGAAGGTGTCCCTGCCCACGGCAGAGGTTGGAACCAGGTGATCTTTAAGGTCTCCTCCAGCCTGAGCCACGCTATGGCTCTGTCAGTGAGTGCAGAGAGGTCCAGGAGGATTTTCACGGGTAACTCTGGAGATGGCTCGCAGCTTCTCGGCAGCAGGCTGCCCATTTTGAAGTGATGTGGCCCTGACTGGCCATGATTTCCTTGCAGGGGTGGCTCTGGCTGTGATCCTCAGCAGTGTCCGGCACATCAGCGATAAGGTTTTCCTAGAGGCTGCCAAGGTAAGTCTGGGAGCAGAGCAGGCTGTGGCTTCTGACACGCCAGGGGTGACTTGACGGGCGCTTTTCTCAAATCCTGGTGAAACACAGTGGTTTCCTGTTTGGTTTCTGTTGGCTTATCCCTCCAGAGTGGGGGAAAAAAACAAACAAACAAACAAAAAAAAGGTGTTTTGATCAAACGAAATCCTGCCAAGAATCAGGTAGGAATTTAAATTGCAGTTTTAATGAAGTAGGAAGTGTGTCCCTGTGTAAATTACTGCGGCAGCAGGGCCCTGCCCTGCCCTGGGTTCTACAGCTGGCACTGTGGGCAGGGGTTTCTGTGGGGAATTAATTCCCTGGAATACCAGAGCTCGTTTTGCCGAATGCTCACGGTCACACTGTGCTGATTCTCAGTTCCTCAAACTGAAAATGTTGAGATCCCGTCTGCCTCACTCCAGTGCTTCGGGAGCACTCTGGTGCTCAGAGCACTGTAACTTGATTCTCTCCGGTGCTCTAGCATGTTATTAGTCGCATCTGGGGTGCGGTTAATAAAAAATGTTTGTTTCTCCGACTCAGGCACTGGCGGAGCAGTTGACAGATGAAGAGCTTGCACAGGGCAGACTTTATCCTCCACTGTCCAATATCAGGGAAGTTTCCATTAATATTGCTGTCAAGGTGAGTATGAAACATAAAATTGCGCTGCACCAGAAGTGGTTTATGTGTACGTTAACCTGCTGAATTGCACAGCGTGACCCTTGAGCAGGAGGTGCCGGGGCACAAAACGCCCGGTTCCTTGTGCCTGCAATAAGAGAGGCCCATAAAAACGTTCCCTTCGTCGGATGCTTCAGCTTGGCGGCGACCAGGGGCCAAAATTACGCCCCTCCGGATGCTGAAATTAAGATTTTGAGATGCTGGCTGAGATGTTAGGGGACTGTGAAGGCGCTGGAGTGTTACTAGACGGGACTCCAAAAAAACTACACTCACCCTTCAGGTTGTGAGACGAGAAAGAAGAAGGTAGTTTATTGGGGTTTAGGGTTTAAATAGGGTTTGGACTTTGATTTGCGATGGGGGAACGAGGTTTAACACCTCTTTGACATCACTGGTCAAACCAGGAGTCCATCAGTTTGTTTTCCCCCCCGCCCGGAAAGGGATGTGTTATTCACAAAGCATCAGTCTTTGCGTTACAAGCGCGAGAACTCCAGTACGGAAATGTAAAACCATCAGAAGGCCGAAAAGTCAGGGTCGCCGGCGCCGTGCGTGCGAGCCGTGCGTGCCGGCAGCAGGCTCAGAGCCGTGGTGGTGTCACCCCCAGGTGATGGAGTTCCTGTACGCCAACAACATGGCCTTCCACTACCCGGAGCCCGCCAACAAGAGCAGCTACATCCTCTCCAAGGTCTGGACCTACGAGTACGAGTCCTTCATGCCCGACGTCTACGACTGGCCCGAGTCCAAGGTGCAATGATGCCGCGTCCCGCTCCTCAGGCAGTGCCTCCTACTCTGCAGGGATCCCTTTCTCAGACCAACGTAAATCATGATCTTTGGCTCCTCTAATTTATTTGCGCTCGTTTCGTTGCCTTTTTTTGTTTGTTTGTTTTTTTTTGGTTTTTCTTTTCCCGCCTCGTACCTTGGTTTTCACCTGATTTCTCCCGAGTACCTGTATGGATGATGGCGTCTGCCACAGGGATGAGAGAGCCCTCCAAAATTTATTTAAATGATGACATTGCACTGCTAGCTTAGAGCCAGCACCACACTGAAGAATTCCATTAATGATGTTTTAGCTACACGTGTTTGATGATGAACTATAGCTCTCTCATCGCTGCTGATCTCCAGAGTGATTTATTTCTGCCTTTATTAATCAGTCTTCTAATTGTCCTAGTGTTGTCACACTAGCTGTGACATCAAGGGACACCACTTGTCATTTAAAAAAAAAAAAAAAAAGGGCAGTTGAAGATAACTCCAAGAGTCTAATGGGCCTTGTGTTTTGTTTAATGTTTAAAGACGCCCATGTCCAGACATCCTTGTGGCATTGGCTGCTGTTTCCTTGAGGAGCAGCGAGATGTACGTGTGTGGAGTCTGCAGCACAGTTTGCAGCCTTGTTTTCATCACTCCATGAAATCTGTTCTCAGGAAAAATGTGAGCTAGTTCAAATTGTCCTTGGAAAGCCTGAAAATAATATTAATCACTTAATAGCTTTCAAAAACAAAGCCGCGCTGTTGCGGAGTAAATTTTAGCGGGTAGAGGTAGGACCTGAAGTAATTTATGAAAATCTTTTAGAGATTTTACAAGGAGATTTTACGCAGCGGACTGCAAGATGATGTACCAAAGGATTTTTATTTCATTTTTTTTTAATTTTTCCAAGATTCCGTTTCATCTAAGCCAGGTTTGTTTTCTCCCTTGCACCCCCTTGTCCTCAGAAAAAGACTCGCGTGTGACGCTTTACGACATTGCTGACTCAAAAGCTCCGAAGTGGACTCACTTCGAGCCAGCACCCCGTAGGCAGCTGATGAAGCTGAAGCAGAAAGTGTTGTCAGGCAGCTGTTCACACGAGTCTGACCGAATGTTCCCCGTGCTCCTGGTCCCCAACATTCTGGTCAGCGTGAGCACTGGACTCCAAAGATGGCAGTGCCTACGAGCTGTGCACTCATCACTCCACCTTACCCCGCTTACAGGGCTAGTTTGTCAGAGCTCTTGTGTGAAAACAGAAATTTCCAGTAGAGTTTTCCCTTGCTGGGGGCGTCGCTGCACGTTTGCTGCAGACACCGCCGCGTACGCTCCCCCTGATCCCGTGGGAGCGAGGCTGG
Organism: Chamaea fasciata; assembly: GCF_029207755.1. Classification (NCBI taxonomy): domain Eukaryota; kingdom Metazoa; phylum Chordata; class Aves; order Passeriformes; family Sylviidae; genus Chamaea; species Chamaea fasciata. The sequence goes on along the minus strand of NW_027094089.1, from coordinate 812,071 downwards.
AGTGCCCTGGACACAGTGATGGACACAGCCTGTGACTTCCCCCAGTGTTCAGCCCTGTGTCAGGAGCAGAAATAAAGATTCTGTGCCGTCCCACGGTTTGCTGCAGCAAGGCAGGAAAAGGACAGGGGCAAATAAATAGATGTACGTGCCGGCAGCGCTGTACTGGCAAAGCGTCATCCAAAGGGACAAAAGTAAAGCTTGCTCAGGATTTACCCATGGCAGGCACTGCTCTCGTGCCCTCAGTTATACGGGGAAACGCAGTCTCCACAGAACAGGCCAGAACAGAGCAGGGAAAATGGTCTCAGCACCCCCTTGGGCACCTTCAGCCTAATCTCTGGCTCTAAAATTACGTTCATACCAAGAACTGTGAACTGTGGGAATGCGCTGCCTAAGTGGGGAAAGAAGACTGATTATATAAACACAGAAAAGAGTGATGTGGGGAAAAAAAACTGTGGTATTCAAGCTGTGGTAAAATGCTGTGTGGTGGGGCTCGAGGTGCTTCACTGCTGAGTCCTGAGATGCACGTGGACATGAGCTTGCACTTGCAAGTAAATGTACAAGAGACACCAACACACGCATAGGATGCTTTTACAAAGAGTGGGTTTTTTTCATCTATTTTTGCTATGCCTTGTTTTTGTCGTATTTAAATTAGTGATCTTACTGAAAAAGAAAAAAAGAAAAGTTATTTATTCAATGTATGAGTTATTTTTGCCTTCTGAAAATGCAGCTCTATCTGAAGCCTGTTGTGTTGTGCCAGTGGAGCTGCGCATCACTGGATGCCGGAGCACTGGGAGCGCACGCTTCCTCCCTTCTGCCAACAGTCCAATTAGACAGATGAGTAACAAGAATCACCCAAAAACGCACTGATCTCATGTCCCAGCTCAGAGTGATCGCAGAGGCGGGGGAATCAGTCCCTAGCTAGCTCTGCCTCAGGAAATAAAGGTCCGTGCCCGCCCCTTCAGTCTGATTATTTTATCTTCGCAGCCTGCAGCTGCTGTCCCTAACCAGCGGCCATTGGTAGCACTCAGGAAGAGCTGGAGCTTGGGAAAGCAGTGTTGCCTGTGAGCAGCGCAGTCCTTAGGAGTCCCGTGGAGCAGCCCGGGGCTGCGGGCGTGCTGGAGGTCTGGCTGGCTCTGTCCCCTGTCCCCTGTCCCAGCTGGGTGGTGCCAGTCAGACCTGAGCCATGCACACCCTCCTGGGCTTTGTCTGCCAGGCTCTCTGCATCCCCTGTAGCTTGCAGTGTGGACGTGGTGGGATTTTCCCTTCCATGTGCAGCCATTGTTTCCTCTTGGCAACAGGCAACCTGCCAACCCACAGAGTTTTAAGTCCATTTCACTCCATCTTCCGTCTTTTCCAGATTTTTTTTTTTTTCCCCTTAATATAGAGGGTTTTAAGACACATGGATTCCTGTTCAGTTTTTCTTCAGGTACAATTAATCCTTGAACTAATTACAACTGCTAATCTCGCTAGCTAGTAAGGAACCAGTTTCCTTTTTCATACTCTACTTAACATGATTTTGTCTCTTTGCTGGCTTATTCAAAATATTTACTGATCCTTATCTGTACAGAAAATTCTCTTAGACAGTGTGCAAAGGGAAACAGGTGTCACCAGGATGCATTTTGTCATGTTACATCGTGCGAGTTAAAAAAAAAACCACATCACCTAAAGGACCACCAGTTGTTGTAGCTTGTCACACAGCCCTGGTGACTTACAGGACGATACGAAAGAGTGTCTTCCACGTCTCTTTGGGGTACGCAGAACCCATCTGAGAGGATCAGGAACTTCACTGAGGTCAGTCTTTTCCAGGATTTGTCCAATCCTTGCTTCCTTAAAATCAGCAGGAGCAGGACTGAGCCTCTTGGCAGGAACCTGTAGGAAGTGTTTCGGGGAGAGTAAAGGTATCTAACGAAGCACAGCCTTTCTTTATAAAATACACGTGTTTTTGTTCAAGATGTTGCAAAGGTTTGTGTGTTCCTGAAGCCTCCGCCCAGGTGCCAACATGACGTGTAGAAGGAGACATTAAAACGTTGTGTCTGATACGTTTTAAACCCCCGGTGTGACTCGTGGCACAAGTTCTTGGTTACGTTTGTGGACAGTGATGCATCCTGGTCCGTTGTGTTCTTTTTCCAAGCTTCAAACCAAGCGACACTTTACCTGCAGAGTGGTGTGTAACAGGTTTCCTGTGGTCAGTGCGTGTCTTCCTCTTGTACTGTTGTTTGCAGCACGCTGTTTTACGGGGATAAAGTTAACTCTGTCACACTCCTCTGGTAGTACCTGCAAAGATGAACTTTACACCTTTTAGCTTCTCGTTAGCAGCCCTCCGTGGTGACTGTTCCTGTGGGAGAGTGGGGATCACTATTGTACAGCTCCAACCCCGGTTTTAGTTCAGCTGACCATGGCCCTCGGGCAGTCCCAGCTGTTTCTCCCTGCAGAGGTGCAGGGCTGAGCTCCTCTGCCAGTCACGCAGAGGTGCCCCGCGACTCCCAGATCAGCCCGGGAGCGGTTTGGGCTGCTGGCTCACTCCGGGTGCTTCCTGCGTTGGAGAAACCGCTGCAATTTCTGGACTCTCCGGGATGATCCGTGCTGCTGCCCCATTCCGTGACCGCCCTGGGCGGCGGGCAGGGACTGGTGTTACACGGAGGGAGGAAACGCAGAGCAAAGCTCTGACTGCACTGTCTTGGCAGCTGAATTTGAGCAAAGCCATTCGGCTGCCGCTGCTGCTGCTGAAGGCACACCTAACTCTGTGTGGGCCCGCCCTGACCTGCCGTGGGCTCCGGGTGAGCGCCGAGGACGATCCAGCCCGGCTCCAAACCTGCGCTTCCTGCTCCAGGAGCTCTCCGTGGGCACGGCGCTGACCCACGGCTCTGGTGGCTCCACGGGCCGGGGCTGCAGCTGCTGGAGGAGGATCTGTCACCGCGTCCTGCTCGCGCTGCGCTGGGAGGTCGCCTTCCCCCAGCACGTGAGGCTGGCGCTCGACTGAACTCGGCTCTCCACCTACCACTGACTTTGTCTGTTCTTCAGCTAGATCCTTCCTAACGGGAATAAAAATACTCTTAGGACTAAAGACGGCTGGTTTGTCAACAAAGCAGCAAAGTAATCTGCATTTATTTCTGTCTTAAACATATCTACCTGTACGCAAATCAGTGTAAGCCTGTGCTGGGGCGCTTGTGAGAACAGTTCCAGCCTCATCTGTGCGGGGTTGGCCGTGCCTGGGAGGGTCATTGCTCAGCTGAAACTAAAACTGTATGTAAAATGTGAACTGGTTGGGGTTTCTTCCTACTTTATAACGTTGTAACTCTGTTGAAATGTGTGTTCTAGTCTTCTATTTTCTTAGTAAAAATGCATTCCCTTTGCCTAAGTCGTACCTGATGGTTTTTATTCTGAAAAAAACACAACAAAAACCAAAACAAAATCCGAAACTGCTTGATCTGTTCAGGAGTGGAAAAAGTCCCCTTGCCAAGGGACTTTGTAAATGGTTGCATTTGATGATCTTTAAGGTATTTTCCTAGAATCTTGGAGTCAGAGGGTGGTTTGAGTTGGAAGGGAACCTAAACAACCATCTAGTCCCAGCAGCCACCAGGTCCCCCCTGAGCCTCCTTTTCTCCAGGCTCAGCCCCTTTCCCAGCTCCCTCAGCCTCTCCTGGGGCTCCAGACCCTTCCCCAGCTCCCTGCCCTGCCCTGGACACGCTCCAGCCCCTCGGTGTCCGTCCCGAATGACAATTCCAGAGCCGGACCAGGGGCCGGCGGTGCCCGGGGCCGGCACAGGGGGAACACGCCAGGGCAGCGCCCTGAATGTGACCGTGGGAACACAAGCCCAACAAATGCGCAGCCGCACAAGTGAAAAATAAATCAGAGAACGCCGAGACAGTCTGGAGTGAAAGGAACCCTAAAGTCCCTCCAGTGCCACCCCTGCCGTGGGCAGGGACACCTTCCACTGTCACCATGGCCACGTGTGATCGAGACCATGACGTGACCATGAGATGAGCCGTGACCACGAGCCCCGTCCAGCCTGGCCTGGGACACTGCCAGGGATCCAGGGGCAGCCACAGCTGCTCTGGGCACCCTGTGCCAGGGCCTCCCCACCCTCACAGCCACCAATTCCTTCCCCAGATCCCATCTGGCCCTGCCCTCTGGCACTGGGAAGCCATTGCCCGTGTCCTGTCCCTGCAGGCCTTGTCCCCAGTCCCTGTGCAGCTCTCCTGGAGCCCCTTGAGGCCCTGGCAGGGGCTGGGAGCTCTCCCTGGAGCCTTCTCTTGTGCAGCTGAAGAGCCCCAGGTGTCCCAGGCTGGCTCCAGAGCAGAGGGGCTCCAGCCCTGGCAGCATCTCCGTGGCCTCCTCTGCACTGGCTGCAGCAGCTCCACGTCCTTGTGCTGTTGGAGCCAGGGCTGGGGCAGCTCTGCAGGTGGGCTCTCACCTGAGCACAGGGGCAGAGGGGCAGGATCCCCCTCCCCTGCTGCCCACGCTGGGGATCAGCCCAGGGCACGGGGGGTTCAGGCTGGGGCAGGTCCAGCTCTCACCCGCAGCACCCCCAGCTCCTTCTCCCAGGGCTGCTCCCTCTGCTCATCCCCAGCCTGGATTCACCCCGGGGGTTGCCCTGGCCCCGGTGCAGCTCCAGCACTCGGTCTTTCTCAACGCAATCAACTCCAAGGAGCGATTTACCGCCGCGTTTCCCGCACCCGGCAGCGCAGGGCGGGCGCTGCCCTCACGGCCCCTCCCGCCGCCCGCCCCCGCCGCTGCCGGCCCCGCCTGACGCCGCCCGGGAGGTAAGGCCGGGAGCGGGCCGGGAGCGGGCCGGGAGCGGGCCGGGAGCGGGCCGGGAGCGGGCCGGGAGCGGGGCCGGGCCCCTACCGGACCCCGACAGCCCATCCCCGTGTCCTCAGCACCCGCCGGACCCCATCGTGTGTCCCACATGCCCCGGGCCGGGAAGCGCGGGCGGAGCTGAGGGTGGCTGAGGGGAGATCGGTCCGGCGGGGCCTGGAGGGGCTCCAGGAGAGCTGCACAGGGACTGGGGACAAGGCCTGCAGGGACAGGACACGGGCAATGGCTTCCCAGTGCCAGAGGGCAGGGCCAGATGGGATCTGGGGAAGGAATTGGTGGGTGTGAGGGTGGGCAGGCCCTGGCACAGGGTGCCCAGAGCAGCTGTGGCTGCCCCTGCGTCCCTGGCAGTGTCCAAGGCCAGGCTGGACAGGGCTTGGAGCAGCCTGGGACAGGAGGAGATGAGGTTGGAATACAAGTATTTTTAAAGTTCCTTCCATCTCAAACCGTTCAGTTCCTGTCTGAGTCCACGATTTTACACCGAGGAAAAGGAAAAATGCAAATGTCCGCATTTCCAAAGTGTTTGTCTCTGCGTTTTGTTTGGTGATGGACGCGAATCATCGCTCCCCCTGAGCCCCCCAAGGTCAGGCTGCACCCTGGTGTGCCCGGGGGGAACCTGCAAGCCCACCTGGGAAGAGAGTGCTTGCTTCTGGAATTCCAGAATCCCGGGATGGTTTGGGTTAGAGAGACCTCAAAGCCCATCCAGTGCCACCCCTGTCATGGGCAGGGACACCTTCCACTGTCCCAGGCTGCTCCAAGCCCTGTCCAGCCTGGCCTGGGACACGGCCAGGGATGCAGGGGCAGCCACAGCTGCTCTGGGCACCCTGTGCCAGGGCCTGCCCACCCTCACAGGGAAGAAAAACGAGGGTTGTGGAAACTCTCTAAAAACAAACTTGAGAAACTCTTTTGAAAGATGTCTTAAGATGTTAAGGCACCTGGAGCTCTAAATACCTCTGAAAACAAGGCAGTAGCAAGGTCTGGTAAGAGTGAGGGTGGAGAGAGCACTCTCCACGAGGTGAGAGGGCAGTGGGCTGTCCGTGTGGACATCCTGCTCCTGGCACAGTTGTCCAAAGGTTGTCCTGCCCTGCAGACCAGCCAGGTTCTTCACTTGGACATTATCACAGATACATCAGCAGCTGGGGTACAGATATTTGGGGTGAAACAGGTGTTCCTGTCCCCTCGGGTCACCCCTGCCTCTCGAGGGCTCTGAGGGGAGTGACCCTTCTCCCTCTGCATCTCGGGGATCCTGAAATCCAGGAGTGGTGTGTAAATGTCAGCAGAGACTGTTGGGTGAAAGTCATTCTGAAAAGGCTGCCGGAGGGGAGGAGGCTCGGGAAAACTCAGCATTTAAACTCAACATTTAAACAGAGCTCAGAGGAAATAAATAATGGTGGGGTTAGGGACTCGGGGTGTTCCAACTGGATAGGGCTGCTTTTCTCTGGGAATCCACAAAGGCCTCGTGCCTGGGCTGTGTGTTTGCAGTCTTCCACCGACATAAAAAGGAAATCTCTGCTTGCAAATAACGCGTTGTCTGAAAGCCATATCCTGCTCTGGGGAGGTTTTTACTTTTGTGTTTTAAGGGAGAGGGAATTCGATCCTCGCGCTGAACTGCGGAGGATGCCTTCACTTAAAACAAAAATGTTTCTTGGTTTCCCTGCATTAATACATTGAATCGCAGAATACCCTGAGCTGGAAGGAACGCACAAGGACCATCCAGCCCAGCTCCTGTCCCTGCACAGACACCCCAACAATCCCACCCTGGGCATCCCTGGCAGCGCTGTCCAAGCTCTCCTGGAGCTCTGGGGCCGTGCCCATTCCCTGGGGAGTCTGGGCAGTGCCTGAACCCTCTGGGGGAAGAGCCTTTCCCTGAGATCCAACCTCAACCTCCCTGGCGCAGCTCCGGCCGTTCCCTGGGCGCTGTCCCTGTCCCGGGGAGCGCAGCTCAGCGCCGGCCATCCCGCAGTCTCTGTTCCAGGTGCCCCGCAGGCCGGGAATGTCTCTGGAGATCACCTTCCTGGGCACGGGCGCGGCGTTCCCGTCCCCGGCCCGCGGCGCCTCGGCGCTGGTGCTGCGCCGGGAAGGGCAGTGCTGGCTCTTCGACTGCGGCGAGGGCACGCAGACACAGCTCATGAGGAGCCACCTCCGGGCAGGTTTGTGCTCCTCCGGGCAGCGGGAGAAGCTTTTGTCCTCGCTGGGCAGCTGGCGGTGTTTGCGTGCGGGGTGATGATCGGCGTGAGCAGGGCGGGGGCCGCCTCGGGCGGCAGCTGCCGAACCTGCTCGGCAGTCGCCTCTGGTTTCCCCTCGGTGGGGAGCTGCCTCCCGGAAACAAACTGAATTAATTCATCGGGCTTGGCAGTTTCAAACGCGCACCGCACAGACCGGCCGAGAGCGGGAAGGGTTTCTTCTTTGTCTGGAGGCACCTGGAGACCAAACCTGCAGTGAGCCTTCCTGTGGGCAAATTTTATTTTTCCTGAGAATTCTTTTCCAGCGAGGCCGTGTGCGTCGGGGGTGGCTTTTACCTTTTGGCAAATAAATCAGAAATACAGCTCGGCTCCAGTCGCTGCGCTTTCACGGTCCTCAGCGGCAGGAGCTGACTTCTGTCCCCCAAGGAATGAGGGTGAACTGTCAGTTACGAACAGAAACACAAGCTCCTGCTCCTCCAAAACCCGTCAGGGAATTTAATGGCAGGCAGAGAGGTTAATTTCAATGGAATTTTGTACCGAATTCCCCTTAAAACAGAAGAGGGAGATTCTGTCCTTCCTGTGGCTCAGTCCCAGCAGGTCAGGGAATTTAATGGCAGGCAGAGAGGTTAATTTCAATGGAATTTTGTACCGAATTCCCCTTAAAACAGAAGAGGGAGATTCTGTCCTTCCTGTGGCTCAGTCCCAGCAGGTGCTGGAGGAAATGCCTTGCTGTGTGGGAGATGGAGGCAGCCTGGCTAAAGGATGTGTCTGCAATGAGGGAGAGCTCTGGGCTCCTCTGGCAGGGCCCAGCTGGGGCGAGGCAGCTCAGGCACTGAGGAAAGCCCAGACATCTACAGAGCGATTTTTCCTCTTCTTTTAAACAAGCCCGTCAGGAACGGCGGGGTTCTTGCCTCTTAAAAAAAAAAAAAAAAAAAAAATCCGAAATCAAAACTGCACGCTGGTTTTGGTCATTTTCGGGTTTGTTCTTTTCACGGGCTGGGGTCAAAAGGAGGAGCGACGCAGATTTCCTCATTTTGTTCCTTGTTAGCCTACAGTTTTCCCCGTAAGATTTAAGCTCAAATGCTTCCCAGCGCTTCTTTGCATTTCACAGGGCAGATGTGACCAGCCAGTCCCTTTCCACCCTTGTAGAATGCTTGGCTTAGAAGGAGATAAAACTTGCATCTCTTCAGCCTTTTCTTGGAATATCAGGCCAAAACAAACCCTGTACGGGAGGGCTGGGGAAAGAAACACCTTTCGGTTTGGGATCTCTTTGTTAAACACTGGCTTTAATTGCCCCCCTTGCTTATTTCAAACGGGGATCATTTCTGTGTCGTTGCATTTTTCATTTTCCTCTCTCTTTTCCCGGTTTTCTCTTTTCCCGTTCTAACCAACAGCCAGGATTACCAAGATTTTCATCACCCACCTTCACGGCGACCACATCTTTGGTCTCCCCGGGCTGCTGTGCACGCTCAGCTTGCAGAGCAGCCCTGATGCCAGCAGCAAGGCTCCCGTTGACATTTACGGGCCCCTGGGGCTGCGGAGCTTCCTCTGGAGGAGCCTGGAGCTCTCCCACTCGCAGCTCCTCTTCCCCTACGCCGTCCACGAGCTCGTCCCCACGCCGGACCAGTGCCCCCCGGAAGAATTCAAGGATTTTTCTGGCTGGGACAGAGGCGAGGGTCTTCCGCAGGGGCCTCCCGGGAGAGTTGTGGAGCTGGAGCCAGGAGAGGACTCCTACGTGCTGGTGGAGGACGAGCAGCTGGTCGTGAGAGCGTTCCGCCTCTTCCACCGCGTGCCCTCCTTCGGCTTCGTGCTGGAGGAGAAGCCCCGGCCCGGGAAGCTCGACGTGCAGAAACTGAAAGACCTCGGTAGCTGCTTGCACTTGTTTTTCCTCCCATTTTTCCTTCTTTTATGACCACCTTCCTACGTGTTGGGGCGAGTCGGAGCCGCTGTCTCTCCCCACGGTCTGTTTTAGCGCAGTTTTGCCTTTTCTGCCAGGCGTTTTGGCCCCCGTGCGGCGCTCTGAGCTGGTGTGTGGCACTGGTGCCGGGGAATGTCACAGGCCGTTTTCCATGCCGGGAGCAGCTAACAGGCTCAGGTGCCAAGGTTTAAACAGCTCAGCGTGGCTTTCGGGGAAACAGATGGCCAGTCTATTAGCGTGATTTTATTGACTTTAATAGGAGCGATGTAATTGGGGGTGTTTTTTTATGTAGCTTCCCTGAGCAGCTGTGGCTGCCCCATGTCGCTAGAGGACACGAAAGAACCACGCTCGCCCGTCAGGTGGGGAAGTGAGGAGAAAAAGAGGGAGTTTGTTACGATTTGGGGTTTTTGTAGGGTTTGGAAGCCGTTCAGGGATTGTGGGCCCAGAGGGACACTTCTCTGACCTCGGTGGTTAACTTGGAAGTCCATCAGTTTGTCCTTCCCCCTGGAAGGAAAGTGCTGTTTACAAAAACGTCAGTCTTTGTTAATCTTGCAATTGGTGAGAAAACTCCGGTAGAAATGAAAACAATCAGGAGGCTGAAAAATCAGGGCCACAGCCCCATCCCTGGAAGTGTCCAAGCCCGGGCTGGAGCACCCTGGGACAGTGGGAAGTGTCCCTGCCCATGGCAGGATGGACTTGGAAGCGCCTTCCTACCCCAGCCATTCTAGGCTCCGGTGATTTTTCTCCAAACGCACTTCCTGCTGAGCCTACAAGCTCCTAATTTGTACGAAAAACGCGAGACGTCAATTGATTTTTACGTTGAAGTCTTTTTTTTTTTTTTTTATTTTGGAGTTTTTTACATCGAGGCTGTCTGTGCTCAGACAGCTCTATGCCTAGCACACCTCGAGCGCTGTTTTTGACAGCTGGCAGGGACGTAACAACACAATGAGTGTCGGGAAAGGTGGGACAGGGAGAGCCTACAAATACGATTGCCTGGCAAGAAATACTGAAAACATAAAACCTGTGAGCGGAATAGAAATGAGAGCCGGCTTTGGGATGTGGGCAGGGCAGGCAGGAAGACAGCGATTAGCTGGTGATGGGTTGGGTGATAGCAAACAAAGGGGCTCTGGGGAGCGGCCCCCCGAGGTGTCAGGGAAAAGGCAGATAAGAAAAGGCAGTCTTCAGAGTTCAGAATGCAGAGTGATGTGGTAATGCAGCGGTTCTCATGGGCTGCGTGCAAAGTCTGTCGGTCGGTCTCTGTAAAGTAGAGTATTCAACACTAAAGGAGACATAATGTGTTGTAATGGGCTCCTCTGCCTCTTTTGCTCTCTCTCTGTCTTGCTCTCTTGCCCCCTTTTGCTTTTGCCTCTCATCCTTCTCTCTTGCTCCTCCCTCACCTCGCTCACCTCTCCTACCCGGCTCTCACCCCTCGCTCTTACCGCTCACCTCTCTCTCGCTGGGGCTCCCCTCCAGCCGAGGCCGGTGGCTGTGGGCAGACCCTTTTACCCACCACCCTTGCCATAAACCCCCGTGTTTCTGTCAGCGTCCCGGCCTCGCGGGGTTCCCTCTCTCCCGCCGTCCTCGGATGCTCCTGCGGATGAGCCCAGCTCTGACCGGCGTCTCTCCTTTAGGGGTGCCGCCGGGTCCCCTGTACGGGAAGCTGAAGAGCGGGGCGGCGGTTGTCCTGGAGAACGGAAGGATGGTTTCCCCACGGGAGGTGCTGGAGGAGCCCGTTCCCGGCAGGAAGGTCTGCGTGCTGGGCGACTGCTCGGCCCCGCTGGGGGACACGGCGCTCAGGCTGTGCTGGCAGGCTGACCTGCTGGTGCACGAGGCCACGCTTGGGGACAGCCTGGGGGACACGGCGCGACAGCGCGGCCACAGCACCCCCGGCACGGCCGCCGAGCTGGCCCGGCGGTGCCGCGCCCGCAGGCTGGTGCTGACACACTTCAGCCAGAGGTATCGGCCCGCTGGGCAGCACGGGGACACGGACACCGAGGTCACCGAGCTCCGGAGACAGGCTGAGGCCGTGCTGGCCGGCCAGGAGGTGACACTGGCCGAGGACTTCATGACCGTAGAGATCCCGCTGAGAAAGTGACGGCGGGGGACTTAGCGCCATAGAGATCCCAGCGAAGAAGTGACAGCTGGGGACTTGGTGACCATGGAGATCACAGTGGAAACTGAGGGCTTAGCACCGTAGAGATCCCCAGGAAAAAGGGACAGCTGGGGGGACTCTGTGACCACAGTGATCCCGCTGAGAAAGTGACAGCTGGGGACTTATCACCATAGAGATACCAATGAAAATGTGACAAGTGGGGCGCTCTGCGACCGTAGAGATCCCAGGGAAAAAGTGAAAACTGGGGACTTCAATGCCATGGAGACGCTGCTGAAAAAGTGACAGCTGGGGACTCTGTGGCAACAGAGATCCCAATGAAAAAGTGACGGCTGGGGACTTTGTGACAACAGACAGACGTACCGCTGAAAAAGTGACGGCTGGGGACTTCAACACCACAGAGATGCCACTGAAAAAGGGAAAACTGGGGATTTCATGACCACAGAGATCCCACTGAAAAAGGGAAAACTGGGGACTTTGTGACCATCGGGATCTCAATGGAAAAGTGAAAACTGGGGATTTAATGACCACCGAGATCCCACTGAAAAAGGGAAAACTGGAGATTTCATGACCACAGAGATGCCACTGAAAAAGTGACAACTGGGGACTTTGTGATCATAGAGATCCCCAGGAAAAAGGGAAAACTGGGGACTTTGTGATCATAGAGATCCCCAGGAAAAAGGGAAAACTGGGGATTTCATGACCACAGAGATGCCACTGAAAAAGGGAAAACTGGGGACTTTGTGACCATTGGGATCCCAATGGAAAAGTGAAAACTGGGGATTTCATGACCACCGAGATCCCACTGAAAAAGGGAAAACTGGGGATTTCATGACCACAGAGATCCCAGAGAAAAAGTGACAACTGGGGACTTCATCACCATAGAGATCCCGCTCAAAAAGTGAAAACTTTGTGACCACTGAAAAAGCGACAGCTGGGGACTTTGTGCCAACAGAGATCCCAGTGAAAACGTGAAACCTGGGGTGAAACCTCCCAGGGAATCTGCGCCCAGACAATCTCCCTTTGAGCCTCCTCGGAGCCCAGAGGTGACTTAATGGAGAGAAAGACAGCTTTGATCCAGCTGTCCAAAAATTAAATTTAATAGTACAAAAGTAACAAACAACAAGGTGTCCAGCGTATTGAAATTAACTCGAGCAAGGCAGTAACAAGGGGGAAAAAGCAGGCCTGAGCTCCAACAGAGGTATTTATGTACCCCGGTGTGGGCGGGGAGTTAAGGTGGGGTCTGAGGGAAGGGTCCAATAGGAGAGAACGATTAGGAATATTAAAATTCTGGCGCCAAAAATCGACCCGTGGTAACACAGAGAACCAAGAAAACTTTCTGGGAACAGTTTGCACGGAGGGCATGTGAGTAAGCCTTTTGCTCGTGGCGCTGGAAACTTGGGAGTTTCCCAAGGCATTTTTCCAGGGTTCTCTTCTTCCCCGGGGAAACTGCCCTCTACACTGGGGACTTTGTGACCACAGAGATCCCACTGGAAAAGTGACAGCTGGGGACTTCATCACCACAGAGATCCCAAGGAAAAAGTGAAACCTGGGGATTTCATGACCATAGAGACCCCAGTGAAAAGGTGAAGACTGGGGACTTTGTGACCACAGAGACACCAATGAAAATGTGACAACTGGGGGCTTTGTGACCAGAGAGATCCCAAGGAAAAAGGGAAAACTGGAGGTTTTATGACCACAGACATCCCAGAGAAAAAGTGACAACTGGGGACTTTGTGATCATAGAGATCCCCAGGAAAAAGGGAAAACTGGGGACTTTGTGATCATAGAGATCCCCAGGAAAAAGGGAAAACTGGGGACTTTGTGATCATAGAGATCCTCAGGAAAAAGGGAAAACTGGGGACTTTGTGACCACAGAGATCCCTAGGAAAAAGGGAAAACTGGGGACTTCATGACCATAGAGATCCCCAATGAAAAAGGGAAAACTGGGGACTTTGTGACCACAGAGATCCCAAGGAAAAAGGGAAAACTGGGGACTTTGTGACCACAGAGATGCCCAGGAAAAAGGGAAAACTGGGGACGTTGTTTGACCATGGAAATCCCATGAAAATCCCACTGAAAAAGTGAGTGCTGGGGACTTTGTGACAATAGAGATCCCAAGGAAAAAGGGAAAACTGGGGACTTTGTGACCACAGAGATGCCCAGGAAAAAGGGAAAACTGGGGACGTTGTGATCATAGAGATCCCCAATGAAAAAGTGACAACTGGGGACTTTGTGATCATAGAGATCCCAAGGAAAAAGGGAAAACTGGGGACTTTGTGACCACAGAGATCCCCAGGAAAAAGGGAAAACTGGGGACTTCATGACCATAGAGATCCCAGGAAAAAGGGAAAACTGGGGACTTTGTGACCACAGAGATCCCCAGGAAAAAGGGAAAACTGGGGACTTTGTGATCATAGAGATCCCCAATGAAAAAGTGACAACCGGGGACTTTGTGACCCCAGAGATCCCAGTGAAAAAAAGGAAAAGCGGGGACTTTGTGAGCACAGAGATCCCTAGGAAAAAGGGAAAACTGGGGACTTTGTGACCACAGAGATGCCCAGGAAAAAGGGAAAACTGGGGACGTTGTTTGACCATGGAAATCCCATGAAAATCCCACTGAAAAAGTGAGTGCTGGGGACTTTGTGACAATAGAGATCCCCAATGAAAAAGGGAAAACTGGGGACTTTGTGATCATAGAGATCCCCAGGAAAAAGGGAAAACTGGGGACTTTGTGACCATAGAGATCCCCAGGAAAAAGGGAAAACTGGGGACTTTGTGACCACAGAGATCCCCAGGAAAAAGGGAAAACTGGGGACTTTGTGACCATAGAGATCCCCAGGAAAAAGGGAAAACTGGGGACTTTGTGACCACAGAGATCCCAGTGAAAAAAAGGAAAAGCGGGGACTTTGTGAGCACAGAGATTCCAAATAAAAAGCGAGAAGCGTGGTGCTGTCCAGCTGAGCTGTCGGTGGGGACGGGGAGCAGGGTGGGGTGGCACAGCTCTGGAACCCTTGAGCCCTCGGTGCCCAGATGGGCTCTGTGGAACTGCAGACCGCGGGGAGTTGTGGAAAGCGAGAGGAGAGGATGCGGTTGGTAGCTGGGGCTGTTGCTGTGCTCAGGCGCAGGAGCTCTTCTCGTTCCCCACCTGCGCGTGAAGTTTTATTTGTAAATAAACAGAGTTTAGGCTTCCTGTCAGTGTTTTTACTGAATTTTTGCAGCGCTTTTAGTGAATTGCTCCTTAACAATTTGATCCATTCAAAGCATCAGCATTTTCACACCCAGTAACGTTTTGCAAGCGTGCTCTGGAAGTCTCCAGGCGGACAGCAGGTAGCCCTTATTAAACCGTCCCTCCGAAAGCATTTTAAAGGATAGATTGTCCTGATGGAAGCATATTTGTGCCTGCAGAAACGCCCCCGTGGGGGAATTCCGCCCGCATATGCTCAGTTTCTGCAGTGACTGCATTCCTCCTGTTAAGGGACGTGCGGACCCCACTTTTATCTCCTGTCCTCCCCGCCTCAAACCAGGAGCTGGAGTTCCCCAAATCTTGGCAGAATTTGCTGATCCGAAGCAAAATCAGTGCTCTTGACAGAGTGAGTCTCCCCTTAGGATGTGCTCCCGGGGGCTGGAACACTCGGCAGCTGTCCGACCAACCCTGGGAGCTCTGTCAGGGCTGAGCGCAGCTGCCAGGGCCTGTGCTGGTTCTCCTGAGGCTGAAATGCAGCAAAGCCTTCAAAGAGAAAGAAAAGGAGAGTGGATCAAGGTGAATTCCACCTGCCACCCCTGCCCTTCAAACAGACCCCGTCTTGCCCGCGGTTCTGGCAGATCACAGCTGAGCCACACCAACATCCGTACTTTTGCTTCAAACGCGCCTCAGGTGTGGAGGGATTCTTTGATTTCTTAGGACAGTGACGCTGGGAAGAGCTGCAGGCTCGAAGAACACGAGTTCTGGGGCAGAAGCTGGCTGGCCTCTCTGTTTTCCTCGCGGAAACACCGCGTAAAGCAGGCCGGGTCCGCAGATGACGCAGAGGTGTCCTGCCTCCCCGCAAATCGTCTTTCTTGTCTTTGATGAAAACCCACGGCCCGTGCAGGGGCCTCGGTACCACCCTGTGTTCTGGGGGGTCAGGAGCTGAGCCGGCTCCAGCTGTGCCGGGTCTCACGCGGGGAAAGAACAACTCTGTTGTCCCGACCCACTCTGCTGCAGCTGCTTCTCACCGGGACGAGCCAAAACTGCTGTTCTGGCGCCCATCCAGCTGCGCCAGGAGGTTTAGGGCACAAGCCTTTGATTTAGGGTCCGAGTGCTGGGTAAGAACGGGCCGTTCTGGGTAAAGGACAGCGAGGGGGGAGAGCATCAAACCCACGCCACACGTCAGGACCTCTCCAGGTAATAGGTCCGGGGACCTTGTCGCACGGTTGAAACATCAGCGCAATTTTAATGCGGCTTGTTCCGTGTGGAAAGCCGAGGGAGGAAATGTTCCTTTCCCCTGGGCTGAGAAGAAAAGCTTGAGGCCGCCCGGTCTGCGCTCAAGGCCGGATCGTTTGCTGCCAGTTTAAAAAGAGTGATTGCTTTGGGGCACGTCAGTGAATCAGAGTACGCTCAGCGCTGGGGTTGTGTACTATTTCTATACTTCCAATTTAATGTATTTTAGTGTTTGAAAAAGAGTTGCAGCTGCCTCTTTTCTAGCAGGCCCGCGTGTCCTTGCTTGCCACGCTCCGCTCTCCTAAGCCTGGATGCCAAATTACTTGGTAATTCTGACTGCTAATGAAACCTGAATTAAATTAACGGGGACATGTGTGCCGGTCAGGAAAGGTTTGGACCATAGATTGCCTTATTTTCTCAGTGAGTTTATCTTCCCATTAATCGTCTCTCGATTACCAGGGAGCAAAATTCCTTTGCGTTCAAAGAGACCTGCCCCAGAGTTTCACCTGACAGCAGACAAGGACTCTGCTCTGGACCTTGAGGGAGTTCTGACAAGTTCTGGGCAGGTAAAGGCAGATTTCTTAAAGTTATCCTTAAGCTTCGAATAACTCATCTCAAACATCTGCCTTCCTGGAAGAGCTCCTCTGCGTTTAGTTCCTTTATTTTTCAGCTGTTGCCGGTGGAGAGGAGTTGGTGAAACTGTTGGTGGGCAGAGGGAGGAAGCGGGACGTGGAGAGTTTTGTGAGAGCAGAGATGTTCCCGGGCAGGGGAGGGAGCGGGGACGTCCCTTGAGAAGGAAATCCTGGCTGCCCAGCGTGGTGTGGTCTGTGGGGAGGATGGGGACCCCGGGCCTGAATCTGGGCTCTAAATCCAGCTGGGAAAAGGAAATCCAGCTGTGGCTGTTCCAGCCTCTGGTGTCAGCCACTCCCCCAGCCCACAGCGGGACTCCTCAGCTGCCAGTGCAGAAGAAGAAACACAACCTTTACCTGGAAGGGGGTTTTTTTTGGGTTTATGGGCGGATTTTGTTGGTTTGGATCGTTTTTTGGGGTGTTTTTTGGGGGGTTTTTTGAGTGTTTGTGTGCGTGAGCTTTTTTTGGGTTGGTTGGTTTTGGTTTTTTGGGGTTTTGTTTTTGTTTTTGTTTTTTAGCGGTTTTTTTGGGTTTCTTGTTTTGGTTTTTTTGGGGTTTTTTTGGTTGGTTTTTTGGTGGCTTTTGTTTGTTTTGGGTCGGTTTTGTTTTTTGTTTTGTTTTTTAAACAGACTTTAAAAAGAATTGGCTCTTACTGAGTTACGTTCGTTTGTTAGGAAAAGCGCATTAATTATTGTTTATATAATAAATAATATTATTTATATAATAAATTATTATTATTATTATTTCCCTGGCGTGGTTTGGTCCCAGAAATCTGTGTTCTGGCGAGGTGGCAGCGCTGGTCTGGCTCTCCCTGAGATCAGTGGCTTGGCTCAGGGGCACTGAGGACAACCTAAGGCATCATTATTTTTTATTATTAACACAAACACGCCGACGGGGCAGAAATTAGCTGTTTAATTAGGGTTGGCTTTTTTTTTTTTTTTTAATCCTGTACCCCGGAGAAGGAGGTGCTGGAGCGTGGCCTGGCAGTGTCCCAGGCCAGGCTGGACGGGGCTCGTGGTCACGGCTCATCTCATGGTCACGTCATGGTCTCGATCACACGTGGCCATGGTGACAGTGGAAGGTGTCCCTGCCCACGGCAGGGGTGGCACTGGAGGGACTTTAGGGTTCCTTTCACTCCAGACTGTCTCGGCGTTCTCTGATTTATTTTTCACTTGTGCGGCTGCGCATTTGTTGGGCTTGTGTTCCCACGGTCACATTCAGGGCGCTGCCCTGGCGTGTTCCCCCCGTGCCGGCCCCGGGCACCGCCGGCCCCTGGTCCGGCTCTGGAATTGTCATTCGGGACGGACACCGAGGGGCTGGAGCGTGTCCAGGGCAGGGCAGGGAGCTGGGGAAGGGTCTGGAGCCCCAGGAGAGGCTGAGGGAGCTGGGAAAGGGGCTGAGCCTGGAGAAAAGGAGGCTCAGGGGGGACCTGGTGGCTCTGCACAGCTCCCTGACAGGAGGGGACAGCCGGGGGGGTCGGGCTGTGCTCCCAGGGAACAGGGACAGGAGGAGAGGGAACGGCCTCAGGCTGGGCCAGGGGAGCCTCAGGGTGGACATCAGGAGGAATTTCCCCATGGAAAGGGTGGTCAGTGTTATAAATGCGTGTTATAAAACCGGCTTTTCGCGGTTGTACTCTACTGTGCTTTGTTAATGGAATTTAGAAAAGCGATGAGTGTATTTTTCCAATTGTGACACAGTGCAAGTGGTAAGAGGACTGAGGGTTTTTTTTTTTTTTTCTTTCTGACGTTTCTGAACTGTCCAAGACAAAAATTACAGAAGAGAAGTCACCACGTTACAGCCCTGCAGGAAGGCCGCTAGATTTCTGGGTTTTTTTATCAAAATAAAAACAGCCAAGATCCATGTTACCAAGACAGAGTGGAGCCACTCACAGATAAATCTATCAAATGATTGGTGATACCTGAAACTAAAAAAAAAAGCTTTAATGGTAAATATGTAAAACATCAATCCTTAAAAACACAGTAACTGAAAGAGAAAAGTGCGCTCTCTGTTGAGCCCCCCCCAGGTAAAACGTTTGCTCTTATGTCTCCTAACTGTCTATTTTTAATTTTTATTACGCTTATAAATTTTTAAGAGAGAGTGGAACTCGTTTCTGGCACCAGGAATTGGCAGGGGCTGCCCAGGGAGGTCTGGAGCGCCCATCCCTGCCGGCGCCGGGGGAACGTGCCGGGACGCGGCACTGAGAGCTCCGGGCCGGTGACAGGGGTGGGACGGGGCACATCCCGGACCCCCCGGGGTTTCTCCCCACGTCCACAGATGGATCCCGCGATCCCGGCGATCCATCCGTGCCGGCCGCACTTTCGCATCTGCGCCGCCCGCTCCCCGCGCCCGCCGGAGCGCCGCCCGCCAACCACAAACACAACGCGCCCGCCGGAGCGCCGCCCGCCAACCGCAAACACAGCGCGCCCGCCCGCGCCGCTCTCGGCGCCGCGCAGGCGCCGCGGGACCCGGATGTGGCGCATGCGCGGCGGCGGCGGCGGCCCGGACGTGTCGGCGGCGGCCGCGACAGCGACACAGCGACAACAAACACACGGCGAGCGGCGCGGCCACCGCGGCCACCGCGGGCAGGAGGCGGCGGGGGCGGCCGGCAGCGGGCGGGCCGCTGCCCCCGGCCCCTGCGAGCGCCGCCCCGCCCTGCCCCGCCGCGCCGAGGGGAGGGGGCGGAGGCCCGGGCCTTCCCCCGCCGCCGCCGCCGCCGCCGCCGCCCCTCACGGCGGCCTCGGGCCGCGCCCGGACGGCGGCCCAGGTAACACCCGCTCCCGCCCGCCGTGCCGGGATCCCCTCCCGGGCGCCTTCCCCGGGCGCTCCCCCGGCCACTTCCCCACCTTGCCGGGCTCCTTCCCCGGCCCCTTGCCGGGCTCCTCCCCCGCTCCCTTCCCCTCCTGCCCGGGCTCCCTCCCCTCCATGGCCCCCCGCTCCCTTCCCCACCCCCCTCCCGGCCCCCTCGTCACCTCCTCCCTGTCCCCGTCACACTTACTCGCTTTTCCCCGGCGAGAAAAAAAACCCAAAAACAACCACCCCCCCAAACAAACCAAAACTCAGAACCTCTCCACCATTCCCAGTACCAAACTTTTTAGTCTTACGTTTCAAAGGCTGGGCAGCCGTCCTGCCCCCGACCGATCATTTCCCCGCTGTCCTCGCTCCCTCCCGCAGGCTGGTAAAGCCCAGTGTTTTCGTGGGGCTCCTCAGCCCTTTGGCACTGCCGTCCTCTTTGGGACACAGAGAAGGGCGCTGCCGGCGGGTTCCCAGGGCTGTTAACACGGGTTATTCCCCCTTCGCCGTCCCGCGGGTGTGGGCTCGGGGCAGGCCGGTGAGCTGAGCCGCGGGGCTTCTGCCCCGGCCGGGGTCGGTGTGTTTGTGGGGTAACCCGGCTGCGGGCCGGGCGGGCTGTCCGAGCCCCAGAGCCCCAGCCGGGCTGTCGGAGCCCCCAGAGCCCCAGCCGGGCTGTCACAGCCCCAGAGCCCCAGCCGGGCTGTCACAGCCCCAGAGCCCCAGCCGGGCTGTCACAGCCCCCAGAGCCCCAGCCGGGCTGTCACAGCCCCCAGAGCCCCAGCCGGGCTGTCACAGCCCCCAGAGCCCCAGCCGGGCTGTCACAGCCCCAGAGCCCCAGCCGGGCTGTCACAGCCCCAGAGCCCCAGCCGGGCTGTCACAGCCCCAGAGCCCCAGCCGGGCTGTCACAGCCCCCAGAGCCCCAGCCGGGCTGTCGGAGCCCCCAGAGCCCCAGCCGGGCTGTCACAGCCCCAGAGCCCCAGCCGGGCTGTCACAGCCCCCAGAGCCCCAGCCGGGCTGTCACAGCCCCCAGAGCCCCAGCCGGGCTGTCACAGCCCCAGAGCCCCAGCCGGGCTGTCACAGCCCCCAGAGCCCCAGCCGGGCTGTCACAGCCCCAGAGCCCCAGCCGGGCTGTCACAGCCCCCAGAGCCCCAGCCGGGCTGTCACAGCCCCCAGAGCCCCAGCCGGGCTGTCACAGCCCCCAGAGCCCCAGCCGGGCTGTCGGAGCCCCAGCCGGGCTGTCACAGCCCCCAGAGCCCCAGCCGGGCTGTCGGAGCCCCGGCCGGGCTGTCGGAGCCCCAGCCGGGCTGTCGGAGCCCCAGCCGGGCTGTCACAGCCCCCAGAGCCCCAGCCGGGCTGTCGGAGCCCCAGCCGGGCTGTCGGAGCCCCGGCCGGGCTGTCGGAGCCCCAGCCGGGCTGTCGGAGCCCCCAGAGCCCCAGCCGGGCTGTCACAGCCCCCAGAGCCCCAGCCGGGCTGTCGGAGCCCCAGCCGGGCTGTCGGAGCCCCAGCCGGGCTGTCACAGCCCCCAGAGCCCCAGCCGGGCTGTCGGAGCCCCAGCCGGGCTGTCGGAGCCCCAGCCGGGCTGTCACAGCCCCCAGAGCCCCAGCCGGGCTGTCACAGCCCCCAGAGCCCCAGCCGGGCTGTCGGAGCCCCAGCCGGGCTGTCGGAGCCCCAGCCGGGCTGTCACAGCCCCCAGAGCCCCAGCCGGGCTGTCACAGCCCCCAGAGCCCCAGCCGGGCTGTCGGAGCCCTGGCCGGGCTGTCGGAGCCCCGGCCGGGCTGTCACAGCCCCCAGAGCCCCAGCCGGGCTGTCACAGCCCCAGCCGGGCTGTCGGAGCCCCGGCCGGGCTGTCGGAGCCCCAGCCGGGCTGTCAGACCTCGGGCCGGGCTGTCGGAGCCCCAGCCGGGCTGTCGGAGCCCCAGCCGGGCTGTCGGAGCCCCGGCCGGGCTGTCGGAGCCCCAGCCGGGCTGTCGGAGCCCCGGCCGGGCTGTCACAGCCCCAGCCGGGCTGTCGGAGCCCCGGCCGGGCTGTCGGAGCCCCAGCCGGGCTGTCAGACCTCGGGCCGGGCTGTCGGAGCCCCAGCCGGGCTGTCGGAGCCCCAGCCGGGCTGTCAGACCTCGGGCCGGGCTGTCGGAGCCCCAGCCGGGCTGTCGGAGCCCCAGCCGGGCTGTCGGAGCCCCAGCCGGGCTGTCGGAGCCCCGGCCGGGCGCTGCAGGCCCCGAGCAGGACCGTGATCTCTCACCGCCACTTCCCAGTTTGTGCTCGGAGTTACACTGCTCATCCGTGTTGTGTGCCGCTGCCGGCGGGCAGCTCGGGGCTGGCTGTCCCCCGTGGGACTGGGGCTGCCCAGCTGCGGTTCCCCTCCCTGCCAGGACCCCAGAACAGCGCCCAGCCCCGTCTGCCGCCCCAGCGAGCCCCGGAGGGGCAGCTCGTCCTGCCGGCCCTGCCCGTGCCCTGTGGCCGCGGGGAGCTGTTCCCCGCTCCGCGTCCACCAGCCTCCCTGGCCCTGCTTGTTGCGTAAGCACGCGCGTTTCGTACTGATTCAGGAACTTTATTTCAAAGGGCTGGGGCCCAGGGAGAAGCGCCGAGCGCCTGGCGCTGATTAGAATTCCGTTTTTAAGTAGATAGCTCTTTACATAATGCATGCGGGCTGGGCCGGCACAATGGGGATGTGAGCTGTGAGAGGGATCGACTGATTTGGTGAGAACAAAAGGTGCTGAGAGCAGGTCCTGCCGAGGAGCCGCTGCTAGGGTCCTGCAGGGGTTTGAGGGCTCTGTTTCTCTCCGCTGTTCGCCTCCTGAAAGGTTGTCCCTTTTGTCGGGGCTGGAATTTTCCACGCTTGCCGTGCCCAGAGGTGATTTTTGTTGTGGTTGTTAAGCTGTAGCAAAGGCAGAGAACGCTGTCCCTGTGCAGACCGCTGCACAGAGCAGGTGTTATCTGGCACACCTCTTGCCAGGGTGTGGGAATCACGCCGCCGCTGTGCGGGCACGGCTCCCCTTCTCCCTTCTGTCAGGACCGTGTCGGGTCCTGACAGATCACCCTGGGGCGGGATGGGGTCCTGCAGGGTCCTCCGGGATCGGGTGTGCCCTGTGGAATTCCGCCCCCTCTGCTCTCTGAGCGCGGCCTCTGCCGGGTTTTCCTCTGCTGCCCACGCCGGCGCTGGGGTGTGCGGCTCTGAGTGCCACAGGAGTTCGTGTGTGTGTGTGTGTGCGGCTCTTCCTGCTCTGTCCACACGCTGGAAGGAGGAGTCGATCCTCAGCGGCGTGCCTTCTCAAAAAGCACGGGTCAGAAGGAGGAGGGGAAATGTGTAAAATTAAAAGTTTCGGGGTCGGGGCATTGCAGCAGGGTCGGCTTTCCCCCGAGTGCTGCCGCAGAGGGAAGGCGGGGTTTGGATGTGGTAGTTCCTTGGATAAGGGTCGGTTAGGACCCCGTCGCCCCGCTGAGCGCAGAGCTCTGCTCCATCCCTGCGGGGCTCTCGGGAAGTGCCTCTGGACAGAGCGGGATGCGCAGGTGGGAGCTGGGAGGAGCAAACGTGCCCCGCTCCACGCCGATTGTTCTCATGTCTGCGGACATTCTGCCGCTGCTCCCCCGTGGGGCAGGGAGATAACAGTAGCCTAATGTGCTGGAAAGTATCTGCAGTTTAATCACTCGCTCACGCCTTCCTCAGACCACGGGCCGCTTTTTGTTTCATTGGTCCGTGGATTTTCCTCTCTCCTTGTTTGTCGTGAAACTTCTGCCCTCGCATTGTTAAGCAGCAAAACTCCCTGGTAAACTTCTGGTGCTTAAAAGCCATCAGACGTGTGTGCGCTGCTTTCCTGTCGTCGCTGCATCTGTCTGATTCTGGAGGCAGCGGCTGATGCAGGAGCCTTCCTCGTCCTTTGCTGGTGTGAAGTGTTCCAGCGAGGTGTCGATTTGCACAAACTCTAATTAGCCGGTTGGTTAGTGTCATGCTACTGCCCGGCACCAGAATGCTGGGAATATGTCTGGCATGGCTCTTACTCGTGGGATCACCCTCCCAGAGCATCCGTGGCAGCTTTACACAACCAATTCTCGCTTTTCCTTAGGTGTATTTTCCCAAAGATTGCCTTCATGGTTGGAATTTGGTGGGTACGGTTTTGTTCTTTCGGGTGCGTTTTGCATTAATTCGTTTCCCCGGCTGCCCGGAATTACATCCCCCTCATCCTTCCCTTCGGCACCGTGTGGCACCACAAGCCCTGGTCTGGCTGGGGCCCGTCTTTGTCACGATACACCTGACTTTATTTCCTTTTCTTGCTGGGGAGTTGCGTTTTCTGGAGGTCGCAGCAGCGATGCTCACTCCGGCACTGGCTCCTCGTGAGGGATGTTCTGCCTGCAGGTGTCTCAGACCCTTCGCAGCCTGGTGCTGGGGATAACGGCCGAGCTCTGCCACGGCCGGAGTGCAGGCTGTGCCCGGGGAATGCCGTAGGACGCAGGGACCCCGTCACCTTTGTCACCTTCCCCGTCCCTGCTGGTGGCACCGGCGCTCACACGGATTTTCCGCGGCTGGAAACGCCTGGGCCGCGGGTTCGCCTTGTGTCGGAGAGCACCTTTGCTGCTGGAATTCAGTGTGGCGCGGAGTGGAGCAGGGCGGGATCCTGTGCTGGCGGTCATTGAAACGCTCTCCGGTGTCGTGGGCTGCCTGCTGTGCCAAAGGATGGCAGTCCTGTCCCCGCCTTGCCGCTCAAGGGCGTCCTGAGCCGCAGGCGTGGCTCAGCAGCACGTGTGCGCCTGGAGCCTCTCCTGGGCTGCTTCCCTGTCCCCGTCAAACCTTTCCAGAGGGCCACTGCAGCCCTGCCACCTGCAGGAGCTGTTCTTCCAGTTGTGCCGAGGCTCTGCTATACACTTTATTTTCTTTTTTCCTGATTTCTAAGATGCATTCAGCACCTCAGCCTTTGCGCACAAAGGGTTAGGTGGTCCCTCCTGGTCGCGCCACCTCTCACGTAATTTTCCCTCTGAGCAGTGAAGTCTCCCAGGTTTGGGAAACCCCCGGTTTGCCGTAGGAAGGGAAGGAATGAAGCCGGTCTGCTGGAAAGCAGCACGGCCCGTACCTTGCGGCAGTTCCCAGTGTCGTTGGTGCTGCCGCATTTTTAGGCCGGGTTTCTGGGTGAACCCGATCCCTGCACAGCTGCCACTGGAGCCCACAGTGCGGAACGGGGCCGTGCAGGGTGTCAGTGCCCTGCGGGCTGCTGGGCGCGGGATCGTGTTCCTCGGGGCTGTGTCCCGCGCTTTGTCTGGGGTTTTGTAAGGTCTTGGGGATTTTTAGCAGCCCCTGACCCTTGGTGCCTCAGAGCTGTGGTAACGCCTCCATAAAGGCAAGGAAGTGAAATCAATCCACGTGAGGTTTTTTTCCTAACCGTGGAAATCAGAGAGGCTTTTTTCTGTTTTTGACGCCCTTGTACCTTCTCCAGGCTCTGTGTGTGTGTGTGTGTGTGTGTCTGCCTGTTGTTCTGTAGAAGAATGTCGAACTGGAGCGTACCTCAGCGACTCGTGGGCCTCAAGCGAGGCTGTCCAAGTGATCCTATCTCTTCAATACTTAATTTGCTGCCTCAAGAGCTGCTGCAAGCCGTGTTTTTCTTGCCCACGCGTTTTTGGCCCACAAAAGCTGCTGTTCTTGGCCTGTGCTGGGCTCTAGCGCTGTCTTGCTGGTGCGGCAGAGGGGATACTGGCGCACGAGGTGAAATGTTAAATTCCTGTTCCGTAAACGTGTCGTTTATCCCTTAATCTGCTTCTTGTGCCTCGCCTGGTGTCCCCTGGTTTATCAGGAACACCTCGCTTCCCCAGAAGGGAATGCCCTCCTGCAGCTCGTGCAGGGGATGCTGAGTGCGGAGCCTTGTCCCCGTTATCTGGTCACACCAGCGAGATAAGGGCTGTTTGGAGAGAGCGTGTCCCAGCTGACCCGAAAACACAGGGACGGTCGGGGTCACGGTGGGGCTTGTTTTGCATTCCTGCCCCTCAGAGAAGGATAAATGCAGTGAGGGCATCCCCCTGGCAGCTCGCTAGGGCTCCTTCTCCCACCTGGGTGAGTGCTTGGTTTCTGCAGGGCAGCGTGCTGGGGAGCAGCCCGCCGTTGGGAATCTCTCCGTGTTGTTCAGGTAACCGCTGCTGGCAGAGTCACCCAGTGCGCGGAGAGTGTGTTTTCAGTTCTAGGCAGCTGCTCCGTGTGTTGATTTTACTGCCCGGGCTCAGCAGCCGTGTGCCGGAGAGAAGGGGTTTGCCCAGGTCTGCATCTGTCAGCTGGGTGTGCCCCTCTGAGAGCACGTCTTCCAGCGGCAAAGTTAAAATCCGCGTCGATTTTAACCACCTGGAACCTGAACTTCCTTTGTCTCTCAGGTTTACCTCCCCTCCGGAGGCCCTTGTTCTGCTGCTTAGGTTTGCCCAGCACGCTGCTTGTTGTTTGCTTGTTCTGTCATTTACTCGTAACTTCTCGGTTAGTGAGACGAACCACTTTGCGTAGCGCAGAATCGCGGACTTGCTGAGGTTGGGAAAGACCTTCAAGGCCGTCGAGTCCGAGTGTAATCAGTCCGTGACTTTGTTAAAGACCGGTCGGTGTCCTGTGTGCCGCCTGCCCTCCTCTCGCTGCCGGGCTCTGGGACTGGCACGACTCCTGCCCGGGGCCTCCTGGGCTGCCCCGTGGTCACACACAGCAGCTCCCGAAATCCCGAACGTGTGGCCCGGCTTTCGGAAGAGTGCTGAGCAGTCAGAAGTTCCCACTGAGCCCGGTGGCAGCCGAGGGGGTGACTCAACATTTCTGGAGATCATTCCGCTCCGATAAGGTCTCATTTGCTCGATCTGAACCTTCTGAGAGTCAGCAGGCGAAATTCTCATTCACGGTTTGAGGGTTGTAGGAGATAAAGCTGCGTGTCTAATTTTAATCGTCTCTTTATTTAAAGCTCCTTTAGCTAATAGCTTTACCGGGCATTTATTTGTCATTACTTATGCATATCTCTCTGGGATGGTGTTCTGTATTTAAGGAAAATGATGTTCTATTCTGTTTTAGCTGGCAGGCTTTTACAGATTAGTGTGAGTTGCCATAGAGAATGACTGGCAGGTTAAGCTTGACTTTTGAAAGGGGCTTATTCAATTGAAGCGCCAAAAAAAAAAAACGAAAACCAAAAACCAAAAAAAAAAAAAAACCAGCACAGAGGGAGAAATTTTAATAGCTAGGTAAAATCCGTGATCCGACTCAAATTTAGAGGTAATTGTCATCCTTTGGGAAAAATTAAGTGCAGAAGCATCTTTACAAAAGAAGAGAAGGTTTGAATGTGGATGGGAGGGGGAAGGATTTGCACCGTGTATTTTTCCGAGTATACCAAAGCGTGATGCGTTCCAGTTAAAACTGCAGGAACTATCGAATAAGGAAGAGTTTGTTTCCTTTTCAAATAGTGCTGGATTTGTCTAACAGCGTTCGTTTTACGAGGGGGAAGCCATGTGTTCACGCTGTGCGGTGCCATAACTTTCTAAATTAACATCCCACTCTTATTTTTGTGCGGCACATTTGTTTCCAATAAATAGCTGCTACTTCGGTGCCTCTAATAACATGGAAAATTCCAGTGCAGTAACAGGTTTCTGACTGGATGTGTTCCTCCTCAGATAAAGTGACAGGCTTGTTTTTTTCCCCTCAGCTTTCGAAATCAGATCTGTTTCATTTACGCGGCTGAGGCTGACGCGGTGGTTTTCAGAAAGGCTTGTGTTTTAAGCTCGCTCAGGAAACGTAGTAAAATCACTTCTGTGCTCTTTGTCGCCAGCGTTTTGAGGAAGTCAGGCCCCGTGGAAATGTCTTGGTTGGTGGTTGCAGGGAGCCAGAGTTGCCTGAAGAGCCAGCGCAGCTCTTCTGGCAGCATCGGGCTCCTTCTCCGTGGAAGACGAGCGGGAAGGGCTTTTCCTGGGTGGGTTTGTCCTGGTCCAGGACAGGCACAGGTTGGGGTTTTCACGTCTAAAGACGCACGTGGTTTGTGTAAGTGTGCCTTAGGAGAATGGCCAGGTACTACGGCGTTCTGCCCTTCTGCTTAGCGAAGAGGAGCCAGTCTGAGGTGAGCACGCAGCTGAGGCACGGGCGGGGTTGTTGGATAAAGGTGAGAGGTGATTCTGGCGCGCCTTTGTGTCTCCTCACTGCTCAGGGTTTGTTTGGACCGGCACCCCTGGATTCCCATCGCTGCTTTCACTCCGTTTCGTCCTGCCGGCGTGAAACGTGGGAAATCGTCGCTGTTCTCCTTTTCCCGGTTGATTTAGGGATCCCTGCCTTTCTGTGCGCGCATACCAGGCCTACGTGCTTATAAATGTAACCTTTATTTAAATATTGTTACCAGGGGAAGAGCAAATCTTACATCCGAAACTGTGCGGGCAGCCCCTTAGGCGTGTTTTAGCTATCATGGGACAAGCAATGCAGTTTTTTCACGTGCTTTTAATATCCTGCACTCAGCTTGGGAATGAAAGAAGGAGGAAAAAAAAAAAAAAAGCCACAGGCTTCCTCAGAAACGCGCTCTGCGATTTGTCGGAAACAATTCTAATGTAGGTGTTCTTTCCTCCTAGGTTTCACCAGGAGACGGTCCGCCTAACACTTAAACTCGGATCGTCTTTTGTTCATCGGCTGGAAAATCGCAGCAGGCCCGAAACTGCCGTTTGACCCGAGAGAAAAAACGCTGTGACAAATGGACAATATGTCTATTACTAACACGCCAACAAGTAATGATGCTTGTCTGAGCATTGTCCACAGCTTGATGTGCCATCGGCAGGGCGGAGAGAGCGAGACCTTCGCCAAGCGCGCGATCGAGAGTTTAGTTAAAAAGCTGAAGGAGAAGAAGGATGAGCTGGATTCTCTGATCACAGCCATAACCACCAACGGAGCTCACCCTAGCAAGTGTGTGACAATACAGAGGACGCTGGACGGGAGGCTTCAGGTTGGTACACGTGGAAACCACCTTCTCCTCCTGGTGGAGCCGGAGTGGGTGGCACGGGATCCTAGTGCTGAGGGAGAGTAGCTCTTCTCTTGCCCTCCCCCCTCTTTGTAGGCATCATTTATGGCCGGAGCTCTGCAGCAGTTTTTTGTTTGGGGTTTTTTGGTTTGTTTTTTTTTTTTCCCCCAGAAGGAGCAGAAGGCGTCGTATCGGCCGTTCTAATTGAGCGCGTGCGTGGCCGTAAAAACCAGAGTCGCGATTCGGTGTTTTCACTACGAGCTTCCGTTAGCTCTGTGTTGGTCAGGAGTGCGGAGACAGTCCTGTTCCGAGGAGGTGGTGCTCCAAGGAGCCCGCCCTGGGGGTTTATGTTGGCCTTGTGTCATCAGTACTCCCTCCCTGTGTAGCTTGGGTTGCAATCTCCTTGTTCCAGGGCGGATGGCATCTTGTCTGGATAGCTCTCTCTCTACCCTAGAACCATTTTTTAATTTTTCTTTTTTTTTTTTAATGGATCGGCATTCTTCTGCTTGTGAATTCCTGACAGCGTGTCCCAGCTCCTCGTTCCTCTTCTCCTGGGGCAAAGCTCGCTCACATCCACGCTGGGGAAGGTGGCCGTGCCTAGTCCCTCAGGCACAAGTTCTGCTTCTGCCGTTTTGTACCCAGTAAAACCCCAACAGAAGCTTGTTTCTGCTGGGCGCAGAACTCGGGTAAACCCTACACCGCCCTTTTTGGTTTTTAAAATGTGTTTTGATGACGGAGAGAGGGCGTAGGGTTGTCTGCTCCCTTCCCCTTTCTGCCTCTTTCTCCCCGTGCGAAATTCAACGCCCTGCTGCTTTTCCCAACCGGCTTTTGCGTCTGACTTTTGTAGGTGGCCGGCCGCAAGGGATTCCCCCACGTGATTTACGCCCGTCTGTGGAGGTGGCCCGATCTTCACAAAAATGAACTCAAGCATGTTAAATATTGTCAGTATGCTTTTGACTTAAAATGTGACAGTGTCTGTGTAAATCCTTACCATTACGAGCGTGTAGTATCGCCTGGCATCGGTAAGTGCACCCGTGAGTCAAAGTGGGGCAGAGTGGGGGTGAAACGCGGAACGTTTCTGGGTGTAGAAAACACGGGCCTGGGTTAGAAACATTGGCTTTTAATGATCTGGCTGTTAATTACCCTCGCGTGCCCCTGCCTCTCTGAGTGCAGTTATTCTTTAACCTTTGTTCCAGGTGTGCAGGGGAGGTCTGTGGGTTTTGTCGAAGCCTTCCTGTTGGGTTGGCGCACAGTTCTTGCTGTGGTCGTGCATCCTAGGAGGCGCTTAGCAGGGAGGCTTGTCTCATAGTGGAGGGGGTCTAATAAGAAGAGTCTGATTTTTAAGGGCTGATGAATGTTTGAACATGTTTTGAGATCTCTGAATACATTCCCCTGCACCCCCTTTTCTCTCTCTTCTCTTTAAAGATCTCTCGGGGCTGACACTGCAGAGTTCAGGTGAGTGTTTGTTGCCGCTGCATTTCTGCGGGCACGAGCTGTGCTGAGCCCCCCAGGGCAGGCGCAGCTCACCCCTCTGCCTCGCCGGGGGGCTTGGAAAGGTGCTTTTGTCCCTCTGCCTGCCAAAAACCAGCTGGGCACCGTGTCAGAGCTCTGATAAATCCCTTGGGCGGAGGCTCCAGCCAGGCCTGTGTCTGCGTCCTCTTTTCGTGGCTTCCTGCCTGTGGCACCCGACAGAAAACCAAAAATCTCACGGCTGAGGGCTGCAGGTTAATAAAAAAAGGCCGCCCAAAGCTGCGTGCACCTGTGTGATATGTTAATTAATTGGACTGGGAATGCTAAATGTGTTTTAATAGGCGGGATGAGAGGAAAAGAATAGGATTTCTGTAATTGATTCTGCAGCTGGGTAAAGGAGTCTGATGTTCTTGCTTTCCCTGAAGCCTGAGAGAAATTGGACGTGAAAT
Organism: Chamaea fasciata; assembly: GCF_029207755.1. Classification (NCBI taxonomy): domain Eukaryota; kingdom Metazoa; phylum Chordata; class Aves; order Passeriformes; family Sylviidae; genus Chamaea; species Chamaea fasciata. The sequence continues at coordinate 782,359 of NW_027094089.1, read as the reverse complement.
CTCGGCATGATTGTAATAATGGCATTATTCAGAAATATGAGATTGTACAGCTGGTAACTGCTTTGTTTCGAAACTTGTTTTATTCTCCTCCCGGAGGAGAAAGAAATTCGTGTGACCCAGTGATTTTAGCGCATTGTTAAAAGTATACAAGCAAAAATGAGCTGGAAAAAAAAAAAAACCCACCGAACATCCCAGCAAACTTAACTTGATGAGTTTTAACCTGCGTGCTCATCTCTGCTAGTTTGCATTGTCGCCTGTGTCTTCTGGAAAATGATCCTTCTGTGCCGAATCAAAGCCGATTTTCCACAATTTAATGGAATTCTTTCATTATTCAGTGCCAGCAGCTAAATGCATCATGAGCGTTCCCTTGTCCTGCTCCTGGTCTTGCAGCAGGAAGCAGGTTTTAACTTATTTTAAAAACGAGCACAGGAGGTAACGTAGTTACTGGCATATATAGAAATAAATCGCTGCAGTGTCGGTGGTAATTCCCCAGCGCTGTGTGTGCCATACTCTGAATTACTGGGCGCACTGCTGAACGTGGAGTGGTTTCCTGTGCTCTTGGAATGCCAGCTGGATTTTCCAGTCAGTTTGAATGGGAGTTGCTCAAGGTTACTCCAGGGACGCATGAAGTTTTTGCGCCACGTTCACAAATCTGTGTTTCCCGTGGGAGCTCTGTGTGCGTGCCTGCTTGTGTTCAGAAATCGGCTTCTTAGCTGCCGCCCTGACTCACATCCAGCTGCTTGGAAAAAAAAAAACCCAAAAAAACACCCCCACGTTTTTTGCCTTGTGTTAACTGTCCCGTGGTGGAGTGGGGAGCGCAGCGCCGCTGAAGCCTGCTGCTGTGGGGCTGAGCTGCTTGTTCTAGAGCATTAGCGGGATAAACAGCTCTCCCCTCCGCCCAGACCTCGGGGTGTCGTGCTGCCGAGCTGGTTTATCTGTGATTCTGGGAGCGCTTTCGGTTTGTGCGGTTCGAACTCTGCGCCCTGGCGTGTCTCCGGTGGCACGCGTGTGACTGTGCTGTCCCCACAGCTCCCTCCAGCATGCTGGTGAAGGACGAGTACGTGCACGACTACGAGGGGCAGCCGTCGCTGTCGTCGGCCGAGGGTCACTCGGTGCAGACCATCCAGCACCCGCCCAGCAACCGGGCGTCCTCGGAGCCCTACAGCGCCCCGGCCATGCTGGCCCCCGCCGAGGCCAGCACCACCAGCACCACCAACTTCCCCAACATTCCCGTGGCCTCCACAAGTAAGGTCATGGGGCGGGCTGGGGCGCCGCTTTCTGCCCCAGCGGGGCTGTGCTGGCTGCGCCCGCCCCTGGGGGACGGTCACCCACCGTCCCTGAGGCGTTCGCCGCGAGCAGCACTGGGCTGCCGTGTCCTTTTTTTTAATGTCACGGAGGCTGGCGCTGCACCAGTGCTGCGGCACCCTTCTGTCTGTGCCGGAGATTCGGCGTCAAAGTGTTGCTGCTGGCCTCCGACGGGGCATTGTGGCCGTTTGATATTGTGGCCGTGTTGATTTTGTTCCCTTTGGTAATTGCCGCGGAGAGCGAAGGGTTGTGCTGTTCTGTCGCAGCAAATGCGCGTCCTCTAAGGCGGCAGCATCGAGAGATCTCCGGGCAATTCTTTAGCCTGTTTTTGTAAGGGTTCGCCGTGCCACCGGAGCGACAGCCCCGGTTAGTGTCTTCCTGAGGGTGTTGGGGTGCTGCCTTGAGGTTTTTGCCGTTTTTCCTCGCGTCTGGTGCGAGTGGAAGAGTTTGGTGTCCCAGCAGCAGGGCCACCCTTCAGTCCAGCAGGACGGCAAAGCGCTCCAGAGCATCCTGCAGCCCATCCTCTCCGCCTCCGGAGAGGTTCAGTGTAAAAGATGGGTGAAAATTGCTGGTTTCGTTACCAGATTCGAATTGTGGCACCACAGTTCTGGTAACGTTCGTTAATTTTAGCTGATGGCTTTTTGGCTGCAACCACCGATGTTTGTAACGTCACTTTGTTTGTCTCCAGCAGAGATAAAAGGAGTGTGGGTAGTTAATTGTACTGGCTTTGCACCACAGAGTCAGTGCCTTTATAGTCGGTAACCTTTTCTCATCAGTGCAATAATCACTGGAGGCAAGTGGACGTGAAAAAAAAGCTAATTTTTTTATGTTTTGCTGCAGGTTCTCAGTGTGTTAAATTCTGCTAGCCGCACCAGTTTGAGAGTGCAAGTGCAATTGTGGAAGTGTTGATAAGTTTAGTGTTAATGGCTGAACTAAAGACTTCTGCAGTTAAATCCCGTTAACCTGTTCTGAATTGCCTGTAGTTTTAATCTTAGATAATTCTTGAAATATTTATTTGGGAGGAAAAAAAAAAAAAAAAAGAAAAAATTGCAGGGGCTTTCTGAGTCCAGTGTTGTGTGCAGCTTTACTGAAGCAGTGTTTATAAAAACAAAATACTGCTCAGAATGTTTTGGAGGAACATAAGTGTGAGTGAGTGAGTGTCCTCCTTAGGAACAGTAGTTAAAACATGGTGAAAACAAGCAACTCGCTGGACCTGCTGTTGGGATTCACACTAACCCTGTTCCAGCCGTGTTGTCCGGTAAAAGTTGTGACATGCTTCCCTTCCACGCTGAGAAACGAGATGTCACCGGAGCAAAGATGGGGTTGATAAAAAAAACAGAGTTCTCTGCGTACTCCCGCTCCTGAAATGTTGAGGGTGTCAGAGTCAGAATTACCTGAGGCAGAGCATTTTGCCTCGAGTTTCCTGGCGGGTGGAAAAAAAAAAAAAAAAAAACAAACAAAAAACTGAAACCAAACCTGTGGGAGCTGTGTGTTGCAGTGCCCTTAGTGGGGTGTATTTTCCTACCCAGTAGTGCTGAGCTCTTCTTAATCGACATTTTGGAACGTTCATGAATAGGTAGTGTGTTCTTTTACCAGGTCAACCTCCCAGTATATTGACAGGTAGCCATAGTGATGGACTCTTACAGATTGCTTCAGGGCCCCAGCCAGGAACTCAGCAGAATGGGTTCACAGCCCAGCCAGCCACTTACCACCACAGTGAGTATCCACGTCTGCGCCTCTCAGCTTCCTCAGCCCGGTTTTCCAAAAGCCCAGGAGCAGTAGAGGACGTGAGGGAGCGTCGGGAGGCTCCCTGGGACACGGTTTGTCTTTGCAGACAGTACCACCAGCTGGACGGGGAGCCGGACGGCCGCCTACACGCCCACCATCCCGCACCACCAGAACGGCCACCTGCAGCACCACCCGCCCATGCACCCCGGACACTACTGTAAGCACTGCCCTGCCCTCCTCCTGCTGGCCCCCGTGCCCTCTGCAGCTCTGCGCTGGCCTCAGCCGCGCTCCCCCGGTGCCAGAGCGGCTCAGAGAGCTTCCCCGGAGCTCAGGGAGCTGCAGGGAGACCCGTGGTACACGTCAGATCACACCTGTCACACCACACTGCACAGAATTCCACTGCAGCAGCCACCAGGAGCTGCAGGGAGACCTGTGGTACACATCAGATCACACCTGTCACACCACACTGCACAGAATTCCACTGCAGCAGCCACCAGAGCTCAGGGAGCTGCAGGGAGACCTGTGGTACACGTCAGATCACACCTGTCACACCACACTGCACACAACTCCACTGCAGCAGCCACCAGAGCTCAGGGAGCTGCAGGGAGACCTGTGGTACACGTCAGATCACACCTGTCACACCACACTGCACAGAATTCCACTGCAGCAGCCACCAGAGCTCAGGGAGCTGCAGGGAGACCTGTGGTACACGTCAGATCACACCTGTCACACCACACTGCACACAACTCCACTGCAGCAGCCACCAGAGCTCAGGGAGCTGCAGGGAGACCTGTGGTACACGTCAGATCACACCTGTCACACCACACTGCACACAACTCCACTGCAGCAGCCACCAGAGCTCAGGGAGCTGCAGGGAGACCTGTGGTACACGTCAGATCACACCTGTCACACCACACTGCACACAACTCCACTGCAGCAGCCACCAGAGCTCAGGGAGCTGCAGGGAGACCCGTGGTACACGTCAGATCACACCTGTCACACCACACTGCACAGAATTCCACTGCAGCGGCCACCAGGAGCTCAGGGAGCTGCAGGAACACCTCTGTGTTACACGTCCACTCACACCTCTCACACCAGACTGCACAGAATTCCACTGCAGCGGCCACCAGAGCTCAGGGAGCTGCAGGAACACCTCTGTGTTACACGTCCACTCACACCTCTCACACCAGACTGCGCAGAATTCCCTTGCCCTGCTGGACCTCTCCTCCAAAGCTCAGCAGCCTTGCGCTCACCATCTCCTTTGCACTGAACGTTTCCCATGCACAGAAGGAAGCTGATGCACAGTGTGGCGTTTGGAAATCTTTTTTCTTTCAAGTCTTGGAAATTCTCGCCTTTTTTTGTTTGTTTGTTTGTCATTTTGGAGGTTTTTAAGTCATGCTGAGCTTTGGAAGATGTGTCCGTGCACACTTGCCAGTTTTAAAGAACTTAGTGAAGCCTCATGCATGAAAGCATTGTCAGTTCATGGGTGCATTAGCTCACAGACTTGAAAATATTTTTCATCTATGAAATAGGACAGCAGGCTGTTATTTTAAGGTACAGGAGATGGGATGGGTGAAAAAAGCAGTCAAGCTTGGGTTGTAGGGGTGTAGCACAGGAAATGCATTATAGGGCTGTAGTGGACAAAAGAAACTCCCACACAAATGAAAGATTTCTGGATTTTGTAGCAAAAAGCTGGAACGGTTCTTTATTTTCTAATACAGTTTTTATTAGAATGTTCCCTATATTAGAATATATAATATATATTTTATATTAAGAAGACAGAACACATACTCTAATATAAATCACCTGTATGCAGCAGGTGTTTTTAGCGGGTACTGTGAATTTCCCTTAGAGTGTCTTTTCAGCCCGTCTCTGGTTTAGACACAGTTTTTAAGATCCATTCCTTTGTGCTGTGAGGATCCCAGTTCATTCATCGTGCTGTTTGTCAGGAATAGCGGGATGTCGGGAGCACTGGTGGTGCTGTGGGTGGGCTATAAATGTGCCTCAGTGCATGTGTCTCTCCAGCATTAATATTTGTGACTGGCTGGTGATGCCACACTGAGCTTTTCTTGGCTGCTGCCGTTTCTCACTTGTCGGAGCTGCGTGTTTTGACACCTCCCGAGCCCCTGACATCTCGTTGCAAAAGCTGCTGTAACTTACAACGTAATACTATGTTTGAGCCTTCCCTCCCTGTTCCCTGCTGCCTCCAGGGGACCCAGTTCCTCGAGGGGACAGGAAAATCTGATCCCGAGATCGTGTGCAGTTCGTTTTCCTTTAGAAAATGTGTTCTCTGGGGCTTTTCTCCATCTTGAGTGGTTGTTTCTCGTGATCAAGCCCACGGCACGCTGGACAGCTTGTTCTGCGATGGATGGAGCTGATGAGGGGTGGTTTCATAGGAGAGCAGTTTAAGGGAGGAAACCTTGCTTTTGCCCATGTGAAACAGGCTGCGTGTTTTCTTTTCAAGGGCCAGTTCACAATGAACTCGCATTCCAGCCTCCCATATCCAATCATCCTGGTGAGTAAAACCTAACAGCGCGGTGTTGTTGAATGTAAAACCTAATACTGCAATGCAATGTCGTGAGCGACGTCAGGAGGAGAGGAACCGTAGTTTGATAAAGCCTGTTCTAAATTCGGGTATCTCTTTCGGAATAGGGACGTAAGCCGTGCCCTGAGTTTGATTCAGGTGCACCGCAGCCCAGCAGACAGCCAGCACAGCCAGAAGGGAAGGCACTGTCCTTCCTGCGTTTTGGTGCTGGAGTTCCTCTCTGGACCTCTCTAGAAGCTTCCCAGGAATCTCCCTTGAGCTGGCAGTCCAGGGGTGCTGAAGAAGCTCTCTCTGCCGCAGGCCCAAGGTGGTATTTTGTGTCTAACAGCAGTAACGCTGTTCCCTGTCGAGGAGGAGCTACGTGGTTGAAAAGCCGAACAGTTAAACTTGTTTGGTTTGGGTCCAGTCGGCTGCAGCAGTGCCAGGAGTGAAATGCTGGTGAACTGCTGGGTGAACTTCGCTGTAGCTAAATCATGTTTGGCGTTGTTCAGCGCCTCTTTTGCACTATTAATGTCATCCTTTGAGTTCTGTTGAGTCATGACTGCCCGGAGCAGCTGTGGCTGCCCCAGCCCTGGGAGTGCCCAGGGCCAGCTCGGAGCACCCTGGGATGGTGGAAGGTGTTTGTGCCTGCTCGGAAGGTAGATTGCTGCAGTGGTGGATTCCCTTGTAGCCTGCCTTCGCCTCGGCGGGCACTGCCCTGCTGTCTGCAGCCAGGCCTGTGCCAGCGCTGGTCAGTGCCGCCCCAGCCGTGCACAGCCATGCATGCATTACTTCTGCGTGCCAGAGCTGCAGCTGTGGGTTGTAGGGGTGCAGATGGCTTGCAAAATCTGGAATGACAAACCGCACACAGGCCTGTAAGATCTGGGGTACGGAAACCTCCGGCGCTGATGTGCGCTCGGATCAAGACGACCCCGCGTCCGCCGTGGCGTTTCTCTGGGGCAGCAGAGGTGCCTTTGTCTGTGCGAGTGCGCGCTCTCTGCGTGACAGTGCAGCCGCCGGTGGATTGTCTGGAGCGGTCTCACAGGTCTCTCGTGGTTAACCGGTCGATTGTGTCCGTTGTTCAGCCCCAGAGTACTGGTGTTCCATCGCCTACTTTGAGATGGACGTGCAGGTCGGGGAGACGTTCAAGGTGCCCTCCAGCTGCCCCATTGTCACCGTGGACGGGTACGTGGATCCTTCCGGAGGGGACCGGTTCTGCCTGGGCCAGCTGTCCAACGTGCACAGAACAGAAGCCATCGAGAGAGCGAGGTATCCCCGCCGGCCCCCGGGATCTGACAGCCTTTGGTGTTCTCTGCGTCCCCCCCTTTGCCAGTGTCAGGTGGGGTCTGTTTGGTCGGGTTATCCCGGAGAGTCTTTCCGGGCTGCTCCTGTGATGGTTCAGAGCTGAGCTCTGCCCTAGCGGTTGCTGTTCTCTGCTCTCAGGGGCTGTGCCTCGGGGGTGAAGCCGCTGTTGTGTGTGCAGCCTGAAGGTTGGCTCTGCACTGCGCGGGGTGATGTGAGAACGGCTGCAGCACGCGGGTTTGCCAGAGCAGCCGGGGACGGCTGGCAGAGAGCTCGGGTTCTCACTCCTCACCGTGCCTCTGCTGGCCTTTGAAGTGGAAGCGCAGCTTTTTTATTTTTTTTTTTTTTTTTTTCCCCCCCACCTCTTTGCAAGGAGATGGAAGAAAATGATTCCACGTCTCCAGAAATGCCACACTGTGACAATCAAAGCGTTAGGTGGCCAAACAAACTAGTGAAGCGCGGCTTTGTGGATGTTCCCGAGTGACTGTAGAAAATCACCCGTGAGGCTGGCAAACAGAACCGGGCGTGTTCGGTGTCCCCGGCTGTGTGCTGCCGGCGGGTGTGGTGGCGTCCCATCCGGTGTCCCTGCTGCTCTGTGTGTGTGTGTGTGTGTGTGTCCCCGCGCACCCTCACAGGTGTCACAGCCAGTCCCGTGCAGCGTGTCTGTGCCTGGCCGGCCCCGGTGACGGCCCCGTTCCCTCGGCAGGTTGCACATAGGCAAGGGGGTGCAGCTGGAGTGCAAGGGCGAGGGCGACGTCTGGGTGCGCTGCCTGAGCGACCACGCCGTGTTCGTGCAGAGCTACTACCTGGACAGGGAGGCTGGGCGAGCCCCGGGCGACGCTGTCCACAAGATCTACCCAAGTGCATACATCAAGGTGGGTGCTTTGTCCCAGGAGCCCGAGGGGGGCCCTCAGCCACTGGAATGAATGCAGCCTGGTTTCCTAAAGCCCTGACAATTACATTTGTAACTCACTTAAAGTCTACAAACGACTCTAAGCTCCAAGTGTCACCGGGGTGCTGCGGAAGTAGATTTTGTACCTCGTCGCGAACGGCGTTGGTAGCGGTTCTTTGTATTTTTAGCCTGACAGGTTTAAAATCGGCTGTGGCTGAAATTTTTGGCCTGCGTTATCTGTTTCTTTCCTCAAAGAAAAACAGAGCTGTGAAAGTAAATATGAATGCAGCAGAAGTTTAGTGTCGGTGAGGTGATCCAGAGATCAGAGGAAGTTGCATGGAAACGAACAATTTTGAGGCGATTCTTACTCGGACGTGCCTCTGACAGACTGTGAGCTTAGGCAGGACGAGCCACGCTCATAAGAAGACAGTCTCGTGTCAAACTGCTGGAAGTTCACAGTGGTTTGGATTTTTAACCGTCAGTTTTGCAGGCGGTTGTGCAGTGGAGGTGAAAGGGGCCCCCTGAGGTCTGCGCATGAGCTTTCTGGCGTGGAAGCAGAGTTCTGTCCGTATGTTAGTGGCAGATAGCGTTTAGTGATCGCAGAGATACAAAATGCCATCGGCCTGAAACCTGCAGCCTGGGCCCTGGCAATCTTTGGTACTCCTTTCACATAGGCTGTCACGCTCCAGTGAGATAAAGTGGGGCTCTCTTTCTTTTTAAAATTTATGTCCCCATTTCCCTGGAAATCCTGGGATTTAACAGAGGAGCAGGGATTTAATCTGCCTGTAGCGCCCTTCAGACCGTGCCGCACACAAGGTGCAGCCCCGGGCGGGTTTTGGCGTTGCCAGCAGTGCCGACGTGGTGAGAAGAATCCCTAGGAATGCGCTTCGGTGCGTTCAGAATTCACCTGCTGGGGGTTAAACAGCGTGGGAAGGTGGGGCAGCGCGGGGAGAGCCAGGGCGTGCCGGCTGCTGGGGCGCGGCGGCGTGGGTGACCCTGTGCGTGTTTGCTCTTGGCAGGTGTTCGACCTGCGCCAGTGCCACCGGCAGATGCAGCAGCAGGCGGCCACCGCGCAGGCGGCCGCCGCCGCCCAGGCCGCCGCCGTGGCCGGGAACATCCCGGGGCCGGGCTCCGTGGGCGGCATCGCCCCGGCCATCAGTGAGTACAGCCCGCCGCCGTGTGCGTCCCGGGGGTCCCCGGGTGTCCCTGCCGTCCCGAGGGTCCCCAAGTGTCCCTGCTGTACCAAGGGTCCCCAGGTGTCCCTGTCTCCCGGGGGTCCCCAGGTGTCCCTGCCTCCCCGGGGGTCCCCAGGTGTCCCTGCCCTACAACCCCGAGGGTCCCCAGGTGTCCCTGCCTCCCTGGGGGTCCCTGAGTGTCCCTGCCTCCCGAGGGTCCCCAGGTGTCCCTGCCTCCCAGGGGTCCCCGGGTGTCCCTGCCTCCCGAGGGTCCCCGAGTGTCCTTGCCCCTGCCCGGGGCAGTGTCCCTGGGGATGAGACCTGCTGTCCCTGCCCCTGCCTCCCCAAGGGTCCTCAAGTGTCCCTGTCTCCCCAGGGGTCCCTGAGTGTCCCTGCCGCTGCCCGGGGCAGTGTCCTTGGGGCTGGCAGCTCCTGTCCCTGTCCCTGTCCCTGTCCCTGTCCCTGTCCCTGCCCGGGGCAGTGTCCTTGGGGCTGGCAGCTCCTGTCCCTGTCCCTGTCCCTGTCCCTGTCCCTGTCCCTGTCCCTGCCCGGGGCAGTGTCCTTGGGGCTGGCAGCTCCTGTCCCTGTCCCTGTCCCTGTCCCTGTCCCTGTCCCTGTCCCTGCCCGGGGCAGTGTCCTTGGGGCTGGCAGCTCCTGTCCCTGTCCCTGTCCCTGTCCCTGCCCGGGGCAGTGTCCTTGGGGCTGGCAGCTCCTGTCCCTGTCCCTGTCCCTGTCCCTGTCCCTGCCCGGGGCAGTGTCCTTGGGGCTGGCAGCTCCTGTCCCTGTCCCTGTCCCTGTCCCTGTCCCTGTCCCTGTCCCTGCCCGGGGCAGTGTCCTTGGGGCTGGCAGCTCCTGTCCCTGTCCCTGTCCCTGCCCCACACGCCGCTGCTCACCCCACAGTGCGCAGGGAGCGTGGAAGTGGCTGCTGCTTGTCCTGCAGCCCAGCCGAAAGCTTGGGTGTGCAAGGTCAAATATCGTCACTCTGTTTCTTTAAACTGAGGCATTTCTGGCCGCCCAGAACGCAGCTTGAAAAATTAATTTGTGTTTAAGCTCATAAAAACATTACTCCAAACAACGGGGATTACTGGGCAACAGAGTTCTTGACTAGGTGTAGGGACACCTACTATTTAGGCTCTTGAGGAAGGCTGAGGGTGGTTTTTTTTTTCCTCTCTCCTTTTTATTATTATTATTCTGGGCTGGTGTTTTCTCAGTTCCTAAATTCTGGATTCTTGAAATTGTTCCAGAGCACTTTCAGAAGTGTCAGTGCTTACATGACTCAGGCTGCTTTTTTGTGCCGCGGAATTCCTTGCGCTGCCCTGCGGCTCTCCTCAGTGGTCCTGCGCATTCTTGAGGAATGTTTGTCGCTCTTTTTCTTAGCCGTACTTGTGATTTTCACAGAATTCATAGAATTCACAGAATTTGAAGTTTGCCAGCTGTATTTATGCTCTCGCTCTGTCGGGGGCTGGTGTCCTTTGTTGATCCAGCTTCCTGCAGGTGCCCAGTCTGAGTTCTGAGTCTGACGTGCGGCATTTGGCCAACCTCAGAAATGAGCGTTTTGTCACTGGATTTCCTGAGTGCGATTTGCTTACGTTGTATCATGTAAAGCATTCGGGCTTCATCCCGTCTGATTTGTGCAGGGCCGGATGGGATCTGGGGAAGGAATTGGTGGCTGTGAGGGTGGGCAGGCCCTGGCACAGGGTGCCCAGAGCAGCTGTGGCTGCCCCTGCATCCCTGGCAGTGTCCCAGGCCAGGCTGGACGGGGCTTGGAGCAGCCTGGCACAGTGGGAGGTGTCCCATGGCAGAGGTGGGTCAGGATGGGCTCTAGGGTTCCTTCCAGTCCAGCCCCATTCCGTGGTCCTTTCTGTAGCGGGTTCTGCGTCTCGGCCGCCGCTCAGGCCTGCAGAACGCCGTAAGAGCCGCAGCAGTGAGAAATGCAAAGGAAGGGCTGCGTTCCCTGCCGCGGGGCCGTGGCGGCGAGGGCTGGCCGGGCTCTGAGGGGACGGGGTGCCAGCGCGGGGCGGTGGCACCGGGTGACAGCCGCTCTCTCCCCCTCTCTCCCTCTCTCTCTCTCTCTGCAGGCCTGTCGGCCGCGGCCGGCATCGGCGTGGACGACCTGCGGCGCCTGTGCATCCTGAGGATGAGCTTCGTGAAGGGCTGGGGGCCCGACTACCCGCGGCAGAGCATCAAGGAGACGCCGTGCTGGATCGAGATCCACCTGCACCGCGCCCTGCAGCTGCTGGACGAGGTGCTGCACACCATGCCCATCGCCGACCCCCAGCCCCTGGACTGACGCCGCCGCCGCGCTCTCCTCGGGAGGCTGCCTTGTAAAATACGGTTCTGTTCGTAACCTGGAGATACGTTTTCCTTTTCCTTCTGCTTAACCTTCTGAAAACAGGTTTTAAAAATGTGTTTGCCGCCTTGCTCTTAGCAGGAAGAACCCGGACGTGCAGGGGTTCGGATTTCAGTTATTTGCAGAACTCAGTAGTCGTAACACGGGGCCGAAGGTGGAAGGTAAACGCTTTACAGAGACTTCGCAGTGTCGGGTTTGTTCCCTTTGAAACTCTCCTTCCCTGTTACGGCATCTTGGCGATCAGCCTCACGGGAGCCTTTTGTATTGCAGAATATATATTATATATATATTTATATCTGAAAATTCCTTCTAGTAGTTAAAAACATTTACCTTGTAGCGACTTTAAAATTCCAACCGATTTGTGATATTCTGTTTAGGGAACAGTAGTTAACAGAAGACTCCTTTATTTTGTTGATGATCATGTTACAATTATTCCAGGTTAAAGCCTAGCAGCTGCCAAAAAATGTGAGGGGATGATACATACGTTGTTGGCGTTGATTTAAAACTTCATTAGTTATTAAAAAAAAAAAGAAAAAAAAAAAAAAAAAAAGAAAAAGACATCCTAGAGTTTTATTTATATAGCCATGTGAGTTTTAAAACACTAAAGGAAACGGATACGTTCAGTGCTGGCACTCACTTTAAGGGGAAGTACCCAGCCTGCACAGTTGCCACTGAAACTGAATGAGTGCCTAATGGCAGGAACGTATTTTCATAATTACTACTGACTTCTATGATTTTGCTCCAAAAAAAGAAAAAAACCCAAAAAAAAAAAAAAAAAAAAGCCCCTTAGCATGTATTCCGGATAAATCTGCATGACTCTTTTTACTTGCGTATATCATGAAAGTATGTATGGTAATCCATCGGTATTTAGGACTGGGTTTTTGTATCTGTTCACCATTTCCACTCAGGGCAAGATGGCAAACCTGTTTTTATACCTCCCGGTTATTTTAGCCCTCTGCCATCGGCGACCGCATCAACTGGCAATGGCTCTGTGCAGAAACTCAACAGATTTGGGGCAGAAACTCACGGCTCTGGGACAGACACGCTGTCTCCGCTTCCTGCGGCTGCGGGTGCCTGGGCAGGCTGCCCCGGGGCAGGTGCAGCCGCAGCTCACGGAACGAGGCAGATGTTTATTTGAAGGCCTCTAGGATACCAGAGCCAAACCCAAAACGGACCCAGCATGGTCACAAAACGGGCCACTGGTCACAGGGTCTCACGCTTTCGGAAGTTTTGGTCCATTTGCCTGTTGGGGTTTAATTGTGCAGTTACAGCTTCAGGTGGTGAAGTCCCATCCTCGTTTTGTCCCTTCAGCCCACCCTCGTTTGTGCTTTTGGGCCTGAAAACTTGTCCCAGCTGTCCTTGCTGTCCGGCGGGAGAAGGATTTGTTTTGTCTCCCTCCTCTGTGAAGGGAACTTGCTAACACTGAACCCGAGGCTCAGAGCTGCGCCCCTAGCAGCGCAGAATCTGAACTCCGTGAAAGCTGGGACCCAAGGCATCGCTGCCGGCACCAATAAAGGGATGGGGACCCCCGTTTGTACAAACTCGGCTTGCCTCTGACGCGTAACTGCACCTGGAGACCACGGGTCTGAGCGATGGGCTCCTTCCCTCGGCGAGGGCGGCGGCAGCCAACGGTGGCAGGGGTTCTCCTTGGGTTAAACTCACCGGGAAGCACGTCCGGCTCCTCCTCCCTGCTCCTCGCTGGAAGCCCGTCCTGGGGATATCTGTTGTTGGCCGACGGGCAGCGGGGAGGGAGCCGGAGTTCCTTCCGCTGCCGGTGGCTCAGCTGCCGTGCTCAGCAGCACGGAAACCCCACAGAGATCCCCTCGGGGGCTTCTTCCTGCCCCTGGGCTCCGCAATCCCACTGCTGTGGCAGTGCCGAGGGCTGGAATTCCTGCAGCGCCCGAGCCACGGCCAGAAACGGATCAGCTCTGCCCAATTTTCGTTCGTCTCGTCTTCTTTGGGAAGAGCAGTGTTTGCTCCTCTCCCGGGTGTTGGCCCCAAAGCTGTTTGGCTTTGCGGGGCTGCCTTGGCAGGAAACCCGCTCCCCTCGCCGGCGTTTTTGGTTGTGCCAGACTTGGGCAAAAACGGGGAAAAGGTTGGTTCAGGCTGCTGCTGCTCCTGTTAACGTTCTGGAAGAACTCAGCCCTTTTGCAGGTCTCCACCTGCAGTGGAGTACGCGGGTGGCCCGAAATGCTCAGAGCAGAACAAAATAACGTCTGATTATTGCATTGCGGGAGATCACTGTGTGTGCATCGGGAGAAGTCGGAGGCAGTAAAAGCTGAAAAGGCATCGATCTTCTCCACCAAGCACTTCCCAAAAGGGCGCGCTCGCAGCTGTTAAAGAAAAACGAGACCACCTTAGTTTTTAGTACGCTGTTAAATTAACTTCCGTACTTTTATGACAAGGCATGAAAGGCAGCACATGACGGGCTGGAACCCGCTCAGCAGCGGCAGCGGCAGCGGGCGCTGGGTTCTCGACAGGCTTGCATTTGTGTCGGAGAGCAGATAAAGAGCTGCGGCTCCCTGGCAGCTGCGATGTCCCCGCGTGCGCCGCAGGCAGGGGTGTCCGGGATGCCGGAGCCGTCTCCTCAGCTCTGAGTGCCTCACCTCCAGGTAACGCAGCACCGATTTGTTCATCCTGCGCCCCTCCCTGCTCTGCGTTCTTCCATCAAGCGATCGCCCCGCGTTTGTCACCCTCAAAACCCCTTCCCTCGGGCTGGAACTCTTCGTGCTTTCCCGGCGAGCCGGGATTAGCGCTGCAGGGCTGAACGGCTTCATCCCAGCCACTGTTAGTGTGGAGAGGGAGGGCGCTCGCAGTTAACCCGCTGCAGGTGCAGGAGAGGAAACCTTCCCGCTGGAATGGTTGGGAGGTGCGGAATTGCAGCAGGAATCCCCTGGGAGGAGACACAGCCGTTCCTTACATCCCTTCTTGTGGTGCTGGGGCCCTGGAGAGCTGGGATAGACATTCCCGCGACAGCTCTGGCCGTGCTGGGCTCCTGGCGGGTTCCTGGCTGCTCTGTGGTGTCCCCCGGTCACCAGGGCAGGGCGGCAGCAGCCTGGAGCCTGGCCCCGCTCGCTGCGACAGCTCGGGCAGGGCCGCCTCCCTTGTGCCGCGGAGCTTCTGTCCGCGCCCGCTCAGGCCCACGGCACAAGCACCTGCTCCGTGGGGTCACTCGGTGCTCCGTGGGGTCACTCGGTGCACCGTGGGGTCACTCGGTGCACCGTGGGGTCACTCGGTGCTCCGTGAGGTCACTCGGTGCTCCGTGGGGTCACTCGGTGCTCCCTGGAGTCACCCGGTGCTCGGCGGGGTCACCCGGTGCTCCCTGGAGTCACCCGGTGCTCCCTGGAGTCACCCGGTGCTCCCTGGAGTCACCCGGTGCTCGGTGGGGTCACCCGGTGCTCCCTGGGGTCACCCGGTGCTCCCTGGAGTCACCCGGTGCTCCCTGGAGTCACCCGGTGCTCCCTGGAGTCACCCGGTGCTCGGCGGGGTCACCCGGTGCTCCCTGGAGTCACCCGGTGCTCCGTGGAGTGACCCGGTGCTCGGTGGGGTCACCCGGTGTTCCGTGGGGTCACTCGGTGCACCGTGGGGTCACCCGGTGCTCCCTGGAGTCACCCGGTGCTCGGTGGGATCACCCGGTGCTCCCTGGAGTCACCCGGTGCTCCCTGGAGTCACCCGGTGCTCGGTGGGATCACCCGGTGCTCCCTGGAGTCACCCGGTGCTCCGTGGAGTGACCCGGTGCTCCGTGGAGTGACCCGGTGCTCGGTGGGGTCACCCGGTGTTCCGTGGGGTCACTCGGTGCACCGTGGGGTCACCCGGTGCTCCCTGGAGTCACCCGGTGCTCGGTGGGATCACCCGGTGCTCCCTGGAGTCACCCGGTGCTCCGTGGAGTGACCCGGTGCTCGGTGGGGTCACCCGGTGCTCCCTGGGGTCACCCGGTGCTCCCTGGAGTCACCCGGTGCTCGGCGGGGTCACCCGGTGCTCCCTGGAGTCACCCGGTGCTCCCTGGGGTCACCCGGTGCTCCTGTTCAGGTGTTGTTAGGGCAGGGTTTGGAGAGGCCCCGCCGGTCCCGGCGCTGTTGCCCTGGCTGACGGCGCGGTGCTGCTCTGGTGGCTGCCCCGTGGCTCCCTGGAGCGCGGCCGCCTGCCCTGCTGCAGCTCCTTGGAGCACGGGCAGCCCTCCTCCACCGCCATGCAGGAGCTGGGAGCTGGACATCTCCTTCCCCAGTGTCCCCCTCCCTGCCGCCCCCAGATCGCCCAGCCGTGGCTTTCTGCGCGTCGTCCCACGGGTGTGACCCCGAGCTGGGGCTGCCGCTGTCCCCGGGGACGCCTCTGCTGTCAGAGTGTCACCTGGGGACAGCGGAGCCGCCGCCGAGGGCCCCCCGAGGGCTGGGCTCTGTTGGCTGCTGCCGTGCCTCGAGAGCGCTGCGTCGCTCCCAGGTTCGCGGGACTCCTGCACCGACGCCAGCTAGTGCTTTCGCGCTCCGCTAAATTTTTCTGTCTTTCTGGCGAGGTTTGGTGTCACCCCGAAGTTGTGACGCAGCTGGGTTGAGAGCTGCGAAGCACCCATAGCCCCAAACTCGCCCTGAGAGGGTTTTTCAGGCGTGGAGACCTAATCAAGCATTTCTTTTCTTCAGCCATTGCCTTTTGATCAGCGGTCAGCAGAATTCCCAGTAGTTCCTTTGTAGCTTCCTGTATGTTTTTTCATTAGACCTAGTTTGTGGATAACATACTGTAGCTAACTTTCCTGAAATTCTGTAACAGAGTATGTTTTTTGATTAAAAAAAAGGTCAAGATTCGAGTCTCGGCTTCTTGGTTTCATTCAGCAGAGGCTCGTAACGCCGTTTCCGGAGGGCGGTCGGAGCTCGGGGTTCCAGGGATCGGTGCTGGGACCAGCACAGACCCAAAGCCAAGCCCAGTGTCCCGCACGGGAGCCGGGGGTGCTGAGAGCGCCCCGCTCCATCGGGGCTGTGCCGGGAGCCGTGGCGCCGGACTGAGAGCCGTGACAGTCCCACCCGGCGACATTCCCCCTAAACATCCTCCTGGGGTCTGCAGAAACACCGAATCCTCGAGTTCTCCCCACGGGTTCCTGCTGGTTGCCCAGCCTCTCCGCCCGCTCCTCAGTCACCGCGCCAAGCCCGATGCAGCTCCTGAGCTCTCCAGAGCAGCCCTCTGTGGGTGCTGCCCGGTTGTTGTGGTCGGCACGGACCTGTCCCAGCCGTGCCTGCAGGCTGGGACAAAGCCACAGCCCGCAGCTGAATCGGCGCCCAGAGGCCTCGCTCCCAGCACCGGCTCCTCCCGCCCCTCATCCTGCGGGCGGAGTGTGGGATTCCCGTTTTTAGGTTGTTTTTCCGTCCTCCCGTGGCCTACAGACCACTCACTTGAGAGACAAGCGGGGTTTGTCCTGCTGGAGGCAGGCACGGGGCAGGGAGAGGCTGCTCGGGGCCGGGGCTGAGCACAGGGATGGGATGAGCACAGGGATGAGCACAGGGATGGGATGGGCACAGGGATGGGATGAGCACAGGGATGGGATGGGCACAGGGATGGGATGAGCACAGGGATGAGCACAGGGATGGGATGAGCACAGGGATGGGGTGAGCACAGGGATGGGCTGAGCACAGGGATGGGATGGGCACAGGGATGGGATGGGCACAGGGATGGGATGGGCACAGGGATGGGATGAGCACAGGGATGGGATGGGCACAGGGATGGGATGAGCACAGGGATGAGCACAGGGATGGGGTGAGCACAGGGATGGGATGAGCACAGGGGTGGGGTGAGCACAGGGATGGGATGAGCACAGGGATGGGATGGGCACAGGGATGGGATGGGCACAGGGATGGGATGGGCACAGGGATGGGATGGGCACAGGGATGGGATGAGCACAGGGATGGGATGGGCACAGGGATGAGCACAGGGCTGGGATGAGCCCAGGGATGAGCCCAGGGATGAGCCCAGGGCTGGGTTAACACGGAGCCGGCAGTCAGCTGCCCCGCGCTCCCCGCCGAGCCCGGCCCGGCTGCCAGCTGCCGGCGCTCCCGGAGCCCCGGGATCCGCCGTGTGCCGGGCTGGCCCGGCCCCGCCGCGGCCCGTGCGGGCCCCAGCGCCCCGCTGCGCCGGGCTGCGGCGCCACATGTCCCCGGCGCCGACCTGTGAGCGCTCCCGAAAGCAGCGGCAGATGGCCGGGGGCTGCGGGCCGGGGACAAACCCCCCGAGGGGCAGCTCGGCGCCCCGGGCGCCCCCGCGGCTGGCGGACACCGGCCGGGGCCGGCCCCGGGCAGTGAGCCGCGGGCGTTTCAGATCCTGCGGGAAATCCCACGAGGGTTACGCTCTGTGGGCTCTGGCGGTTTGGGGTTTTCAAAACGGTGTTCCGCTTTCGCCCGCGGGTCGGCGAGGGCCGGGCACGGAGCGTGAGCTGCGACTCTGGCTCTGCCGGGGGCTCCCAGGCTCTGCCGGGGGCTCCCAGGCTCTGCCGGAGGCTCCCAGGCTCTGCCGGGGGCTCCCAGGCTCTGCCGGGGGCTCCCAGGCTCTGCCGGGGGCTCCCAGGCTCTGCCGGGGGCTCCCAGGCACTGCCGGAGGCTCCCAGGCTCTGCCGGGGGCTCCCAGGCTCTGCCGGGGGCTCCCAGGCTCTGCCGGGGGCTCCCAGGCTCTGCCGGGGGCTCCCAGGCTCTGCCGGAGGCTCCCAGGCTCTGCCGGGGGCTCCCAGGCTCTGCCGGGGGCTCCCAGGCTCTGCCGGAGGCTCCCAGGCTCTGCCGGGGGCTCCCAGGCTCTGCCGGAGGCTCCCAGGCTCTGCCGGAGGTTCCCAGGCTCTGCCGGGGGCTCCCAGGCTCTGCCGTCTCCGCCTCCACCCGCGCCGCGCTCGGGATTTCTGGGCTTGTCTCTCCCCGGCCGCAGCCGCAGCCGCCCGGGGCTCAGGGGCGACTCCAGCCCAGGGCGGCTTTGGCCCGATCCCGCTCCCCGTGCGGATCCCTCGGGTCCAGCTGCGCTGGAGCAGCGCCCTGGGCTATGCCTGGGCTCCCGGGACCATCCCCGGATCCCTGGATCCATCCCTGGATCCATCCCTGGATCCATCCCTGGATCCATCCCTGGGGCCATCCCGGGTCCCTGGGGCCATCCCTGGGGCCATCCCAGATCCCTGAGGCCATCCCGGATCCCTGGGGCCATCCCTGGATCCCTCCCGGATCCCTGGGGCCATCCCTGGGGCCATCCCGTATCCCTGGATCTATCCCTGGGGCCATCCCGGATCCATCCCTGGGGCCATCCCGGATCCCTGGATCCATCCCTGGGGCCATCCTGGATCCATTCCTGGGGCCATCCCGGATCCCTGGATCCATCCCTGGGGCCATCCCGTATCCCTGGATCTATCCCTGGGGCCATCCCGGATCCATCCCTGGGGCCATCCCGGATCCCTGGATCCATCCCTGGGGCCATCCTGGATCCATTCCTGGGGCCATCCCGGATCCCTGGATCCATCCCTGGGGCCATCCCGTATCCCTGGATCTATCCCTGGGGCCATCCCGGATCCATCCCTGGGGCCATCCCGGATCCCTGGATCCATCCCTGGGGCCATCCCGGATCCATCCCTGGGGCCATCCCGTATCCCTGGATCCATCCCTGGGGCCATCCCTGGGGCCATCCCGTATCCCTGGATCCATCCCTGGGGCCATCCTGGATCCATTCCTGGGGCCATCCCGTATCCCTGGATCCATCCCTGGGGCCATCCTGGATCCATTCCTGGGGCCATCCCGGATCCCTGGATCCATCCCTGGGGCCATCCCGGATCCCTGGATCTATCCCTGGGGCCATCCCGGATCCATCCCTGGGGCCATCCCGGATCCCTGGATCCATCCCTGGGGCCATCCCGGATCCATCCCTGGGGCCATCCCGGGTCCCTGGGGCCATCCCTGGGGCCATCCCAGATCCCTGAGGCCATCCCGGATCCCTGGGGCCATCCCTGGATCCCTCCCGGATCCCTGGGGCCATCCCTGGGGCCATCCCGTATCCCTGGATCCATCCCTGGGGCCATCCCGGATCCATCCCTGGGGCCATCCCGGATCCCTGGATCCATCCCTGGGGCCATCCTGGATCCATTCCTGGGGCCATCCCGGATCCCTGGATCCATCCCTGGGGCCATCCCGTATCCCTGGATCTATCCCTGGGGCCATCCCGGATCCATCCCTGGGGCCATCCCGGATCCCTGGATCCATCCCTGGGGCCATCCCGGATCCATTCCTGGGGCCATCCCGGATCCCTGGATCCATCCCTGGGGCCATCCCGTATCCCTGGATCCATCCCTGGGGCCATCCCGGATCCATCCCTGGGGCCATCCCGGATCCCTGGATCCATCCCTGGGGCCATCCCGGATCCATCCCTGGGGCCATCCCGGGTCCCTGGGGCCATCCCTGGGGCCATCCCGTATCCCTGGATCCATCCCTGGGGCCATCCCGGATCCATCCCTGGGGCCATCCCGGATCCCTGGATCCATCCCTGGGGCCATCCTGGATCCATTCCTGGGGCCATCCCGGATCCCTGGATCCATCCCTGGGGCCATCCCGTATCCCTGGATCTATCCCTGGGGCCATCCCGGATCCATCCCTGGGGCCATCCCGGATCCCTGGATCCATCCCTGGGGCCATCCCGGATCCATCCCTGGGGCCATCCCGGATCCCTGGATCCATCCCTGGGGCCATCCCGTATCCCTGGATCCATCCCTGGGGCCATCCCTGGATCCCTGGATCCATCCCTGGGGCCATCCCTGGATCCATCCCTGGGGCCATCCCTGGATCCCTAGATCCATCCCCAGTCCCTGCCCGGTCCCCTCGCGGTGCGGGATCCCCGGGGGCGGCTCCTCTGCCCGACATCCCGCTTTATCCGACCCTTCCGCGAGCAGGTTTAGGAGATGCGCCGTGATCTTGGGGTTTCTCTGCCCGCCATCCTCCCCGGGCACCGCCAGGCAGAGGAGCCCTCGAGTTAATCCAAACAACTCTTTATTAAGCAACTTTTGATATCAGAAAAATAAACCTCTTATAATTCTCTTTACAGCAAATATATAATATCAGTGCTTCGGCCGTCACAAGTTAAAGGCCCTTTATCATAAAATATACGGATTTGTTTTTAAACTTGACTCGGATCGGATCTGTAAATCCCTACGACCTCCCCTACATATACATAACAAAAAGTGTAGCAAAATTAGCAAATGCTAACCCGGCCTCGGCCGCCCGGGGCTGGACACTGACCGTGGACACCGGCCGGAGCCCTCGGAGCGCTCGGGACGTGTCCGTGCCCTCAGGGCAGCTCCCGGGCCGGGAATCACAAAATCGGAACCGTTATCTGTAAACCTGTATTACGAAATGTAACTCTTCAAGTGGAAATAAAAAATAAAGGCTTTCCGCGCGTTTGCTAGTCCAACGTACGCGTGATTTCGTTCCTTTTTTTTTTTTATATTTTTTTTTTCGTTATACTGAGAAAAAAAAAAAAAAAAAGAAAAGCTTTGTCTTGGGAAAATAGTGCTTCCAAAAAAAAAAAAATTTAGAAAAAATCCACCAGAACTCCGCTGTGTGTTTAATTTTTTTTTTTCTTCCTTCCTTCCTTCCTTCCTTTTTTTTTTTTTTTTTGGTTTTTCACGTTGTTCTGTTTGTTCGCTTGTGTTGTTCTGAAATTCGCCAGCACAGATCTGGGAAGAGGCCGAGGATGGAAGAGGGAACACCCACAGGCTGAAATGCAAGGGGAGCATTCCCACTGCGAGGAAAAGAGGCTCTCTTTCCCTTCTGCTCGGAGAAAACACGATTGGAGAGACGTTTTTGAAATGAAGCAAACTGCCTGCGGGGCCACGGCCGCGGCTCCGTGCTTTTCCTCTTCCCCACCGGGAACGAAACCCATCTCTCGGAGCAGGGCGATTTCGGGACGCCTTTGATCAGAGAACGGAATGTCAGCGGCGCCCGCAGGTCGCGGAGCTCGGACGGCAGCCCGGCCGCTCCCGCAGGAATCCCGGACGCCACCGGGCGCTGCGGAATAACCCGAGCAGGCACGGCGGCCGGCCGAGGAGGGGGCGAGGCGCGCCTGGCGGCACGGATCCAAAGAGAAGGGCCGGCCCCGACCCCGCTCCGAGCGCCGGCGGTGCAGAGAAGGCAGCATCGGAAGCGTCGGCGGCGGAGGGCGCCACAGCCCTCGGCGGGCGCCCCGCGGACGGGCCGCCGGCGGCAGAGCCGCGCCCGGGGCCGGCCCGGCGCTCAGGAGCGGATCGGCACGGCCCGGGCCACGGCGGCGCGGCAGAGCGGGCAGGCGGGCGCGGCGCGGCCGCAGATGCGGAGCGCGCAGGGCGGGCACAAGAGCCGGTGGCCGCAGGGCGCGGCGGCGGCGTCGCCCTCGAAGCACACCGCGCAGCGGCGGCGGCGGCTCTCGGGGGGCGAGCTGGAGGCGGAGCCGCCGTTGGACGAGGAGCAGCTGTCGGTGCCGTTGGAGAAGGCGGGGACGCGCACGGGCGGCAGGCCGGGGCCCGGCGGCCGCTCCGGGCCCTCGGAGAAGGCGGGCGACGGGCGGGGCGTGGGGGGCCGGCTGCCGCGGAGAACGGCCCCGGCGCCGCACGGGGGCTCGAAGGGCGCCCAGATGGTCGGGGAGGGCGCGGGCAGCGGGTCGTAGACCGGCGAGTCGAGCGGCGGCTCCTCGGCGCCCGCGGGCGGCAGCGCCTCCCCGAACCAGAAGGCGCCGGGGCTGGAGGGGCTGAAGTCGGGCGGGCGGCCGCCGCCCAGGCAGGAGTCGGTGGAGCCGCTGCCCAGCGAGCTGGAGCTGCCGTTGCGGCGGCCGCAGACCGTCCCGGCGCGGAGGCGCGGCCGGGCGGCGCCGCGCTCGAAGCCGCCGTCGGTGCCGTCGGCGCGGAAGCCGCCGCCGTCGGCCGGCTCCAGGAAGGCGCCGGTGCGCACGGCGATGTGCGTCTCGATCTCCCGGCGGGCGCGGTCCACGTTCTCGGGCGTGCCCGTCACCTCGAACACGGGCTCCCTGTCGCGGCTGGGCGTCACGATGTAGGTGTGCGTCTGCTGCTGGATGCGCTTGACGGTGGCGCCCTTGGGGCCCACCACCAGCCCCACCACGCGGTACGGCACCCGCACCTGCAGCGTGGTCTGCCCCGGCAGCGCCGCCGCCGCCGCCCCGCTCGGCCCGCCCTTGCCGCGGGACGCCCGGAGCAGCGAGAAGTGCTCGGCCGCCGACAGGATCTCCCTCTTGGCCGCGGCCACGTCCTCCCTGCGGCCCGTCACCACGAACACCGGCTCCTCGCCGCGCACCGGCGTCTTGATGTAGGTGTTGGTCTTGGCCCGCAGCGCCTTGATCTTGCAGCCTGCGCGGGGAGAGGCGGCGGGTGAGCGGCGCGGAGCGCACCAGCGGCCCCGCAACGCGCGGCCAACCGCGCTCCCCACCCGCGGGAGCTCCGCGAGCCGGGAGCTTCGGGATCCAGGGAAGCCGGAAAACGGGCTCCCAAAAGTGAGGGAGGGCACGGGGATCGTGGGGGCGCGGTTGGGGCAGCACCGCCAGGGTGAAAACGCAGATTTGGGGTTTCGGTGTGGGGTGACGCGTGGGAGCCGAGACGGAGGATTTGGGGTGGGGATTAGTTGGGTTTTTCCAGCTTCTTCTCACTCCTCCCTCGGGAATCTGGGAGGTTTATTGTAAGTGGGTGAAGGAGTTCACACTGCAGGTTTGGGGAGATCACAATTCCGGGAATGCCCAGCAGCCCCTCTGGACACGCGGATCCCTGCCTGACTCCATCCCCAGGGCACAGCACAGAGCCCGGGGCGCTCAGCCGGGCACGGAAAGCTGTGGGGAATGTTTTCCAGTGGGTGTTATCCGGGGAAAGGCAGCAGGGTGTCACGGCCCCGGCCGGCTCTTCGAGGCGCCGGCACCGGGCAGGCGAGCCGGGCGCGGTAATTAATCAGCGACATCAGGCAGGACGGGCTGCCAACGGAGCCGTGGCTAATTCCCAGCCCGAGAAATCGGGAGCAGGGGCCGGAACGGGCGCGGCAGGAGAGGCAGCCCCCGCCGGCGGCCGAAGCAAAGCTCCAAAGCGCCGAAAACTCGGCTCGTAGTTGCCGAGCAGGATTTTTCCAACGAAGAGAAGTTTTCGGTCGTTTCCGAGGCGCGTTCTCCGGCGGGAGGTGAAGCAAGGCGGCGCACGGTGGGAGCCTCGTCCTCCTCTCCTGCTCACTTTGGGGACGCTCCTGTCCTCCCCGACAGCAGCCAGCACCTCGGCGGCCTCCAAACCCGACCTTTCCGCCCCTAAACCCGACATTTCCGACCCGAAACTCGACCTAAACCGGGTCGAAGACGCGAAGTTGACCCAAAGACCGGGTTTAGGGGGAGAAAGGCCAAGGTTAGAGGGTCCAAAGCTGAGGTGTGAGGGGAGAAATGGCTGCGGACCCTCAGGGGGTGAAGATGAGGAGTCCAAACCGGGGAGAAATGGCTGCGGACCCTGAGGGGATGAAGATGAGGGTCCAAACCGGGGAGAAATGGCTGCGGACCCTCGGGGGATGAAGATGAGGGTCCAAACCGGGGAGAAATGGCTGCGGACCCTCAGGGGATGAAGATGAGGGGTCCAAACCGGGGAGAAATGGCTGCGGACCCTGAGGGGATGAAGATGAGGGTCCAAACCGGGGAGAAATGGCTGCGGACCCTGAGGGGATGAAGATGAGGAGTCCAAACCGGGGAGAAATGGCTGCGGACCCTCAGGGGATGAAGATGAGGGTCCCACCCTGAGGTGTGAGGGGAGAAATGGCTGCGGACCCTCAGGGGATGAAGATGAGGAGTCCAAACCGGGGAGAAATGGCTGCGGACCCTGAGGGGATGAAGATGAGGAGTCCAAACCGGGGAGAAATGGCTGCGGACCCTCAGGGGATGAAGATGAGGGGTCCCACCCTGAGGTGTGAGGGGAGAAATGGCTGCGGACCCTCAGGGGATGAAGATGAGGAGTCCAAACCGGGGAGAAATGGCTGCGGACCCTCAGGGGATGAAGATGAGGGGTCCAAAGCTGAGGCGTGAGGGGACCCGACGGTCCCCGGAGAGGAGGAGCGGCAGTCCCGTCCACCCTCAGGGGGGGTGCAGGCCCGCCATTGCCGCGCCCTCCTCCCTCCCTCCCTCCCTCACTCACTCACCCTGGCGCCCCACGATCTCGGCCACATGCTCGGAGCTGGGCACGGCCACGCACTCGGTGGTGTTGACGCTCCTCCCGCCGCTCAGCGCCGCGGCCCCGCCGAAGGTGTGGGCCAGCAACGCCGCCACGCCGCTTCGGCCTCCGGCGCCGTCGAAGGCCGGCGGCAGAAACGGCGCGTCGTCTTCTTCGTCTTCGTCCTCATCCTCCCTGAGCTCCGCTTCTCCTTCCTCCTGCTCCTCACCGGGAGGCTCAGGCGCGCCGGGCCGGCGGAGGCCGAGCTCTTGCAGGCGCTGCTGGAGCAGCAGCAAAGCCGGCTCGTCGGTGGAGGCGGCTCCGCTGGGCATGGCGGGCAGGGCTAAGAGAGCGGAGCCGCCATGGCCGAGGGAGGGCTCAGCGCGGCTGCGGAGCCATGGCGGGGCCGCGGCGGCGGCGGAAGCGGAGCGGGAAGGGGAAGCCCCGCCCCGCGCTGGGAGGCCCCGCCCCACCCGGCTCGCGGAGGTTTCCGCCCCGCCGCGCGTTCGGAGCGATCTCATTGGCTGAGGAGAGGACGGCGGGGAGGGGTTTACGGCTGATTGGCAGCGCCCGCCCCGCGTTTGGAGAGGTTTCATTGGTTAGAGGCGGGGGGCGGGATTTATGAATGATTGACAGGATGCGGCCGGACCGGGCGGGAAGGCGAGAGAGGGGCGGGAGTTGATTGTCAATCATTCATAGGCCACGCCCCCCCGTAGCGCGCACTCAATGAGCGAGACCCGACTGTCGATCATTCATAGGCCACGCCCCCCCGTAGCGCGTACTCAATGAGCGAGACCCGACTGTCGATCATTCATAGGCCACGCCCCCCCGTAGCGCGTACTCAATGAGCGAGACCCGACTGTCGATCATTCATAGGCCACGCCCCCCCGTAGCGCGTACTCAATGAGCGAGACCCGACTGTCGATCACTCATAGGCCACGCCCCCAGAACAGCGCGCACTCAATGGGCGAGACCCGACTGTCGATCACTCCTAGGCCACGCCCCGCGAACAGCGCGTACTCAATGAGCGAGACCCGACTGTCGATCATTCATAGGCCACGCCCCCCCCGTAGCGCGCACTCAATGAGCGAGACCCGACTGTCGATCACTCATAGGCCACGCCCCCAGAACAGCGCGCACTCAATGGGCGAGACCCGACTGTCGATCACTCCTAGGCCACGCCCCCGTAACAACGCGTACCGACTGTCAATCACTCATAGCCCACGCCCCCAAACGGCGCGTCCTCATTGGGCGAGCCGATGAGGGGGCGGGATTTGCCAATGATTGACAGGTGGGCGCCGCTCGTGTATAATATGACTTTTTTTGGGGGTTTTTTGGGAATTCAAAAATCCCGGTTTGGGATCCCGAAGCGATCAACCCCCCTGCCAAAAAAAAAAAACCCCCGAGGAGTTGAATCACTAAAAAAAAAAAGATCCGGGATGGGAATCCCAAAAACGACCCGAAACAACCTCCCGAAAAATCCCAGAAATGCCCCAAAAAAAGGGGCGGATAAAAGACCCCAAAGGACACCGAAAAAAGGGGCAAAAACGGCCCAAAAAAGGGCAAAAATGGCCCCCAAAAATGCCCCCAAAAGGGTCCGAGACGTTCCCCAAAATCCCGAGTTTTGAGGATCCCAATCCAAGAATTTGGCTCCAATCCCGATTTTTTCGGGGCTCCGAATCCCCAGATTTTGGGATGGTAATTTCAAGTTTTGGGGGGGTTGGGAAATGGGGAAAAATGAGGGGAAAAGGAGGAAAAAGTGGGAAAAATGGGGGGGAAATGGGGGAAAAAGGTGGAAAAGTGGGAGAAAAAATGGGGAAAAAAGAGGAAAAAATGGGGGAAAAGGTGGGAAAAGTGGGAGAAAAAATGGGGAAAAAAAGAGGAAAAAATGGGGGAAAAGGTGGGAAAAGTGGGAGAAAAAATGGGGGAAAATGAGGAAAAAATGGGGAAAAAAGAGGAAAAAATGGGGGAAAAGGAGGAAAAGTGGGAGAAAAAATGGGGGAAAATGAGGAAAAAATGGGGGAAAAAGGTGGGAAAAGTGGGAGAAAAAATGGGGAAAAAAGAGGAAAAAATGGGGGAAAAAAGAGGAAAAAATGAGGAAAAACTGGGGAAAAAAGAGGAAAAAATGGGGGGAAAAAGGTGGGAAAAGTGGGAGAAAAAATGGGGAAAAAAAGAGAAAAATGGGGAAAAACTGGGGAAAAAAGAGGAAAAAATGGGGGGAAAAGGAGGAAAAGTGGGAGAAAAAATGGGGGAAAATGAGGAAAAAATGGGGGAAAAAAGAGGAAAAAATGAGGAAAAACTGGGGAAAAAAAGAGGAAAAAATGGGGGGAAAAAGGTGGAAAAGTGGGAGAAAAAATGGGGAAAAAAAGAGGAAAAATGGGGAAAAACTGGGGAAAAAAGAGGAAAAAATGGGGGGAAAAGGGGGGAAAAGTGGGAGAAAAAATGGGGAAAAAATGAGGGAAAATGGGAAAAAAGGAGGAAAAAACTGGGGAAAAAAGAGGAAAAAAATGGGGAAAAAAGAGCGGAAAATGGGAAAAAAGGAGGAAAAAACTGGGGAAAAAAGAGGAAAAAACTGGGGAAAAAAGAGGAAAAAACTGCGAAAAAAGGGGGATAAGAGGGGGAAAAGTGGGGGAAAAATGGGGGAAAAGTGGGAGAAAAAATGGGGAAAAATGGGGGAAAGTAGGAAAAAAAGATGGGAAAAAAGGGGAAAAATGAGGAGAAAAAAGGGGGAAAATGAGGAAAAAAGAGGAAAAAATGGGGGGAAGAAAAGGGGGAAAAGAGGGGGAAAAAGAGGGAAAATGGGAAAAAATGGAAAAAATGGGGGGAAAGGGGGAAAATGGAAGAAAAAATGGGGAAAAAAAGAGGGGGAAAAAAGAGGGAAAAAATGGGGAAAAAAGAGGAAAAAATGGGGAAAAAAGAGGGAAAATGGAAGAAAAAATGGGGAAAAAAGAGGGGGAAAAAGAGGGAAAAAATGGGGAAAAAAGTGGAAAAAATGGGGAAAAAAAGAGGAAAAAAAGGGAGGAAAAATTGGGCAAAAAAAAGCAAAAAAAAAAGTTTTAAAAAAAGGAGATTTTCACCTTTTTTTTTTTTAATTCTTTTTTTTTTTTAAGGAAAAGCCTTTTTCCCAACCCCCACCTCCCGCCACCAAAAAAATAAAAATTCCTTAAAAAAAAAAAAAAAAAAGAGGGAAGAGCTTTTTTTTTTTCCCCCCTTTTGTGATGGAAATCGGGAGGGAGCAGCTGCGGAGCGTCTTTATTTATTTTTTTAAATCCTTTTTGGGGTTTTTTTTCTCTTGTTTTTTTGGGTTTTTTTAAAGTTTTTTTTAGTTTTTTTTCCCCCACCTCCCGGCGGCAGCAGATGGTGCAAAAAATCCCCGCGGGAATTCCGTCTTTTTTCCTTTCGATTCCTTCTTTTTTTTTCCCCTCTTTTTCCTGGGTTTTAACCGGGTTTTTTTCCTCTCTTTTCCCCCCATTTTTTCCCATTTTTTCCCATTTTTTTCCCCAATTTTTTTCCCCATTCCCCCTTCTCATTTTTCCCCTTTTTTTCCCAGTTTTTTTCCCATTTTTTCCCCCCAGATTTTCCCCCTTTTTTCCCATTTTTCCCATTTTTTCCCCCCGATTTTATTCCCTCTATTTTCCCCCCGGTTTTTCCCATTTTCCCCCAGTTTTTCCCCATTTTTTTCCCAATTTTTTTCCATCCCCCCCCCTCATTTTCCCCGTTTCCCCATTTTTTCCCATTTTTCCCACATTTTTCCCATTTTTTCCCATATTTTTCCCCTTTTTTCCCAGATTTTTCCCATTTTTCCCCCAGTTTTTGTCCTTTTTTTTCCCATTCCCCCTCATTTTTCCCTCTTTCCCCATTTTTTTCCCATTTTTCCCATATTTTCCCCATTTTTTCCCATTTTTTCCCATTTTCCCCCCCGATTTTATTCCCCTTTTCCCCCTTTTTTTTTCCCAGGGTTTTTCCCATTTTTCCCCATTTTCACCCATTTTCCCCCATTTTTTCGCAGGTTCTTCCCGGTTTTTTTCCACCCCCTCCCCCATTTTTCCGTTTTCCCAAATTTTTCCCCCCTTTTTTCCCCATTTTCCCCATTTTTCCAGGTTTTTCTCCCACTTTCCCCAGTTTTTCCCTGTTTTTCCCTCATTTTTCCCCATTTTTTCCCAATTTCCCCCCATTTTTCCCAGTTTTTTCCCAATTTTTCCTCATTTCCCCTCAAGTTGTTTTTTTTTTTTCCCTCCAATTTTTCCCGGTTTTCCCGTTTTTCCTCCTTTTTATTTTTTTTAGGTGGAACTTGGTGCTCAGAAAAGCGGGAAAAGTCCAAAAAAAAAAAATTCCAAAAAATAAAAGGGAAAAAATCGGGATTGGAATCCCCCAAAAATGGGAAAAAATTGATGGAAAACCAGGAAAAATGGGGAAAAAAATGGGGAAAATGAGAAAAAAAAATCGGAAAAATTCGGGAAAATTGGGGAAAATGGGGAAAAAATGGGGGGAAAAAAGAGAAAATGGGGAAAACTGGGAAAAAAATGAGGAAAAATGGGGAAAAATGGGAAAACCAGAGAAAAATGGGGAAAAATGGGAGAAAACCGGGAAAAAATGGGGAAAAAAGGGGAAAATCAGGGATTAAAAGGGGGGAAATCGGGGAAATCTTGGAAAACTTTGGAAAAAAAGGGAAATCCTGGGAAAAACGGGAAAAAATGAGGAAAAACTGGGAGAAATGGGGAAAAACGGGGAAAAAATGGGGAAAAATTGGGGAAAAATGGGAAAAATTGGGAAAAATGGGAGAAAAACGGGGAAAAATGGGGAAAATTTGGGAAAAATTGGGAAAAAATGGGGAAAAATTGGGAAAAAATGGGGGAAAATGGGAAAAACTGGAGAAATGGGGAAAACGGGGGAAAATGGGGAAAATTTGGGAAAAATTGGGGAAAAATTGGGGAAAAACTGGGGATGAGCTCGAAAAACGGAGATCAGGATGCGGAAAAATCGGGATGGGAATCCCGAAATCCCGGAAGAGCCGCTTTTCTGCTTCTTATTTGCATAAATTTGCATAAATTTGCATAAATTTGCATAAATTTGCATGGATTTGGGGTGAATGGAGGCGGGCTCGGTGGGGATTCGTTGGGTTGGGGATTTTTTTTTGGAGGGGAGGGGGAAAAAACC
>NW_027094089.1:600000-752682 GCF_029207755.1 Chamaea fasciata | reverse complement strand
AAAAATCCGCGAAAAATCCCCAAAAAATTACGAAAAAATTACGAAAAATTCTCAAAATTTCTCGAAAAATTCTCGAAAAATTCTCGAAAAATTCTCAAAAATTCTCGAAAAATTCTCGAAAAATCCCCAAAAAATCCCTGAAAAATCTCCAAAAAACCACCAAAAAGTCCCCAAAAAATCCCCAAAAAATACTTTAAAAATCATAAAAAAATACTAAGAAAATCCCAGAAAAATGAGAAAAAATCCGCGAAAAATCCCCAAAAAATTACGAAAAAATTACGAAAAATTCTCAAAATTTCTCGAAAAATTCTCGAAAAAATTCTCGAAAAATTCTCAAAAAATTCTCGAAAAATCCTCAAAAAATCCCCAAAAAAATCCCTAAAAAATCTCCAAAAAACCACCAAAAAGTCACCAAAAAATCCCCCAAAAATACTTAAAAAAATCATAAAAAATACTAAGAAAATCCCAGAAAAATGAGAAAAAATCCGCGAAAAATCCCCAAAAAATTACAAAAAATTACGAAAAAATTACGAAAAATTCTCAAAAAATTCTCAAAAAATTCTCGAAAAATTCTCAAAAAATTCTCGAAAAATTCTCAAAAATCCCTAAAAAATCTCCAAAAAACCACCAAAAAGTCACCAAAAAATCCCCCAAAAATACTTAAAAAAATCATAAAAAATACTAAGAAAATCCCAGAAAAATGAGAAAAAATCCGTGAAAAATCCCCAAAAAATTACAAAAAATTACGAAAAAATTACGAAAAATTCTCAAAAAATTCTCAAAAAATTCTCGAAAAATTCTCAAAAAATTCTCGAAAAATCCCCAAAAAATCCCTGAAAAATCTCCAAAAAACCACCAAAAAGTCCCCAAAAAATCCCCAAAAATACTTAAAAAAATCATAAAAAATACTAAGAAAATCCCAGAAAAATGAGAAAAAATCCGCGAAAAATCCCCAAAAAATTACGAAAAAATTACGAAAAATTCTCAAAAATTTCTCGAAAAATTCTCGAAAAATTCTCAAAAAATCCCCAAAAAATCCCTAAAATATCTCCAAAAAACCACCAAAAAGTCACCAAAAAATCCCCCAAAAATACTTAAAAAATCATAAAAAATACTAAAAAAATCCCAGAAAAATGAGAAAAAATCCGCGAAAAATCCCCAAAAAATTACGAAAAAATTCTCGAAAAATTCTCGAAAAATTCTCAAAAAATTCTCGAAAAATTCTCGAAAAATTCTCAAAAAATCCCTAAAAAATCTCCAAAAAACCACCAAAAAGTCACCAGAAAATCCCCCAAAAATACTTAAAAAAATCATAAAAAATACTAAGAAAATCCCAGAAAAATGAGAAAAAATCCGCGAAAAATCCCCCAAAAATTATGAAAAAATTACGAAAAAATTACGAAAAATTCTCAAAAAATTCTCGAAAAATTCTCGAAAAATTCTCGAAAAATTCTCAAAAAATCCCTAAAAAATCTCCAAAAAACCTCGAAAAAATCCCCAAAAAATCCCCAAAAAATTCCTAAAAAACCACCAAAAAACCGCGTTTTCCGCCCGTTTTCGCCCGTTTTTGCCGTTTCCCCGCCCCGACTCCACCCACCTCGGACCTGCTGCTCCAGGCTGAGGATGACGGCCACGGCTTGGTGCAGGATGAGCAGCTTGGTCTGCGGCTTGTCGCTTCTTTTCAGGTGCAGCTGCACCATGCGGCCCAGCTCCTTGAAGGCCTCGTTGATGTCGCGCACGCGCAGCCGCTCCCGCGCGTTGTTGGCCATGCGCCGCTCCTTCTCCCGCTCGGCTTTCTGCTCCGGGGTCAGGTCCTCGTCGTCGTTGGCGCTGTTGGGGGAGCGAGGCCAGGGGCGGAGCGGGCCGTTAGCTCGACACGGAACTCAAGGGTTGCCCGGATTTTTTCCCCGCCCTTTTTTTCCCGTTTTTTTCCCCTTTTTTTTCCCCATTCTTTTCCCTTTTTTTTCCCTTTTTTTCCCATTTTTTTCCCATTTTTTCCCATTTGTTTCCTCCTTTTTTTCCCATTTTTTCCCGTTTTTTTCCCATTTTCCCCCTTTTTTCCCCATTTTTTCCCCCTTTTTTTCCCATTTTTTCCCGTTTTTTTCCCATTTTTCCCCCTTTTTTCCCCATTTTTCCCCCTTTTTCCCCATTTTTTCCCCCTTTTTCCCCATTTTTTCCCCCTTTTTTCCATTTTTCCCCCTTTTTTCCCGTTTTTTCCCCATTTTTTTTCCCCAGTTTTATTCCCCTTTTTTCCCATTTTTCCCCTTTTCTTCCCCCTTTTTTTCCCCATTTTTTTCCCACTTTTTTTCCCATTTTTTCCCCTTTTCCCCCCGATTTTTTCCCCCTTTTTTCCCATTTTTTCCCTCATTTTTCCCCCCGTTTTTTTCTTTTTTTCCCTTCTTTCCCCATTTTTCCCCTTTTTTTCCCATTTTTCCCCTTTTTTTCCTGTTTTTTTCCCATTTTTTCCCCATTTTTTTCCCCTTTTTTCCCCATTTTTTCCCCCTTTTTTCCCATATTTTCCCCCTTTTTTCCCGTTTTTTTCCCATTTTTTTTCCCGGTTTTATTCCCCTTTTTTCCCATTTTTCCCATTTTTTTTCCCATTTTTTCCCCTTTTTTTCCCGTTTTTTTCCCCATTTTCCCCCCTTTTTTCCTGTTTTTTTCCCCTTTTTTCCCGTTTTTTTCCCTTGTTTTTTTCCCCTTTTTGTTCCAGTTTTTTCCCATTTTTCCCCCTTTTTTCCTATTTTTTCCCCATTTTTTCCCCTTATTTTCCCATTTCCCCCCCTTTTTTCCCTTTTTTTCCCTTTTTTTTCCCATTTTTTCCCCATTTCCCCCCTTTTTTCCCATTTTTTTTCCCTTTTTTCCCCCTTTTTTTCCATTTTTCCCCCTTTTTTCCTGTTTTTTTCCCATTTTTTCCCCAATTTTTCCCCATTTTTTTCCCATTTTCCCCCATTTTTTCTCCTATTTTTTCCCATTTTTCCCCCAATTTTCCCCCCCACATTTTCCCCATTTTTTCTCCTATTTTTCCCCATTTTTTTCCCCCATTTTTCCCCCATTTTCCCCCATTTTTCCCCCTTTTCCCCCCACATTTCCCCCATTTTTTCCTCCTATTTTCCCCCCCGTCTTTTCCCATTTCCCCCCGATTTTCCCCCAATTTTCCCCCCCCTTCCCCCCCGGTTTTTCTCCCGTTACCTAGATCTTGACCTAGTTATGGATTTGATCTCCTTCTTCTCCTCTTCCAGCTTCTTCTCCTCGGCAGTTTTGGGATCCTGGAGGTTCTCGTCGCCCTCGTCGTCCGATTTGATCTCCGAGCTCCCCGAGGAGACGCTCTGCCCTTGGAGAGCCGAGGGGATTCCTGGGGGGGACAAAAAAAACGGGAATTCGGGGGCGTTTTCCCACTTTTTTTTCCTCTTTTCCCCTTTTTTTCCTGATTTTTTCGTCATTTTTTTCCCCATTTTCCCCCCATTTTTTTCCATTTTCCCCCATTTTATCCCATTTTCTCCTGATTTTTTCCCATTTTTTTCCCAATATTTTTCCCCATTTTTACACTTTTCACCCTTTTTTTCCCATTTTCCCCATTTTTCCCCCTTTTTCCCATTTCCTCCCATTCCCTAAATTTTTTTTTTCCATTTTTCCCCATTTTTTCCTTAGTTTTCCCTCCTTTTTTAACCTTTTTTCCCATTTTTTTTCATTGTTTTTAACATTTTTTTGTTTAGTTTTTTTTTCCAATTTCCCCTTTTTTTTCCCTCATTTTTTCCCATTTTTTCCCATTTTTCCCCAATATTTTTCCCCAATATTTTTCCCCATTTTCCCCATTATTTTCCCACTTTTCCCCTTATTTTTTCCCATTTTTTTGCATCCCCCCATTTTTCCTTTTTTTTTTCCATTTTCCCCATTTTTCCCCTTATTTTTCTCTCTTTTTTTTACCTTTTTCCCACTTTTTAACAATTTCTTTGTTTGGTTTTTTTTTTTCCATTTCCCCCTTTTTTTTCCTCATTTTTCCCCAATATTTTTCCCCATTTCCCCCCTTTTTTCCCATTTTTCCTCTTTTCATCCCTTTTTTGCCCATTTTCCCCATTTTTCCCCCTTTTTTTTCCCATTCTCCCATTTTTCCCATTTTTGGGGGGATTTTTTGGGCAATTTTTTGGGAGAATTTTGGGGATTTTTTGGAGAATTTTTGGGGGAATTTTTGCGCCGTTTGGGGATTTTTTGGGGGGATTTTTTGGCAATTTTTGGGGGATTTTTTGGGGGAATTTTATAGGATTTTGGGGACACTCTTTTATTACATTTTTCGCTTGTTCCGGGGAAGAATTTTGGGGAATTTTTTTCTCTTATTCCGCGGGAATTTTTTTTTTTAGATTTTTTTTGGGGGGCATTTTTCAGCCGTTTTTGGGCGGATTTTTTCCGGATTTTTTTTTTTTTTGGGAATCTCGGGATTTTCTGCATTTGACCGAATCCTTTACCTCTATAAGGATCCTGGCCCGTGTTGAGCTCGGGGGACGTGGCCGATTGCACCGGCAGCGTCGGCACGGGGATTTGGTTGGGCAGCACCGAGTGACTCCCGCGGATTCCGACGGCGTCGTCCCGGTGAGTTCCCACCTGGAAATTCCCAACCCCCCCCCGAAAAAAAAAACAAAACCCCCGATCCTAAATTCCCGGATTTTAAACGCCAGAATCGAGAAATTCTTAAATCTCGGATGGTTTAAAACCCTGCCCCCCCCCCCCCCAAAAAAAAATCCACAAAAATCCTCGGAATTGTCGGAATACAGCCCGAAAAAATGCAAAAAAAATTCCCAAAGAATCAACCAAAATTCCCCTCAAAAAATAAAAAAAACCACCCAAAAACTTCTCCAAAAAACACCAAAAAAAATTCCTTTAAAAATCCCTCAAAGCCATGAAAAAATTCCCAAAAAATCACAAAAAAATTCCTACAAATGCCTAAAAAAAAAAAAATCCTCAAAAAATCGCCAAAAAAACCTTGGAAAAAATGAAGAAAAAAAATGTGAAAAAATTCCTAAAAGGGATGAAAAAAAATTCTCTAAAAATATTCCAAAAATCACCTAAAAAGGCCCTCAGCAATTCCTAAAAAACAACCCCTAAAAAATCCCAGAAAATTCTGAAAAATCCCCCCAAAAAAATTCACGGAAATTTCCTAAAGATCCCTAAAAAATTCCTGAGAAATTCTCAGAAAATCCTGGGAAAAAAAAACCCCAAAATGTGTAAAAAATCCTGAGCAAATCCTTAAAAAGGGATGAAAAAAAATCCTAAAAAATCGCCTAAAAATCCTTAAAAAATCCTCAGAAACTCCTTCAAAAATGCTGAAAAAAAAATCACAAAAAAAACCTTAAAAATCCCAAAAAAATTTCTGAAAAATCCTCCAAAAATCCTCATAAAATTCCTTAAAAAATCATTTAAAAACCCCACAAAAAT
Source organism: Chamaea fasciata (assembly GCF_029207755.1). Lineage (NCBI taxonomy): Eukaryota > Metazoa > Chordata > Aves > Passeriformes > Sylviidae > Chamaea > Chamaea fasciata. The sequence goes on along the minus strand of NW_027094089.1, from coordinate 747,255 downwards.
CCTAAATAAATTGCTAAAAATGCCTAAAAATTCCCTTTAAAAACCCCGAGGAAGTTCGGAAAAAATATCCGAAAAACTTCACGAGAAATTCCTAAAAATCCCCAAATTTTTCTCCAAAAAATCCTGAAAAATTCACGCAAAAAATTCCTAAAAAAAATCCCCAAAAATTCTCCAAAAATCTCCTAAGAAATCTGAAATAATTCACTAAAAAGTCCCTAAAAAAAAATCCCGGAAAACTCTGAAAAATATCCGGAAAACTCGGCGACGAATTCATGAAAAAACGCCCGAAAAATCTGCAGAAAATTCCATCCAAAAAAATGCTCCCAAAAATTCTAAAAAAAACCTAAAAAAAATTCCAAAAAAATTCCCCCAAAAAAGGTGAAAAAAATCCCTGAATAATCCTAAAAAACCTCCAAAAAATTCTCAAAATTTTTGAAAAATATTCTCAAAAAATGGCAAAAAAATTTTTAAAAAATCCCAGGAAAGTCCGAAAAAACACGTCAAAAAATCCTCAAAAATTTCCCAAACTACACCCAAAAAAATCACCGAAAAATTCTGATAAAAGTTCGACAAGGTACCTAAAAATTCCCTAAGAAAAAAAAATTCCCCCCCCGAAAAAATCCTCAAAAATTCCTCCAAAATATCCTGAAAAAATCCTGAAAAAATTCTGAAAATATCCTGAAAAAATCCTGAAAAAATCCCAAAAAAATCCCAAAAGAATCCCGAAAAAATCCTGAAAAAATCCTGAAAAAATCCTGAAATAATCCTAAAATAATCCCCAAAAAATCCTGAAAAAATTCTGAAAAAATTCTTAAAAATCCTAAAAAAATCCTGAAAAAATCCTGAGAAAATCCTAAAAAAATCCTGAAAAAATCCTGAAAAAACTCTGAGAAAATCCTGAAAAAATCCTGAAAAAATCCTGAAAAAAATCCCGAAAAAAACCCTAAAAAGTCCTGAAAAAAATCCTGAAAAAAATATGAAAAAAATCGTAAAAAACCCTGAAAAAATCCTGAAATAATCCTAAAATAATCCCCAAAAAATCCCCAAAAAATCCTGAAAAAAATGTGAAAAAATTCTAAAAAATTCTGAGAAAATCCTGAAAAAATCCTGGAAAAAATCCTGAAAAAATCCTGAAAAAAAATCTAAAAAAATCCTGAAAACATCCTGTAAATCACAAAAAAATTCTGAAAAAATCCAGAAAAAATTCTGAAAAAAATCCTGAAAAAACCCTGAAAAAATCCTGAAGAAATCCTAGAAAAATTCTGAAAAAAATCCTGAAAAAAAATCCTGATAAAACCCTGGAAAAAACCTAAAAAAATCCAGAAAAAAATCCTAAAAAATTCTGAAAAAACCCTGATAAAATCCCCAAAAAATCCCCAAAAAATCCTGAAAAAATCCTGAAACAATTCTGAAAAAATCCTGATAAAATCCCCAAAAAATCCCCAAAAAATCCCCCAAAAATCCCATCAAAAACCCCCCGAAATCCCTAACGGAAGCCGACCCGCCCGCGGCCCCGCGGCCGCCCTTCCTCACCATCAAGGCGTGCCGACCGGCCAGGATGCCCGAGGCGTAGCCGGCGGCCAAGCCGGCCGCGGCGCCGTTGGGAGCGCCCAGGAGGCCGGGCATTTCGGCCGAACCGCCCACGGCGTGGTTCCGCAGCACGTGGATGGCGTCGTCCAGGCGCTCCAGGCGATCCTCGATGCGGCTCTGCTGCCAAAAACACCAAAAAAACGCCGAAACGGGGAAAAAAAAAATGAGGAATTTCTGGGGAAATTCCGCCAAATCGGCGGGATTTTTTAGCGCTTTTTTCGCGCTTTTTTCGCGCTTTTTTCGGCGCTTTTCTCAGTCTCAAAAGTCTCGTTTTTTTTTCTTTTTTCGGAGTTTTTCCAGGAATTTTTTTCAGTTTTCTCCAATTTGGGATTTTTTTTTTTTCCCGGTTTTTTGAGGGGTTTTTAAAAGGATTTTTTTGGGGGGGAGGGAATTGTCGGGGTGATCCGGTTTTGGAATTTTTTGGAGATTTAAAATTGGTTTTTTCCGATTTTTTAAAAATTTTTTGGTATTTTTGAGGAGTTTTTTTTTCTTATTTTATTGGGAATTTCAAGGAATTTTGTTTTGAGAGATTATTTTGGAGATTTTTTTTTTCCAGATTTTCAGAAAGGTTTGGTTTTTTTTTTTTTACTTTTTCAAAAGAATTTCGGGGCAAAATTTTTGGAAGAATTTTTGGGGAATTTTTTCGGTGATTTTTTGGAATTTTTTTCCGGATTTTTGGTGATTTTTTTTACGGAGTTTTTAGAGTTTCTTTGGGATTTTTTGGGGATTTTTTTGGGGATTTTTTTCCCAGTTTTTTGGGGAGATTTTCTTGGATTTTATTTTTAGTGGTTTTGGGGGTTTTTTTCCAATTTTTAAAGGATTTTTGTTTCGGGGACTTTTTTGGGAATTTTCAAGGAATTTTTGGTGGAATTTTTTCAGATTTTTTTCCAATTTTGGGGGATTTTTGGGGATTTTTCTTCAGGATTTCTGGAGGAATTTTCAGGGATTTTTTTAAGGATTTTTTCCCAATTTTTGGAGGATTTTTTTTGGGATTTTTAAAAGAATTTTGGGGCAAATTTTTAGAAGAATTTTTTGGGAATTTTAAGGGAATTTTTTCCGCATTTTTTGACTTTTTCTTGACTCTTTTTTTAGGGTTTTTTTGGCATTTTTGGGGAGTTTTTAAAGCTTTTTTTGGACGTTTTGGGAGAATTTTTTTGGATTTTTTTCCAGAGTTTTTCCAGGATTTTTTGGGGGGAATTTTCCAGGAATTTTTGGAGAATTTATTTGGGAATTTTGGGGAATTTTTTGGGATTTTTTTCAGGATTTTTTTGAGAGAAGGAACAAATGATTAACGGTTAATGAATAATTAATTGATAAGCAATTAATGAGTGAATAATTCACCCAGACCGACCAATCCCGTCCTCAAAAAAATTCCTGAAAAAATGAGGAAAAAATTGGAAAAAACCCGAAAAAATTTAACACTGAAGAACCAATTAATAATTACAGAAATTAACGAATAATTAATCAATAATTAATGAGCGATTAATTCATCCAGACCAACCACTCCCGTCACTTTTCTCCACCACGAAAATGTTTCAAACCAAATCAGGAAAAAACTCCAAGAAAAAGAAAAAATTACTAACGAAGAATTAATGACCACAGAAATTAATGAGTAACTCAGAATTAATTATTAACTAATTAATTAGGACCAACCAAGGATTCCTCATCCCAACAATTCCCATTTTTCCAAGGGAAAAACAAAAAAAAATCTGGGAAAACGACAGATTAATGATGAAAAATCCATTGATAATGGCAGAAATTAAGGGATCATTAATTAATTCTGGATTAATTAATCCAGACCAACCAACCCCATCATCGACTCCAGGAAAAAAATCAAAATTAAAAAAAAAGAGGAAAAACTCAAAAAAAAAAGTGAAAGAAATAAAAAAAATTGAATTACTAAAGAAATTAAGGAATAATTAAGGAGCAATTAATTAATTAGCGATTAATTCATCCAGACCAACCGTCGACTCCAGAAAACTTCAAACACAAAAAAAAAATGAAGAAAAAAAAAAAAAAACGAAAAAGAGAAAAAAAATCAAGGAAAATGGAAATAACAAAGAAACCAACGGACGATTAGCGAGCAATTAATTAACGAACGATTAACGAGCGGATTATTCCTCCAGACCAACCAATCCCGTCCTCGACTCCACCGAAACCAAATCCAACTCCGAAAAAAAAAAAAAACGAACGGAAGCAACGGAAAGCTGATTAATTCTTACTCGTTAAGAACTAACGGCTAATCATTAATTCGCGGATGATCAATTAATAATTAATGAGGCGGCTAATTCGGACGTACCAAGGAGTGCAAGGGCCCCTCATAATTGGGCGATGAAGACGCTGCTCCCCCTCCTCCATTCCTAGACCAAACTGCTGAGCCTGCTAATTAACAGAGTTCAATTAACAAAAAAAATCAATTAATTTAAAAAAAATCTTATTAATTAATTAATCGAAAATAATCGAAAGAATTTTTTTTTTTTTTTTTTTCCCCCGTAAATTTTTTTAGGTTTTTTTTTTTCCAGTTTTTTGGGTGTTTTTTTTTTTAATTAGGATTTTTTTCCTAAATGAGCTTAATTGGGAGAGTTAATTAATGAAATTAATAAGGAAAAAATCAATCACGTAAAAAATCCTGAATTTTTTGGGACTTTTTTTCCCCTTTCTTGGGGCGTTTTTTCCCTGATTTTTGAGGTTTTGTTAATCAGGCTTTTGGCCCGAAATGCGCCTAATTAAGGCAATTAATTAATAAAATTACTAATGAAGAAAAATGTGATTTTTTTTCTTCTTTTTTTTCCCAATTTTTTTAATTTTTTGGGGCAATTTTTTCCTGTTTTTGGGGATTTTTTTTCCATGAGGATTTTTTTCCCCCTCAACGAGCTTAATGAATAAAATTAATTAACAATTAACACCGTTAATAATTCTAAAAATTCCCGATTTTCGCCCAATTTTTTTTTCCTTTTCCAGTTTCTTTATTTGAATAAATTTTCTTTTTTTTTTGAGGGAATTTCTCCCAATTTTGGGTCAAAATTTTGACATTTTGAACAATTTTTAGCGGGAAAAATTTGGGAATTTTATTTTTTTCTTTTCCCATTTTTAGTTTTTGGGGAAATTTTTTTTTAAATTTTACTTTTGGACCATTTTCACCCGTTTTAAACTCAAAATTCCGGCGTTTTTGACACTTTTCGACTCGAAATTTGGGGATTTTTGGCCTTTTTTTTGGTTTCACACCAAAAATTTTAAGAATTTTCCTTAAAATTGGGGAAAAAATTTGGAATTTTGGCCCAAAAAACCAAAAAAAAATCACAATTTCAAGGTGGAAAATTTTGGGGCAATTTTGGCCGTTTTTAAAACAGAAATTTTCCCCTTTTTTTCCTCATTTTGGATTTTTGATTTTGGGGCAATTTTGGGGCAATTTTGGCCGTTTTTAAAACTGGGAAATTTTTTTTTCCTTATTTTGGATTTTGGGCAATTTTTTGGAAATTTTTTGGAGCATTTTTTTCCCCGTTTTCAACCTGAAAATTTTTTGGGGCGATTTTTGACCCTTTTGGGAATTTTTTTTTTTAAAGGAATTTTTTTTCCTTATTCTCCCAATTTTTAATTTTGGGAATTTTTTTTTTTCCTTTCTCCCGATTTTTTCAATTTTTTTTTTATTAATTTCCAAATTTTTTTTTTAAAATGGGAATTTTTTTCCTTTTTTTAAAACTGGAAATATTTAATAATTCCTCCTGGTTTTATTTTTGGGATTTTTTTAAAATTATTTTGAGGAAATTTTTCTCGGTTTTAGGTCAATTTTTGAACAATTTCCGCCCGTTTCGAGCTCGACGTTTTTTGAGCGTTTTCAACGACTTTTAGCTCCAATTTTTGCCGATTTCGGAGGAATTTTTTTTCCTTCTAGATCCCAAAAAATGGGGAAAAATTTGAATTTTGCGGGGTTTTTTTTTTCATAAAAAAAGGAACAATACCTGCCAGAGAAGGGGGAGAAGCGACGGGAGTCGAAGGGTTGGATGAAAAGCTGGTGTTGGTGTGGTCTGGAGAATAAATCTTTCGAGACATAAAAACAAAACAAACGAGAGCAATTAAAGAGATCAAATATCCGAAAGAGCGGGAAATTTGGGAATTGAGTTAGGATCGAAATCCGCGGAAACGAAAAGAGCAAAAGGAAGGAGAGCGGAAAAAAAAGTGGAAGAAAAAAGGTGAAAAAACAGAAAAATTAATTCAAATTTATGGAACTCGAAAGAATCAATGAAAATTGAAAAAACTGAGAGAAAAAAGGGGAAAAAAAAGAAAAATTAATTCAAATTTATGGAAATCGAAAGAATCAACGAAAATTGAAAAAACTGAGAGAAAAAAGGGGAAAAAATAGAAAAATTAATTCAAATTTATGGCAATAAAGAAATAAAGGAAATGAGAATTGGAAAAAAAATACGAAAAAAGAGAAAATGAATTAAAATGCATGAAAATAAAAAAGCGAATAAAATGAAGGGAAATTGAAAATGAAAAAAGATGAAAAAATAGAGAATTAATTAAAATTTATGAAAATCATGAAAAAGAAATGGAAACTTAAGAAATAAAAAGATGAAAAAATAGAAAATTAATTAAAATTTGTGAAAATCATAAAAAAAATGAAAATTTAAAAAATAAAAAAGGGAAAAGAAAATAAAAATTTATGAAAATAAAAAAATTTAATGAAAATTTGAAAGCGAAAAAAAGGAAAAACTAGAAAATTCAAATTCATGAAAATAAAAAAATGAATGAAAGGAATAAAAATTGAAAAAATAAAGATAAAAAAACAGAAAAAATGGCAAATTAAAAAAGTGGAAAAAATAGAAAAATTCAAAAGCAAAAATGGAAAATGAAATGAGAAGAAAAAATACGAAAAAATTGAAAATAGAATGAAAAAATAGAAAATAAAATGAAAAAAAAATTACTGAGAAATGGAGAAAAAAATGAAAAACCAAATGAAGAAATAGAAAAAATAAAAACGAAAATTAAAAAGGAAATAAAAAAATTGAAAATAAAAAAAATAGGGAAAAATAGAAAATAAAATCAGAAGGAAAAATCATTTAAAAATGAAAAGAAAATTAAAAATCAAATGAAAAAGTAGAAAAAAAATTACTGAAAAATAAAAATAAAAAATAAAAATGAAAAGAAATTAAAAATGAAATAAAAAATATTCCCAAAAATTGAAAGGAAAATTCAAAGGGAAAATGATTGAAAAATTGGAAAGATTAAAAATAAAATTAAAAAAAAAGGAAAGAAAATTAAAAACAAAATAAAAAATATTTTTAAAAATTGAGAAGAAAATTAAAAGGAAAAAAAATGGAAAAATGGGAAATAAATGGGAAGAAGAAAAAAAAGATTTTGGGGGGAAAATATGGAAAAAAAATTGGAAATTTTGGGGTTTTTGGGGAGTTTTTGGAGATTTTTTGTTTAGAATTTTTGGGGGAATTTTTCGGGATTTTTTGCGGGGAATTTTTGAGCGTTTTTCGGGGAATTTTTTGTGATATTGGGCTGGAAAAATTTGGGAATTTGGGGAGAAAATTTGGGGAATTTTGGGGGATATTTGGGACGGAAAAAAATTGGGAATTTTTGGGGGGAAATTTGGGATAAAAAATTTGGGGAATTTGGGGAATTTTTAGGGTGTTCGGGATGGAAAAATTTGGGGAATTTCCTGGAACAAATTTGGGAATTTTTGGGAGGGGGTTTGAGGATCTGAAAAAATTTGGGATTTTTTGGAGGAAATTTGGGAATTTTTGGGGGGAATTTTTGGGATGGAAAAATTCGGGGAATTTTCCTGGAGAAAAATGGGAATTTTTTTTTTTAATTTCGGGATTTTTTGAGGGATATTTGGGAATTAAAAATGGGAATTTTTGGGGGGGTTTTGAGACAGAAAATTTGGGATTTTTCTGGGATATTTCCATGAAAAAAATAGGGAATTTTCCCCGTTTTTACCCCGTTTTTTTTTTTAATTTTTTTCCTCATGGGTTCAACTCGAAAAGTCGGGAATTCTCAACCGAAAAAAACCTTGGAATTTTGGGGAAATAAACGGAATTTTTGGTGTCTTACAGAGGCGAGAGCTTTTCCCAGCGCGTCCCCGGTCTGCGAACTGCCCCCGGCGCCGCTGCCTCGAGTGGCTGCAAAAAAAACCAACAGGACAACAGAAAAATTTCAGGAGAAAAATGCAAAATTTGGGTGAAAATCCGGGAATTCGGAGGGAAAAAAAAGTTGGAGATTTTTCGGGATTTTTTTGAGGGTTTTTTTTCCGGAATTTTAATGTGATTTTGGGGGGATTTTTTAGTAATTTTTTGCCATTTTTGGGGGGATTTTTAATGTGATATTTTGAGGAATTTTGACCAATTTTTTTTTTTAGTTTTTCGAAGGAATTTTTCGAAGGATTTTGGGAATTTTTTTTGGAATTTTCTCGCGAGTTTTGGGGATTTTTTAGGGGATTTTTAAGGATTTTTTGGGGGGGATTCTCAAAGTCTCAACAATCCCTCAAAACCCCTCAAAAAAACCCCAAAAAAAACCCCCCAAAATTCCAACATTTTTTCCCCAAATCCCCCCAAATTCCCTGATGTTTTCCCTCCTTTTTTCCTCAAAAAACAACCCCAAAAAATTCAAATATTTTTCAGGTTTTTTTCCTATTTTTTTTCCCCAAAATTTGGGGAGTTTTTCCATGATTTTTTTTTTTTTTTAAATCCTGAATTTATTTATTTCCCCCCCTATAATTTTCCGTGAATATTTTATTGTTTCAAAGTTTTCCCCAAAAATCCAAAAAAATTCTGTAAAAATCTCCCCCAAGAAATCGTGAAGAAATTCAAAAAAAAATTCCCCAAAAATTCCCCGAATTCCATGTAAAAATCCCACCAAAAACTGTAAAAAAATCCAAAATAATCTCTCAAAAAATCCCCAAAATTCCTCAAAAAATCCCCCCCCAAAATTTCCAAAAAATCCCCTCCAAAAACCCAAAAAAATTCCCCCAAATTCTTTAAAAAATCCGAGAAAAATCCCTCAAAAAACCCCTTAAAAATCCCCCCCAAAATCCCTTAAAAATCCCTAAAAACTCCCTTAAAAATCCCCCAAAAAAATCCTAAAAAATCCCTAAAAAATCCCCCAAGAAGTCCTAAAAAATCCCCCAAAAAATCCCCCAAAAATCCCAAAAAAATCCTCAAAAAATCCCCCAAAAATCCCTAAAAAAATCTCCAAAAAAACCTAAAAAAATCTCCAAAAAATCCCCCAAAATTCGCCAAAAAATCCCTAAAAAATCCCCCCAAAATCCCTAAAAAATTGCCAAAAAATCCCGAAAAAATCCCCCCCAAATCCCTAAAAAAAAATCCCTAGAAAAATCCCCAAAACTCCTAAAAAATCCCTCAAAAATCCCTAAAAAATTCCCAAAAAATCCTTTAAAAATCCCCAAAAAGTCCCAAAAAAATCCTCCAAAAATCCCTAAAAAATCTCCAAGAAATCCCCAAAAATTCACCAAAAAATCCTAAAAAAATCTCAAAAAAATCCCTAAAAAATCCTAAAAAAACCCCTAAAAAGTCCCCCCCCAATCCCTAAAAACTCCTAAAAAATCCCTAAAAAAATCCCCAAAAACCCCTAAAAAATCCCTAAAAAATCTCAAAAAAAACCCCTAAAAAATCTCAAAAAAATCCCTCAAAAAAACCCTAAAAAAATCCCCAAAAATCCTAAAAAAATCCCTAAAAAATCCTAAAAAATCCCCCAAAAATCCCTAAAAAATCTCCAAAAAATCCCCAAAATTTCACCAAAAAATCCCCAAAAAATCCCTCCCAAATCCCTAAAAAAATCCCTAAAAATCCCTAAAAAATCCCTAAAAAATCCTAAAAAATCCCCAAAAATTCCCCAAAAAATCCCCCCAACATTCCCTAAAAATTGGACCATTTTTTCCCGATTTTCTCCTCTCTCCATCTCGGTTTTCAGGAATATTTCGGACTCACCCAGGATGTTTTCCGAGCCGTTGGCCGGGGGGGTGAAATTGGAATTCCGGTGGAACGACGACATCGGGGGGAGGCCGGAGCTCAGCTCGGCCGACGAGTGCGACGGGTAGGGCTGGGGAAGGAAACACAAGAATTCGCCACGTCCGGGCTCCAAAAATTCCCCGAAAACTTCTCCGAACTTCCCCAAAAGGTCCTAAAAATTCCCGCGAAAATTGCAAAAGGAAAACAAAAAAATTCCAAAAAAAAAGCTCCGAAAAATCGTAACAAATGCTCAAAAAATTCCCCCAAAATTCAAAAAAAACCCTGAAAAATTCCCCCCAAAAATCTCCAAAAAATCCAAACAAATGCTCAAAAAATTCCCCAAAAAATCCTCAAAAATTCCCCCCCCAAAAATCCTAACAAATGCTCAAAAAATTCCCCAAAAAATTCCCCAAAAAAATCCTCAAAATTTCCCCCAAAAATCTCCAAAAAAATCCAAACAAATGCTCAAAAAATTCCCCAAAAATCCTCAAAAATTCCCCCCAAAATTCCCAAAACTTCCCTAAAATATCACCAGGAAAAGCCTAAAAATGCCAAGAAAATTACTCAGAAATTACTCAAAAATTGCAAAATAAAATCACCAAAAAAAAAATCCGAAAAAGTTCCAAAACGTTCCAAAAAAAATTCCAAAAAAATTCTCAAAAAATTCCTAAATATTCCCCCCAAAATCCTCGAAATTATCCTCAAAAATTCCCAAAAAATCCTCTAAAATTTCTCTGAAGTATCCCCCAAAAAACCTCTAAAAAATCCAGGAAAATCCCCAAGAAATCCCTTTAAAACCCCCCAAAAAAGGGAAAAAAATGGGAAAAAATCGGAAAAAAATCCATCAAAAATCCAAAAAAACCCCAAAAAATTCCCAAAAAATTCCGAAAAAAATCCCCAAAAAATCCTAAAAAATTCCTAAAAATTCCCGAAGAATTCCTTTGATTTTCCCCAAGAAATCCCTTTAAAACCCTGAAAAAAATCGGAAAAAAATCGGAAAAAAATCCAAAAAAATTCCAAAAAACCCCCAAAATACCCCAAAAAATTCCCCAAAAATTCCCAAAAAATCCCCCAAAATTCCCGGGTTTCTCGGCGAACACTCACCAATCTTTCGTGGGGGTGGAGGCTGCAGTAACTCCCGGATTGGGAAATGTGGGAAGAGTTTCCCAACATCCCGGCGTAGCCGCCTTGGCTGATCCCGCTCGACGAGCTCCAGGGGTCGCTGCCGTGGTGCCCGTCTGGGAAAAAAAACCGGGAAAAAAGCCGGGAAAAAAAAATTCGGGGATGCGGGTGGAAAATTCCAGAATTTTGTGGGAAATGGGAGTTCGGCCCCGAAGTTCGGGACGAAAATTGGGGATTTTTTGGAGGTTTGGAAGAGGAATTATCCCAAAATTTGGGATTTTTGGGAGAATCCCCGAAAAGTTTGGGATTGTCCCAAAAATTGGGGATTTTTTGGAGGTTTGGAAGAGGAATTATCCCAAAATTTGGGGTTTTTTTCTGGGAATTTTGGGAGAATCCCCAGAAGTTTGGGATTGGCCCAAAAATTTTTCCCCGTTTTTTTTTTTTCTGGATTTTTTTTCCCCCCCAAATTTTCCTGGAATTTTCCCGTTTTTTTGCCTTGATTTGTCCCCCAAGTTTTCCTTGGGTTTTTCCCAGTTTTTCCCTGAATTTTCCCCAATTTTTCCCTTTTTTTCTCCTGGATTTTTTTTCCCATTTTTTCCTGGATTTTTTTTCCCAGAATTTCCTGGAATTTTCCCCTGGATTTTCTTCCCGGATTTTTCCCTGGAATTTTCCCTGATTTTTTCCCCATTTTTTCCTGGATTCTTTCCCCCAATTTTCCCTGAATTTTTCCCCATTTTCCCTCCCCTGAATTTTTTCCCATTTTTCCTGGATTTTTTCCCCAAATTTTTCCCTGAATTTTTTCCCACTTTTCTCCTGAATTTTCCCCCATTTTTCCCCTAAATTTTTCCCCATTTTTCCTGATTTTTTCCCCATTTTTTCCCTGAATTTTTCTCCATTTTTCCCTGAATTTTTCCCACTTTTCTCCTCAATTTTTCCCCATTTTTCCTGGAATTTCCCCCAAATTTCCCCAGATTTTTCCCTGGATTTTTTATTCCCCGAATTTTCCCCAGAATTTCCCCATTTTTTTCCTGGATTTTTTCCCCAATTTTCGGGGAATTTCCCCCAAATTTCCCCAGATTTTTCCCTGATTTTTTCCCCATTTTTCTCCTGATTTTTTCCCCATTTTCCCCTGACTTTTTCCCCAATTTTCCTGGAATTCCCCCCAAATTTCCCCAGATTTTTCCCTGATTTTTTCCCCATTTTTCTCCTGATTTTTTCCCCATTTTTCCCTGAATTTTTCCCGATTTTCCCCTGACTTTTTCCCCAATTTTCCTGGAATTCCCCCGACAATTTCCCCGGATTTTTTTCCCCCCCACTTCTCCCGGCATTTCCCCCCTTTTCCCCCTATTCAAACCCCAAACAAACCCCCGAATCTTCCCTTTTTCCACCCAAAAAAAAATAATAATTAAAAAAAAAGCGGGAACGAATTCAGCTGGAATTCCGGGAATTTTTTTCCCGGGATTTTCCCGGGATTTTCCGAGCTCACCTTGCATGAAGAAGGAGCTGGGGAAAGTGCTGGCTGCTGCTTTGGACGACGGGTAACCCGGAGAGTCGCGGTTGTAATCGGCCGTGCTGGCGGACGGGGCGTAAACCTGCGGAGAAAATCCGGGAATTTAGGCGGGGGGTTTTTTTTTGGGAATTCTGGAGTTATCCCAAAAATTCGGGAGTTTTAGGAAGTTTGGGAAATAAAAATGTCCCAAAAAAAAAAAAAAAATTGGGATTTTTTGGGGGGGGGGGTTCGGTATTAAAATGATGCCAAAAAATCCCGTTTTCGGGAAGAATTTTGGGGTTTTTTTTTTTTCCTTCTTTTTGTTTATTCCCAAATTTAAAAAAAGAAAAAAAAAAAATCCCAGGAATGGTGAAAGAAAATCGGAACAAATCCATGAAAAATCCAAGGAATAATTTAAAAAAAAAAAAAAAAAAAGGACGAACCAAAACTTCCCCAAATCTTGAGACGTGAGCTCAGGGCGCCTCCGGGAACGGGAAATCCGGGAATTCCGGGAATTCCGGGAATTCTTCTCCGTTTCTTTCCCCTCTTTTTTGTTTTGGTTTGTTTTCCTTTTCCCCTTTTTTCCCTTCTCCTCCTTCATTTCTCCCCCTTCTTTCCCTCCCCTCCTTCCCAACTTTCTCCCTCTTTTTTTCCCCTTTTTTATTCCCTCTTCTTTCTCCTTTTTCCTTTCCCCTTTTTTTCCCCCTTTCCCTTTTTTTCCCAATTCCCTCTTTTCTTTCCCCAATTCCCTCTTTTCTTTCCCCCCCTTTGCTTTTCCCCTCCCTTTCCCTTTTTTATTTCCCTGTTTCAGCGTCTCAATTCCTCCTTTTTTTTTCCCTCCCTTTCTCTCTCTCTCTCTCTTCTATTTTTCCCCCTTTTTTTTTTTTTTTTCTTTCCTGTTTCAGCGTCTCTGTTTCGGTTTTCTGGGAAAAGGGAGAAGGGAAGAAAAAACAAGGGGAAATGGAAAAGGAAGAGAAGGGAAAGGGAGAAGGAGAAGGGAGAAGGAAAGCAGGAGGAGAAGGGAAAGAGGGAGAAGGGAAAAGGAGGAGAAGGGAAAAAGGGAAAGGGGGAAATGGAAACAGAGGAGAAGGGAAAAGGGGAAAAGGGAAATGGAAAAGGAGGAGAAGGGAAAAAGGGGAAAAGGGAAAAGGAGGAGAAGGGGAAAGGGGGAAAGGGAAAAGGAAAAAGGAGGAGAAGGAAAAAGGGAAAAGGGAAAATGGAAAAGGAGGAGAATGGAAAAAGGGGAAAAGGGGAAAAGGGAAAAGGAGGAGAAGGGAAAAAGGGGAAAAGGAGGAGCAGGGGAAAGGGGGAAAGGGAAAAGGGAAAAGGAAGAGAAGGGAAAAATGGAAAAGGGGAAAAGGGAAAAGGAGGAGAAGGGGAAAAGGAAAAGGGAGAAGGAAAGCAGGAGGAGAAGGAAAAGAGGGAAAAGGGGAAAGGGAAAAGGAGGAGAAGGGAAAAAGGGGAAAAGGAGGAGAAGGGGAAAAGGAGAAGGGAAAAGGGAAAAGGAGGAGAAGGGAAAAATGGAAAAGGGGAAAAGGGAAAAGGAGGAGAAGGGGAAAAGGGAAAATGGAAAAGGAGAAGGGAAACAAGGGAAAAAGGGAAAAAGGAAAAGGAGAATGGAAAAAGGGGAAAAGGGGAAAAGGGAAAAGGAGGAGAAGGGAAGAAGGGAAGAAGGGGAAAAGGGAGAAGGGAAAAGGAGGAGAAGGGAGAAGGGAGAAGGATGAGGAGAAGGAGCAACGGAAGCGGGAGAAGGGGAGCAGGAGAAAGGAGGGAGGAGGGAAGGGAAGAAGGGAGAGGGAGGAGAAAGGGAAAGATGGGAAAAGGAGGAGAGAGAGGAGAAGGAGAGGAGGGAAAGGGAATGATTAATATCACTATTAATAATATTAATATTAATATTAATACTAATATGATGTTTCCGGGATTTTTACAGTGCTATTTTTCGGGATTTTCTCAGAGTATTTCCAGGAGTTCTTTATTATCATTTCGAGGTGATGTTTTAGGGGTTTATTTTTTTAAAATGATTTTTTTTCGGGGTTTTTTTTTTTTAAAAATGATATTTTTCGGGGTTTTCTCAGTGCAGTTTCAGGGGCCTCAAATTATTAATATTTTTTCATTCCATTTCCGGGGTTTTTAAACGGTATTTCAGGGATTTCCTTGGCGCGCTTCCGGGATCTTTTTTTACTCACGCTAATTATTATTCTTTAATTCCATTTTCGGGGGGTTTTAAATGGTTTTTTTGGGATTTGATTATTATTATTGTTTTTTTAATGATGTTTTAGGGATTTTTGTGTTATCGTTATCATTGCTTGTTAATTACACTTCGGGGATATTATTATTATTATTATTTTAATTATTATTATTATTATTATTATTATTATTATTTCTTCGATTTTTCGGGGTTTTTTGTATTATCATTATCATTTCTGGTTAATTATCCTATGGGGATTTTATTATTATTATTTCTATTATTATTAATACGTTTAAATGGTATTTTTGGGGATTTTCTTCTTCGATTTTTGGGGATTTTTTTAAACAATATTTTTCGCCGTTTTTTAATTGGGTTTTTTTTTGGGGGGGGGGAGGGGCATTTTTAGCTCTTATTCTTCTTATTGATTATTATTTTTAATTACATTATTCCTGATTATTTTTTTTTAATTCTATTTTAGACCATTTTTTTTAAGGATTTCGTTAAAAATTTTGTTTTTCCTTTTTTTCCCCCCCTAAAAAAAAGCTCCTTTTTATTTTTTATTTTTTAACTTTCTTTTTGGGGTTTTTTTGGCACGGGAGGAGTTAATTAACACCCGCTGCCTAATTAGCAGCTGCCTTAATGATGATGAATAAAGCCAAGAGAAAAAAAAAAAAAAAAAACACGGAAAAAAAACCATGAAAAAAAAATCATTTCAAAAATTAATTTTTTTTTTTTTTTGGGCCTGAAATTGGAATTTTCTTTTTTTTTTTGTTCCTTCTCCCGTCCACGGAAAATTAATATTTTCGATTTCTTTTCACGTTTTTTTTTATTTTGCCGGGCTTCGTTTTGTTTTTTTTGTCGTTTTTTCTTTTTTTTCCCTGACAACCACGCAGGCGGCCCTAATTATGCATGCACGATTTCAGCTGCAACTCATTAATATGCAAATGTATGCACGGGTTAGTTACTAAATTAAAAATGCAAAGGAGCCCTTCTGCTGTTTCTTTTTGGGGGGTTTGTTGTTTGTTGTTGTTGGGTTTTTTTTTTCGGGGGGATTCGAACCGAACGAAAAGAATCCCCAAATGAAGTTATTTGGGGGGAGGGGGGGTGATTAATAATTAAAATCATCTTGAAAGGGGGAACTTGTTGCTCCCAAAAAGTCGGGAATATTTGGGAATTTTTGGTGGTTTTTTGGTTTTTTTTTTGCGCCGAGGGGAAAAAAAAACCAACAAAAAACAACAAAAAAACCCCCCAAACGGGAGCAGGAGGTGGAATCTCAACCGGGGCCCGAAATTCCCGTTTCGTTCTTTACTCCTTGATTTGATTTGATTTCTTCATTTCCTATCGCTTTTTACTGGCTTTTCATTTTTATCTTGATTCTTTATTTCTATGTTTTGATTTTTATTCTCAGGATTTATTGTCCTCTTTTAACCTTTATTTATTTTTTCTTTCCTCCATTTATTTATTGATTTATGTTCTTTTAATTTGGTTTTCACTTGACTTTATTTTTATTATTTTTTAATTTTTATCGGTTTGAATCCGGGTTTGATTCCCAATCCTGGTTTTATTCCCGGTCCCGCTCCTGCTCCTAATCCTGGTCCCTAATTCCCAATTCCCAACTCCTAATCCTGGATCAAATCTCAGTTCCACTCCTAATCCTGGTTCTAATCCTGGTCCTACTCCTGCTCCTAATCCTGGTCCCTAATTCCCAATTCCCAACTCCTAATCCTGGTTTAAATCCCAGTTCTGCTCCTAATCCTGGTCCCAATTCCCAATTCCCAACTCCTAATCCTGGTTTAAATCCCAGTTCCGCTCCTAATCCTGGTTCTAATCCTGGTTCTGCTCCTAATTCCCAATCCTGGTTCCAATCCCAGTTCTGCTCCAGGTTTTAGTCCTGGTTCAAATCCGGGTTTGATCCTAATCCTGGTTCTGTTCCTGCTCCTAATCCTGGTCCCAATTCCCAATTCCCAACTCCTAATCCTGGTTTAAATCCCGATTCTGCTCCTAATCCTGGTCCTAATTCCAGCACCACAAATGGAAATCCCGAATCCACGGGGAATATCCCCAGCTCGGGAATTCTCAAAATCCAGAAAGTGGAATAAAATTTTTTGATGGAATTTCGAATAGATTTGAAGAAAATTGGAACTGAAATAAAATCGAAAGAAATGGGAAAGAAAATCAAAATCAATCGGAATAAAATCAGAATAAATTCAAAATAAATTCGGAATAAAACCAGAAGAAAATCGAAATCAAATTGAATAAAATTCCAAAATAAATTCGAATAAAATCGAAATAAATTCAAAATAAAATCGAAATAAATTCCAATCAAATAAACTACGGAGCCGATTTCTCTGGGAAAATTCCCCCCCCCCCAAAAAATTTCCCTTTTTTTGGGATATTTTTTTTTCCTTGTGCATTTCCCTCAGTGCTCTGAAGAGGGAGACTCAGTCCCAGCTAAAGCCCAGCTTTGTTAATCCCAAACCTGGCTAAACCCGGGATTAAAAAAACCCAAAATTTGAATTTTTTTGGGGGGGGGGGAGATGAAAAATGAAAGAAAAAATTCCCGAAGATTTTCAGAAAGGGGAAAAAAATTAAAAATTTAGGGAGAAAAAAAATCCTTAAAAAATAAAAATTTTAGGGAAAAAAAAATCCTTAAAAAATAAAAATTTTAGGGAAAAAAAAATCCTTAAAAAATAAAAATTTTAGGGGAAAAAAAACACCAAAAAATAAAATTTTTAGGGAAAAAAACCACCAAAAAATTAAAATTTTAGGGAAAAAAAATCCCCCCCCCTCAGAAATAACAATTTTTAGGGATTTTTTTAAATAGGGAAAAAAAAAGTTCCGAATATTCATGAAAAAATATTCAAATTTCGGAATATTTTCAGGTTTTATTTAATTAATCCCTTTTTCGGAAGAAATTAAATTTAATGAATGAATTACAAAGCGATTCTTTTCTCTCTCTCTCTCTCCAAATATTCATTAATGATCCCTCATTAGCAATTAATCGCTGCTAATTACCAGATTGCGGGAGCTGAGGGCTTGATTTTTTATATCGATATGCAAATGAGGTCATCGATATGCAAATGACACGCAAACGAAGCCCAAATATCTGCTTAAAAGAGCGAAAACTTGAATTTGAGACGCGTTTTCCACCCAAATTTTGGGCCGAAATCCCCAAAATTTGGGATTTTTTTTTTTTTTTCCCCTACAAAATCTGTTTATTTTTAAAGGGATTTTTCGTGGAATTTTTTTGGGGAAAAAAATCCCCAAAAATCCCCCAAAAAATTCCCAAAAAATTCCCCAAAAAATTCCCAAAAAATTCCCAAAAAATTCCAGGTACTTACAGAGGACGGCAAACCCGGAGGAACTTTCCGAACTTTCTTTGTCTGAACTTCTGGAAAGAAAAGGAATTTAAAATAAAAAAAAAAAAAGAAAAGAAGAAAAAACCGGATTAAAAATTTCAATTTCGGAGAATTTTTTCGGATTTTTTGGTTTTTTTTCCTAAAATTTTCCTGATTTTTTTCTGGGGTTCGGAATGATGAGCAAAAAGGGGGGAAAATGACGAGGAAAAGGTCTGGAAAAAAAAAAAAAACTTGGGAATTTTGGGGGGAAATTTTGGGGGGTTTTTTGGGGGGGGGGATTAATTGGGATTTTTGGGGGTTATTTTGGGTAATTGGGATTTTGGGGGAAAATTGGGATTTTTGGGGATAATTGGGATTTTTGGGATAAGTCAAACTCGCCATGGAGAAATCCCCCGGAGAAATTAATGGGATTTTTTTTTGGGGGGGGGGGGGGGGGGGGATTATTTGGGATTCTTGGGGTCATTCGGATAATCAGGACTTTTGGGATTACCGAGATCTCCGGGATCCGGAAAATTTACCACGGAGGATTTTTAGGATTTCGGGGGATTTTTGGGCTCATTGGGATTTTTGGGCTCATTGGGATTTTTGGGCTCATTGGGATTTTTGGGCTCTTTGGGATTTTTGGGCTCACTGGGATTTTTGGGATCATTTTTGGGATCTTCGGGATGACTCACCCATGGAGGAGGCGTGCAGGGCTCTCCGGCGGGCGCTGCCCCCGTACTGGTAGTACTGGGATCCGGGTTTGCTGGGGGACAACGCCGCGGGCGTTCCCAGTTCCATGTCCCCTCCCAGCAGGCTCTGCTGCGGGGACGCAAAACTTTGGGATGCGGCCCCCAAATCCCTTCCCCCACCCTAAAAGGACGACAACAGAAAAATCCCCGCTCCGGTTTTGGGCCGGGGGAAGGGGGAGTTGAGAAGAACGGAAGGGAAATTCCGCGATCCCAGAAAATCCCGTGAAAAAACGGCGGGAAAAATCTCAGGGAATGTTTTGGGGTTTGTAATAGGATCAGTGGATTGGGGGTTTATATGGGATTGGCCAATAGGGATCAATGGATTGGGGTTTATATGGGATTGGCCAATAGGGATCAATGGATTGGGGTTTATATGGGATTGGCCAATAGGGATCAATGAATTGGGGTTTATATGGGATTGGCCAATAGGGATCAATGGATTGGGGTTTATATGGGATTGGCCAATAGGGATCAATGGATTGGGGTTTATATGGGATTGGCCAATAGGGATCAATGGATTGGGGTTTATAGGGGATTGGCCAATAGGGATCAATGGATTGGGGTTTATAGGGGATTGGCCAATAGGGATCAATGGATTGGGGTTTATATGGGATTGGCCAATAGGGATCAATGGATTGGGTTCCCTATGGGATTGGCCAATAGGGATCAATGGATTGGGGTTTATATGGGATTGGCCAATAGGGATCAATGGATTGGGGTTTATAGGGGATTGGCCAATAGGGATCAATGGATTGGGGTTTATATGGGATTGGCCAATAGGGATCAATGAATTGGGGTTTATATGGGATCGGCCAATAGGGATCAATGAATTGGGGTTTATAGGGGATTGGCCAATAGGGATCAATGGATTGGGGTTTATATGGGATTGGCCAATAGGGATCAATGGATTGGGGTTTTATATGGGGATTGGCCAATAGGGATCAATGGATTGGGGTTTATATGGGATTGGCCAATAGGGATCAATGGATTGGGGTTTATAGGGGATTGGCCAATAGGGATCAATGGATTGGGGTTTATATGGGATTGGCCAATAGGGATCAATGGATTGGGTTCCCTATGGGATTGGCCAATAGGGATCAATGGATTGGGGTTTATATGGGATTGGCCAATAGGGATCAATGGATTGGGGTTTATAGGGGATTGGCCAATAGGGATCAATGGATTGGGGTTTATATGGGATTGGCCAATAGGGATCAATGAATTGGGGTTTATATGGGATCGGCCAATAGGGATCAATGAATTGGGGTTTATAGGGGATTGGCCAATAGGGATCAATGGATTGGGGTTTATATGGGATTGGCCAATAGGGATCAATGGATTGGGGTTTATAGGGGATTGGCCAATAGGGATCAATGGATTGGGGTTTATATGGGATTGGCCAATAGGGATCAATGGATTGGGGTTTATAGGGGATTGGCCAATAGGGATCAATGGATTGGGGTTTATAGGGGATTGGCCAATAGGGATCAATGGATTGGGGTTTATATGGGATTGGCCAATAGGGATCAGTGGATTGGGGTTTATAGGGGATTGGCCAATAGGGATCAATGGATTGGGGTTTATATGGGATTGGCCAATAGGGATCAATGGATTGGGTTCCCTATGGGATTGGCCAATAGCAATTCCAATAGGGATCAATGGATTTATTACTGATTTTACATATCTGATGTTTTAATTTCTAATCTCTACGATTTATTAATTGCTAATCTATTAACGAGCATTAATTGCATTTACGAGGTATCAGGCCGAATTTATTAAATGGTGCATCTTAACTTCCATCGCACGTATTAAATCCAGGATGCAGTATAAAAATGATTGCTGTTATCTGTTAAATTAATATAGGGGCTACTTTTAATGAAGAGGGTATTTTGAATAAATAAAATGCACGGAATGTATAGAAAATCTCCAGAGTATCCATCCTATATACTGAATCTCCATCCCATAATTCGAAACTCCATCCCAAAACTCCAAAATCCATCCCATAATTCAAATATCCTTCCCAAAAATCCCATCTCCCATCCCACAAACCGAGCAATCCCCCGAGGGCGCGGGTGGGAATATCCAAAATCTCCGGCTGCTTTTTTGGGATCCTTTTTTTGGGAATTTTTGGGGATCCTATTCGGGATTTTTTTGGGGGGATTTATTTGTTTTCTTTTTGGGATCCTGTTTGGGATTTTCTGGGATCCTTTCGGGGATTTTTTCCGGGTCCTTTTAAGGATTTTTGGGGGATTTATTGGGGATTATTTTGGGGATTTTTTTGGATCCCTTTTTGGGATTTTTTTGGGATATTTTTGGGGTTCTTCCCGGGATCCTTGTTAGGATTTTTTGGGAGATTAATTGGGATTATTTGGGGGATTTTTTGGATCCTTTTTGGGGTCGTTTTTGGGCTATTTGGGGATTCCCCTCTAAGACAGAGACAACTAAAAACCCCACAAAAAAACTTTTTTTTTTTTTTCCCCCCCCCCAAAATTCCCAAAGTTTCGGGGGGCCAATCAGGAGCCGCAGCAATTAGCGGCTGGCGGGGAGGGGGAACGTGTTTGCCCTCATCGAAATTCTAATCAGCGTGTCACTCACAACAGCCTTAGTGCTGCCTGGCTGCCGCTCGTTCATATGCAAATGAGCCCTAAATGGGCCAATTACGGCTGCGCCCCGCTCAGCCTCCAGCCGCGCACCTGCACTGAGGTGGGGGGGCGTTGGTTAGCGCGGGTGGGTTAACCCGGGCGGGTTAGCGCGGGTGGGTTAGGATGGGTGGGTTAGCGCGGGTGGGTTAACCCGGGTGGGTTAGCACGGGTGGGTTAGCACGGGTGGGTTAGGATGGGTGGGTTAGCGCGGGTGGGTTAACCCAGGTGGGTTAGCGCGGGTGGGTTAGGATGGGTGGGTTGGCACGGGTGGGTTAGCGCGGGTGGGTTAGCGCGGGTGGGTTAGGATGGGTGGGTTAGGATGGGTGGGTTAGGATGGGTGGGTTAGCGTGGGTGGGTTAGGATGGGTGGGTTGGCACGGGTGGGTTAGCGCAGGTGGGTTAGCATGGGTGGGTTAGCGCGGGTGGGTTAACCCGGGTGGGTTAGGATGGGTGGGTTAGCGCGGGTGGGTTAGCACAGGTGGGTTAGGATGGGTGGGTTAACCCAGATCGGTTAGCACGGGTGGGTTGGCACGGGTGGGTTAGGATGGGTGGGTTGGCACGGGTGGGTTGGCATGGGTGGGTTAGGATGGGTGGGTTAGGATGGGTGGGTTAGCGCAGGTGGGTTAGGATGGGTGGGTTAGCATGGGTGGGTTGGCACGGGTGGGTTAGGATGGGTGGGTTAGCACGGGTGGGTTGGCATGGGTGGGTTAGGATGGGTGGGTTAGGATGGGTGGGTTAGCACAGGTGGGTTAGGATGGGTGGGTTAACCCAGATCGGTTAGCACGGGTGGGTTGGCACGGGTGGGTTAGGATGGGTGGGTTGGCACGGGTGGGTTGGCATGGGTGGGTTAGGATGGGTGGGTTAGGATGGGTGGGTTAGCGCAGGTGGGTTAGGATGGGTGGGTTAGCATGGGTGGGTTGGCACGGGTGGGTTAGGATGGGTGGGTTAGCACGGGTGGGTTGGCATGGGTGGGTTAGGATGGGTGGGTTAGGATGGGTGGGTTAGCGCAGGTGGGTTAGGATGGGTGGGTTAGCATGGGTGGGTTGGCACGGGTGGGTTACGATGGGTGGGTTAACCCGGGTGGGTTATTCCCACTCAGTTTATTCCCACTCGGGTTATTCCCACTCGGGTTATTCCCACTCGGGTTATTCCCACTCGGTTTATTCCCACTCGGTTTATTCCCACTCCGTTTATTCCCACTCCATTTATTCCCACTCCGTTTATTCCCACTCGGGTTATTCCCACTCGGTTTATTCCCACTCCGTTTATTCCCACTCGGGTTATTCCCACTCGGTTTATTCCCACTCGGTTTATTCCCACTCGGGTTATTCCCACTCGGGTTATTCCCACTCGGGTTATTCCCGATTCCAACGGTTTGAAAATCGTGGAAAACAAACAAACAAAAAACCAAAAGGTTCCCCCTGTGTCCCAAAGAAATGACCTGGGTGGAAAATTCCCAGCTCGGTGTTTGCCTGAGATAAAAAATTCCCGGGATTTAAAAGGTAAAACTCCGGAGTTTCAGGGATGGAAATAGGGAATTTCGGGGTTAAAAAATCTGGGATTTCTGGGAGAAAAATCCAGAGTTTCAGGGATGGAAATAGGGAATTTTAGGGTTAAAAATCTGGAATTTCAGGGTTAAAAACCTGGGATTTCAGGGATAAAAGTCCAGAGAGTTCGAGGGATAAAACTCCGGGATTTCAGGGACACAAATCCAAGAGTTTCAGGGATAGAAACCCGGGATTTCGGTGCCCCAATAAATTAAATCGTTTGTGGTGAAAATCTTGGGAAAATCAATCGGATTTTGAGGGGAAAAAAAGTGGGATTTGGGGGGGGGGGGGGGAAAAAGGGGATTTTTAAGGAAAAAAAAGGGGATTTGGGGGAAAATCAATGGGATTTTTAAGGAATATTTTGGAGCATTTTAAAAGGAATTTTTTTTTTAAATGAATATCCTGGAAAATAAATGGGATTTTTGGGGGGGAAAAAAAGCGGGATTTTAAAAGGAATTTTGGTTGAGAAATCTCCAAATTTGTCTGATTTTTTTGGGGGGGGAAAAAACCCTCAAAAAGAGGGAAAAAAAAAAAAGTCAATTTGACTTTTGGGGTTGAAATAAATTCAAACGGAAACAAGAACTCGGAGCCAAAACTAGGAAAAGAAACTGAATTTCGAGCGGAAAGAAAAATCATCGCTTAAAGTTTAAAAGAATTCCTAAAATCCGGGATTTCTTCCTTCCCGGTCTGTTCTGGGATTGAAAATCCTTTGAAAAGGGAAATTGGTTTTTTTCCTCTTTTTTTAATGGGAAAAGTGAATTTTTTGGGGTGGGAATTCGGATTTCGGGGAAATCTGGAGGTAAAAAATGGGGGGAATTCAGTAAAAAAAGGGATTTTGGGGGGTTTTTTTGGAGGGGTTGATCCAAAATTCAGGCAGGAGGAGAAAAGAGGGAAAGATCCCAAATTCTCCATCACTGAAATCCCAATTTTCCATCACCTCCATCCTTTCATTTCATTTCATTTAAATTATTTCCTTTGATTACGTTTGAATCATCATTTTATTCTATTCCATTTAATTTTATTTTAACGTAATTTCATTTTATTTTAATGAAAATTCATTCTATTTATTTTATTTTATTTATTCCATTTCTTTATTTCATTATTTATTTTTTAAATTAAATTTAATTTAATTTCATTTTGGTTTTGTTATCTCTCACCGATGGTTTTTGAGCCTGAATAAAATAATTTTGGGGGGAAAAAAAAGGGGGAAAAAAAGGGGAAAAAATGGGGAAAAAGGGGAAAAATGGGAAAAAAAGGAAAAATTGGGGAAAAAAGGGGAAAAAAATGGGGAAAAAAGGGGGAAAAAAGGGAAAAATGGGGAAAAAATGGGGAAAAAAAGGGGAAAAAAAAGGGAAAAAAATTGGGAATTACTTCCTGGGAGGGAATTAATTAGGAGAAAAGGAGGAATTAATCATTCCTATGAAATAATAACTGGGATTAATTAACAATTTGGATTAATAATTTTTTTTTTTTTGAAGTGAGGAAAGGTTTTTGCTCCCCAGTTGACTAAAAATTTTGGGGGGGGATTAAAAAAGTGGGAATTTTTGGGTTTTTTTTGTAGATTTCCAAGAGAGCTTTTTGTACATTTTATATTCCTTTATTATTATTATTTTATCGAAATCAATTAATGAATAACTCAGATTTTTCCACAGCTGTTTTTTTTTTTTTTTCTCCTTTTTCCCGTTTAAAAATGGGATTTTTTTGGGGGGGGGAGGAGTTTCAAAAATCGGGATTATTTTTTTTTTGTTTGTTTTTTTAGAGGGGGATTTTTGATGATCTCAGCGCCGGGAAATTTTTTTTTAAAATGCCGGAAAATCCGGGAAAATTCCGATTTAAGTTTTGTTTTGGCTCACCTGGTGGCAGCCCTGCAGGTTGGAGTCTCGCCCGTAGGAGGAGTAGGAGCCTCGTTCCGTTTTACCTGGAAACGGGGGCGGGAAAAAAAAAGGGGGGAAAAATCGGAGATTTGATTTTCCGTCATTGGCGGGGACGGGCAGGCGGGATTGTGGGATTGATGTTTAATACAATACAATATAATATAATATAATATAATATAATATAATATAATATAATATAATATAATATAATATAATATAATATAATATAATATAATATAATATAATATAATATAATATAATATAATATAATTATAATACAATATAATATAATATAATGTAATGTAATGTAATGTAATGTAATGTAATGTAATACAATACAATACAATACAATACAATACAATATAATATAATATAAATATATTATAATCTAATCTATTATAATCTAATGCATTATAATATAGTGAGATCTATATAAAAAATACATTGTGATGCAATATAATGTATAAAAATGTAATGTACGATGGAATGGAAGATATATAGAAGAAAACACATTGTGACGGAATGGAACGGAATGATAAAAATATAACATAATATAATATAATATATGATGGAATGGAATGAACAGAATAAAATACGCTGTGATGGAACGTAATAACGTAAATACAATACACAATGGAATATAATAAATAGAATAAAAGGCATTCCGATGTGATAATGTAGTGATATCAAATATAACGGAATGCGGCGCGTAGTAAAAAAAAACACACATCACGGCGTAATGCAACGCAACGATGTAAATATAATTTAATGCCCGATGGAATGGAAGATAATGTGTAGAACGAAATGCATTAGGATGTAATAATAAAATGTAAGAATATAAAATATAGAATATCCGATGGAATGGAAGATAATGTGTAGAACGAAATGCATTAGGATGTATTAATAAAATGTAAGAATATAAAATATAGAATATCCGATGGAATGTAACGTGATAGAATGCAATATTAGAAATAGAGTGAAATCCAATGTAATGCAATATAAACATAGCGTAATGTAATCTAATGTAACATAATACAATACAGTGTGATATATAATATTATATTATGATATAATTAACGTAATACAGTGTAATACTGGGATCATAACTGAGCAAAGTGCAGATTACCGCGCCGCGATGTCAGGATAAAACACGTCAATGTTTAAACGGCAGAATAAAGTATACAAACGTATACAATAACGCAACGCAGCACTGCCCGGGGACAGGGCACAGGAGAAGCCAACGGGAGACGGCTCGGGGGGAAACGACGCGTCGTATATCGGAATGGACAGTAACGAACGGCAGCGTCGGGACGCCATTCGATACCGTTCGATACCGTTTGATACCGTTTGATATCGCTTGACGAAGCGTGATCTGAGGGAATACAGCGTGACAAACCTCGATCCAATCTATTTTTGGTGTAATCTGGTGTACCATGTAAGGTAACGCAGTGCAGCATACAGGATCTATACAGTAGCGTATAGTATCTATGTAACACCTTTATACCTCGTAAATATAAATACAATATAACGTAATACGATCAATCGCGATATGACACGATCAAGCGCGACACAACGCGATCAACCGCGATACGACACGATCAATCGCGATATGACGCAATCAACTGCGATATGACACGATCGATCGCGACACGACGCGATCAATCGCGATAGGACGCGATCAATCGCGACAGGACGCGATCAAGCGCGCTATTATCCCAATCATTACGTAGACAGAAGAGAAGGGAGTGGCGTGGGTTACACGGGATTCACTGGGAAGGATTCCCTGGAATTTTGGGAGGGGGGGGTAAACCCTCGGCATAAACCGACAGGAATTCGGGGGGGTTTGGGAATAGTTCCTTGGGGTAATCAGGATTTAATTTGGGATTAATTCCCGAATAATTCCTTGGGATAATCAGGATTTAATTTGGGATTAATTCCCGAATAATTCCCTGGGATAATCAGGATTTATTTGGGAATAATTCCCTGGGATAATCAGGATTTTATTTGGGAATAATTCCCGAATAATTCCCTGGGATGCACAGGATTTATTTGGGAATAATTCCCTAATAATTCCCTGGGATAATCACGATTTTATTTGGGATTAATTCCCGAATAATTCCTTGGGATAATCAGGATTTAATTTGGGATTAATTCCCGAATAATTCCTTGGGATAATCAGGATTTAATTTGGGATTAATTCCCTAATAATTCCCTGGGATGCACAGGATTTATTTGGGAATAATTCCCTAATAATTCCCTGGGATGCACAGGATTTATTTGGGATTAATTCCCTGGGATAATCAGGATTTTATTTGGGAATAATTCCCGAATAATTCCCTGGAATAATCAGGATTTCTTTGGGAATAATTCCCTGGGATAATCAGGATTTATTGGGGAATAATTCCTTGGGATACACAGGGATTTTTTGGGAATAATTCCCTGATTTTCCTCATCCCGGCTGGGATTTTTTCCCAGGGAATTCTGGCTCAGGTGGGGTCTCCACGCGGCAGGATTGGCGGGAAAGGGAATTCCCGGGAATTGTTTCGGGATTGGCACCGGAACGCTGAGAAATTCCCGGTTTTTCTTGTTTTAATTATTTTTTTAGGATCTTTTAAATTGATTTTGGGGGAATTTTTTAAAGTTTTTTCTGGGGATTTTTAAATTATTTTTGGGGGATTTTTTAAAAATTATTTTTGGGGATTTTTTTTTAATTATTTTTGGGGATTTTTTAAATTATTTTTAGGGATTTTTTTAGTTATTTTGGGGATTTTAATTTTAATTATTTCGGGGGATTTTTAAAAATTAATTTCGGGGGTTTTTTTCAGGTTTTTTTCCTTTTTTATTTATTTTTGGGTGGTTTTTGTTTGGTTTTCGGGGCTTTTTCCCCTTTTTCGTGTTTTTTTTTTTTTATTTTGGGTTTTTTTTCTTTTTTTCTTCTATTTTTCTTTTTTTATTTTTGGGGGTTTTTTTCCTTTTTTGTGGCTTTTTAATTTATTTTTGGGGTTTTATTTCTTTTTTTTTCTATTTTTCTTTTTTTATTATTTTTGGGGTTTTTTTTCCTTTTAAGGGGTTTTTCTTTCTCTTTTTTTGGGGTTTTATTTCGGGGTTTTTTTTCTTCTTTTTTAGGTTTTTTTGTTTGTTTTCCCTTTTTTGATTTTTTTTTCCCTTTTCTGACTTTTTTTCCTCTTTTTTTTTGATTTTCCCCCTTTTTTTTCTTTGATTTCTGTTATTTTTGGGTGGGGTTTTTTGGGGTTTTTTTTTCCGCTTTTTTCCCTTTTTGGTGTTTTTAAAAATTTATTTTTGGGGTTTTTTATCTTTATTTTTTCCTTTTTTGGGTTTTTTTCCTTTTTCGGGTGTGTTTTCTTTGATTTTTGGAATTTTTTTGGCTTCTTGGGGTTTTCTTTCTTGTTCAAGTGGGTTTTTGGCCTTTTTTTCATTTTTTTCTTTTTGGTTTTTTTATTTCTGGTTTTTTTTCCTTTTTTTTTTTATTTTTGGGGTTTTTTTGTTGGGTTTTTTTCTTTTTTTGTTGTTTCATTTTCGGAATTTATTTTTGATTTTTGGGGTTTATTTTTCGGGTGGATTTTTTTCTTTTTTTTTATTTTTCGGGTGGAGTTTTTTCCTTCTTTTGATTTCATTTTCTTTTTGGGGGAGTTTTTCTTATTTCTTGGGGTTCTTTTTCCTTTTTGGATTTTTTTTATTCTTGGGGTTTTTTTCCTTTTTTTTTTCTTTTTTGGAGGTTTTTTTTCTTTTTTTTGAGTTTTTTCTTTTTGGTTTTTTTTTTTTTTTGTTTGATTTTCGGAGTGGGTTTTTTTTATTATTTTGGGGGTTTTCTTTCTTTTCCGTTTGAGGGGTTTTTTTCCCTTTTTTAACTGATTTTTTATTTCCATGCCAGGTTTTTTTTTTCCTTTTTTTTTAATTTTTAATTTTTATTTTTTTTCTTTCTTCGGGGAATTTTTTTATTTCTGGGGGGTTTTATTTCCTTTTTTATTATTATTATTTTGGGAGGTTTTTTTTCTTGTTTTTTTTGGGTTTTTTTTGTTTGTTTTTGTTTTTTTGGTTTGATTTTCAGAGGTTTTTTTCCTTTTCTTTTTTTATTTCCGCGTGAGTTTTTTTTTCCTTTTTTAATTTATTTTTTATTTCCGTGTCAGTTTTTTTTTTCTTTTTTTTTTTTTAATTTCCACGTGAGCTTTTTTTTCCCTTTCTTTCATTTCTTTTTCATTTCCCTGTGAGTTTTTTTCCCCTTTTTTCCCTGATTTTTTCCCCTTTTCTCCGGGAAGTTCTTTTCCCCGTCCCCACAATTTCCCCCCGGCTCCCCGGGTGAAATCCCACCCCGGCCCTCCGCATCCCGGCGTTTCCATGGCAGCCGCGGGCACCGCGCCAGCCCCGCTTCGCTTTCCGGCCGTCGGGATTCATCTGGGGGGGGTTTTTTTGGCTCTTTTTTCGGGGGATTTTTCCCCCAAAATTCCCCTTTTTTTTCATTTTTTTTTCGGGGATTTTCCCCCAAAATTCCCTTTTATTTTCACCTTTTTTTTCGCTTTTTTGGGGAGCATTTCCCCCCCAAAATTCACCTTTTTTTCCACTTTTTTGGGGGGCATTTTCCCCCAAAAATTCACCTTTTTTTCCACTTTTTTTTGCTCTTTTTTTGGGGAAATTTTCCCCCAAAATTCCCTTTTTTTTCCACTTTTTTGGGGGAGGATTTTCCCCCCAAAATTCCCCTTTCTTTCACTTTTTTTTCGCTGTTTTGGGGGAATTTTCCCCCAAATTTCCCTTTTTTTTCTTTTTTTGGGGGGGATTTTCCCCCAAAATCCCCTTTTTTTTACTCTTTTTTTGCTCTTTTTTGGGGGGATTTTCCCCCAAAATTCCCTTTTTTTTCTTTTTTTTTTTTCGGGGATTTTCCCCCAAAATTCCCTTTTTTTTCACTTTTTTTTTTGCTTTTTTGGGGGGGATTTTCTCCCCGAAATTCCCTTCTTTTTTTCACTTTTTTTTCGCTGTTTTGGGGGAATTTTCTCCCAAATTTCCCTTTTTTTTTCATTTTTTTTTCCGAGGATTTTCCCCCAAAATTCCCTTTTTTTTACTCTTTTTTTTGCTCTTTTTTGGGGGGATTTTCCCCCCAAAATTCCCTTTTTTTCCACTTTTTTTTTCGCCTTTTTTTTGGGATTTTCCCCCAAAATTCCCTTTTTTTTACTCTTTTTTTTGCTCTTTTTTGGGGGGATTTTCCCCCCAAATTCCCTTTTTTTCCACTTTTTTTTTCGCCTTTTTTTTGGGATTTTCCCCCCAAAATTCCCTTTTTTTCACTTTTTTTTTTCACTTTTTTTTCGCTTTTTTGGGGGAATTTTCCCCCCCAAAATTCCCTTTTTTCCGTGGTTTTTAGGGGTGGGAAAAGCTTCGAGTTTTAAGGGGTTGGAGGGGAAAAAAATCAGATTTGGGGGCAAAAAAAAATGAATTCATTCTCGTTTTTCCCCTAAATCAGCCATTAATTCATTAACAATTCAGAATAATCACTTTTTCCCCCTTAAATCACCTTTTAATTATTCAATACCTCTGAATAAACACTTTTTTCCCCTTAAATGACCTATTAATTAATTAACAATTGGGAGCAATCACCTTTTTCCCCCCTTAAACCACCAATTAATTAATCAACAACTCCGAATATCGCCAACAATTCCGAATACAACCGACAATTCCAAAGGAATCCTTTCCCCCGCGCCCCTTAAAAAAAAAGAAAAAATTGGAAAAATAAAAAAAATAATAATTTAAAAATCATCATTAACGCGATTTAATTTCCAAAAACCACCATAAAAAAAAATAAAATAAAATTAATTTTAAAACAAAAAGATTTTTGGCACCGAGACGCCGGCGCCGAAACCTCCCCCCCACCCCCGCGGCTGACGAAAAAAACCGCCCCAAAAAAATAAAAAAGGTGGAAAAAGAAAGGGAATGAGCTCGGGGAAATTGGGTTTTTTGGAAAAGGGGAAACGGACTGGGGGGGTCTGGGCTTTGTTCGGGGGGAAATGGGCTTTGGGCGCTGATTGGGGGCCGAATGCAGGTCGAAAGCACAGATGCGGCCCCAAAACACAAAATCCGGCCCCAAAAACACAAAAATCAGCCCCAGAAACACAAAATCCGGCCCCAAAAGCACAAAAATCAGCCCCAAAAACACAAAATCCGGCCCCAAAAGCACAAAAATCAGCCCCAAAAACACAAAATTCAGTCCCAAAAACATAAAATCCGGCCCTAAAACACAAAATTCAGCCTCAAAAACACAAAATTCAGTCCCAAAAACACAAATCCAGCCCCAAAAAACCCCAAATCCGGCCCTAAAAACACAAATCCGGCCCCAAAAACACAAAATCCGGCCCTAAAACACAGAAATCAGTCCCAAAAACATAAAATCCGGCCCTAAAACACAAAATCCAGCCCCAAAGCACAAAATTCAGCCCCAAAAACATAAAATCCGGCCCTAAAACACAAAATTCAGCCTCAAAAACACAAAATTCAGTCCCAAAACCACAAAATCCGGCCCCAAAAGCACAAAAATCAGCCCCAAAAACACAAATCCAGCCCCAAAAAACCCCAAATCCGGTCCTAAAACACAAAATCCGGCCTCAAAAGCACAAAATTCAGCCTCAAAACCACAAAATCCGGCTCTAAAACACAAAATTCAGCCTCAAAACCACAAAATCCAGCCCTAAAACACAAAATCCGGCCACAAAACCACAAAATCCGGCCCTAAAACACAAAATCTGGCCCTAAAACACAAAATCCGGCCCTAAAACACAAAATCTGGCCCTAAAACACAAAATCCGGCGACAAAAGCACAAAATTCAGTCCCAAAAGCACAAAAATCAGCCCCAAAAAGCACAAACTCCGGCCCTAAAACACAATATTCAGCCTCAAAAACACAAAATCCGGCCCTAAAAACACAAATCCGGCCCCAAAAACCCCAAATCCGGCCCCAAAACACAAAATCCGGCCACAAAAGCACAAAAATCAGCCCCAAAAAGCACAAACTCCGGCCCTAAAAACCCCAAATTCGGCCCCAAAATCCACAAATCTCGTCCCTAAACCCCCAAATTCAGCCCCAAAAAACCCCAAATTCGGCCCCAAAACCCCCAAATTTAGCCCCAAAAACCCCAAATTTATCCCTTAAAATCCCCAAATTCGGCCCCAAAACGGAAAATTCGGCCCCAAAACCCAAATTCAGCCCCAAAAACCCCAAATTTATCCCTTAAAATCCCCAAATTCGGCCCCAAAACGCAAAATTCTGCCCCAAAACCCAAATTCAGCCCCCAAAACCCCAAATTTATTCCCAAAAACCCCAAATTTATTCCCTAAAAACCCAAATTCAGCCCCAAAGCCACAAAATCAGCCCCAAAACCCAAATCCAGCCCCGAAACCCCCAAATTTATTCCCTAAAAATCCAAATCCAGCCCCAAAAACCCCAAATTGAGCCTTTTATCCCAAATTTTCCCCAATTTTCCCCCTTTTCCCCCATTTTTTCCCATTTTTCCCCTTTTTTCCCCATTTTTTCCCCCAAAAAAACCGTTGGGAATTCCAGGCTTGGCCGGGGATCAATTAATTAATTCCGGGAGTTAATCAATCAATCAATCAATCAATCAATCGGTGTTGGAAGGGAAAAACAAACCCATCAATCGATATTGGGCAGGGGATGAAGAAAGCAACGAATCAATCAATCAATCAATTAATTAAATCAGTCAATCAGTCCGTGTTGGCTATTGGGAGGGGAAATAAACTAATCAATCAATCAATCAATTAATAAGGGAAGGGATAAAATGAAACGATCAATCGGTCAGTATCGGATATTGGATGGGGAAAGGAAAGAATCAATCAATCAATCAATCAATCAATCAATTAATCAATCAGTCAATCAATCAGTCCGTGTTGGCTATTGGGAGGGGAAATAAACTAATCAATCAATCAATTAATAAGGGAAGGAATAAAATGAAACGATCAATCGGTCAGTATCGGATATTGGATGGGGAAAGGATCAATCAATCAATCAATTAATCAATCAATTAATCAATCAATCAGTCCGTGTTGGCTATTGGGAGGGGAAATACTAATCAATCAATCAATCAATTAATAAGGGAAGGAATAAAATGAAACGATCAATCGGTCAGTATCGGATATTGGATGGGGAAAGGCTCAATCAATCAATCACCAATCAATCAATCGATCGTCAATCAATCAATCAATCAATCACCAATCAATCGATCAATCAATCAATCAATCACCAATCAATCAATCAATCACCAATCAATCAATCACCAATCAATCGATCAATCAATCACAAATCAATCCATCGATAATCAATCAATCAATCCGTCTCGGCTATTGGGAGGGGAAATAAACTAATCAATCAATCAATACTGGCTACGGGAAGGAAGAAATCAATCGATCAATTAATCAATCAATCAATTAATCAATTCATCCTGGAGCTAAAGGAGGCAATCAATCAATCAATCACTTTGGGGAGGGGGGGGGGATTTTCCCGGAATTCCGTCCGTACAAATCAGCAAAACTTCGGCCGGCGCCCGCAGGGAAATTCGGGAACGGCCCCAAAATCCGGGATTTTAAAGGGGTTTTCCCGGGTTTTTTTGAATTTTGGGAAATCGGGATTGAGGAGCGGTTTTGATTTTTTTATTTTAATTTTTTAAATTTCTTTTTAATTTTTTTTCCCCCCAGGCTTGAGGGGTTTTTTAAAAATTTTTAAATATTTTTTAATTTTTTTTTCTTACTTTGGGAAGTCAAGGTTGGGCTTTTTGAATTATTATTTATTTTTTTTAATTTATTTTTTATTTATTTTTTCCTATTTTGGGAAATCAGACTTGAGGGGGGGTTAATTATTTTTTTAATTATTTTTTAATTTTTTTTTTTCCTATTTTGAGATATTCGGTTTGGGATTTTTTTTTTTTTAATTTTTTCAATTTATTTTTCTTTTCCCCCAAAAGTTGAGAGAGGTTTTTTTTTCCTAATTTTTAGTTTATTTTTTAATTTTTTCCCTTTTTTTTAAAATTTTAGGAAACCACGGTCAAGCGTTCTTTTAAATTTTTAAATTTCTTTTTAATTTCTTTTTCCTATTTTTGAATTTTTAAAAACCAGGGTCGGGGGTTCTTTTAAAATTGTTAAATTTTGTTTTTCCTATTTTCAAATTTTAAGAAATTTTAGAATTTATTTTTTTTCCCTATTTCTGGATTTTTAAAAACCAGGGTCGGGGGGGGTTTTTTTTTCAAATTTTTAATTTAATATTTTTTCCCTATTTTGGAATTTTTGTGAAATCCGGGTGGCTTTTTTTTAATTTTTAAATTTAATTTTTTTCCCTATTTTCAAATTTTGAGGAAATCAAGACCAGGGTTTGGGGTTTTTTTATATTTTTAAATTTAATTTTTTCCCCCTATTTTTGAATTTCGGCGAATTCCGAGTTGGGGGTTTTTTTATTATTTTTTAATTTAATTTTTTCCCCCTATTTTCGAATTTTGGTGAATTCTGAGTTGGGGTTTTTTTTTATTATTTTTTAATTTTTTTTTCCCCTATTTTCAAATTCTGGTGAATTCCAGGTCGGGGTTTTTTTTTTTTTTTAATTATTTTTAATTTATTTTTTTTTTTAATTTCTGGTTTTTATCCCCATTTTTTTTTTTAATTCCCCCCCTCCCTATTTCCGACGGGGTTTTAACTCCTCTCCCTCCCCTCCGTTCGCATCTGGCGCTTTTCTTTCTCGTTTAATTATTATTATTATTATTATTATTATTTCCCTTTCTTTCTTTCTTTCCTCCCCAAAAAAACAACAAAATAAACTTGGCAGCGGCGCCGCGGGTTTTTTTATTTTTTATTTTATTTTATTTTACTTTATTTTTATTTTATTTTATTTATTTTCCCCCCCGTCCCGGCAGGCGGGAGGGGCGGATGAGGAACTGCGGGCGGAATGAAACCGATCCAATCTCGCCGCCGCCGCGAACATGAATTTTCATTAATTACAACCTTGTCAGCGAAAGCATTATCGGAGCCGAAGATGGGAAATGCTAATGAGCGCCCATTTGCATATTTTGCTTTGTCGGAATGTCATTAATTATTACATTTTATGATGATGAATGCAGCTGTCGAAGGCGCTCGGGCCCCCGGTGCATAATTAGCCGGCGGGATGTCAGCACTTTTTTTTTTTTTTTGATTTTTTGGGGAGGGGGGAAAAAATAAAAATAAAAATAAAAAACAACAACAACAACAACAAACCCACCAACTCCCCCCAAAAAAATAAAAAGAGGGGGAAAAAAAATTCCCAAAATTTTCCCAAATTTCCCCCCCCCCCCCACCGTAAAACTTTGCGGCGCGTTCGCGCTGGGAGATTCCTTCCTCCTCCCTCCGCCTGGGATCGTTTCGGCGAAAATTTTATCAGCTCCGCCGCTTTGCCACGACTCAAATCCAAAATAAAAAACCAGCCCAAACCCCAAAAATCGTTAGCCCCGGCTTAATTAACGCCACGCTTAATTATAACGCCATGATGTCAGCGGTTTTAATTAAGCCTTGGCTCGGGGACAGCAGAGCGCCTCGCCGCCGTAAGAGTCGCGCGGGCGGCGGCCGAGGAGGAGCGGGACGGTGGGACGGGAGAGGACGGAGGAAAAGACGGGAGAGGAGGACGGAGAGGACGGAGAGGAGGATGGAGAGGAGGACGATGGAGAGGAGGATGGAGAGGAGGATGGAGAGGAGGATGGAGAGGAGGATGGAGAGGAGGATGGATGGAGAGGAGGATGGAGAGGAGGATGGAGAGGAGGATGGAGAGGAGGATGGAGAGGAGGACGGAGAGGAGGATGGAGAGGAGGATGGAGAGGAGGACGATGGAGAGGAGGATGGAGAGGAGGATGGAGAGGAGGATGGAGAGGAGGATGGAGAGGAGGATGGAGAGGAGGAAGGAGAGGAGGATGGAGAGGAGGATGGAGAGGAGGATGGAGAGGAGGAAGGAGAGGAGGATGGAGAGAGGAGGATGGAGAGGAGGATGGAGAGGAGGAAGGAGAGGAGGACGGAGAGGAGGATGGAGAGGAGGATGGAGAGGAGGATGGAGAGGAGGATGGAGAGGAGGATGGAGAGGAGGAAGGAGAGGAGGAAGGAGAGGAGGATGGAGAGGAGGAAGGAGAGGAGGAAGGAGAGGAGGAAGGAGAGGAGAAGGAGAGAGGATGGAGAGGAGGATGGAGAGGAGGACGAGAGGACGGAGAGGAGGATGGAGAGGAGGACAGAGAGGAGGAATGGAGAGGAGGACTGGAGAGGAGGACGGAGAGGAGGATGGAGAGGAGGATGGAGAGGAGGACGGAGAGGAGGATGGAGAGGAGGATGGAGAGGAGGATGGAGAGGAGGATGGAGAGGAGGAAGGAGAGGAGGACGGAGAAGGACGGAGGAGGAGGATGGAGAGGAGGATGGAGAGGAGGAAGGAGAGGAGGATGGAGAGGAGGAAGGAGAGGAGGATGGAGAGGAGGATGGAGAGAGGAGGATGGAGAGGAGGATGGAGAGGAGGATGGAGAGGAGGACGGAGAGGACGGAGAGGAGGATGGAGAGGAGGACGGAGAGGAGGATGGAGAGGAGGATGGAGAGGAGGACGGAGAGGAGGATGGAGAGGAGGATGGAGAGGAGGACGGAGAGGAGGATGGAGAGGAGGATGGAGAGGAGGATGGAGAGGAGGAAGGAGAGGAGGAAGGAGAGGAGGAAGGAGAGGAGGAAGGAGAGAGGAGGATGGAGAGAGGAGGAAGGAGAGGAGGAAGGAGAGGAGGATGGAGAGAGGAGGATGGAGAGAGGAGGAAGGAGAGGAGGATGGAGAGGAGGATGGAGAGAGGAGGATGGAGAGAGGAGGAAGGAGAGGAGGAAGGAGAGGAGGATGGAGAGAGGAGGATGGAGAGAGGAAAGGAGAGGAGGATGGAGAGGAGGATGGAGAGAGGAGGATGGAGAGAGAGAGGATGGAGAGGAGGAGGAGAGGAGAGGAGGAAGGAGAGGAGGATGGAGAGGAGGATGGAGAGGAGGATGGAGAGGAGGATGGAGAGGAGGATGGAGAGAGGAGGATGGAGAGAGGAAGGAGAGGAGGATGGAGAGGAGGATGGAGAGGAGGATGGAGAGGAGGATGGAGAGGAGGAAGGAGAGGAGGATGAGGAGGATGGAGAGGAGGATGGAGAGGAGGATGGAGAGGAGGATGGAGAGAGAGAGGATGGAGATGGAGGATGGAGAGGAGGATGGAGAGGGAGGATGGAGAGGAGGATGGAGAGGAGGAGGAGAGGAGGATGGAGGAGATGGAGAGGAGGATGGAGAGGAGGATGGAGGGAGGAGGAGAGGATGGATGAGAGGAGGATGGAAGGATGAAGGAGGAAGGATGGAGGAGGAGATGGAGAGAGTGAGGATGGAGGTTGAGGATGGAGAGGTGATGGAGATGGAGGATGGAGAGGATGGAGAGGAGGAGGATGGAGAGGAGGATGGAGAGGAGGAGGAGAGGAGGATGGAGAGAGGAGGATGGAGAGGAGGAGGAGAGGAGGATGGAGAGGAGGATGGAGAGGGAGGGATGGAGAGGAGGATGGAGAGGAGGATGGAGAGGAGGAGGAGAGGAGGACGGAGGCGGCGGCAGATGGGCCCGTTCCACATGAGCGGCCCGATCAATCACAGCTGAAGGGCCCAGGTGCGGCGCAGCCGCGCGGCGACGCCCCATTTCACAGTCTGTCACACACGGGCCCGCCAGCGCTGACCCCGCCGCTGCCGGAGCTGGCTCGGCTCGGCTCGGCGCGGGCTCGGCCCCGTTTGGCAGGCTGTCCCGCACGGGCCCCGCCGGCGCCGCCGCCGCTGCCGCTCTGGCAGAGCGAACTTGGCGCGGCTCGGCCCGCGGAGAGCGGCACACGCCGGCCCCTCCCTGCCCTCGGCTTGTCTCCTCACTGCTCTGCTTCCCTTCCCTGCCCTCCCCATCCCTTCCCTGCCCTCCCCATCCTTTCCCTGCCCTCCCCATCCTTTCCCTGCCCTCCCCATCCTTTCCCTGCCCTCCCCATCCTTTCCCTGCCCTCTCCATCCTTTCCCTGCCCTCTCCATCCTTTCCCTGCCCTCTCCATCCTCTCCTTCCCTCTCCATCCTTTCCCTTTCCCTCTCTTCCTTCTCCTTCCCTTTCCATCCCTCTCCATTCCTCTCCATCCCTTCCTTTTCCTTTTCCTTCTCCTTCCCTTTCCTTTTCCCTTCCCTTTCCCTTTCCCATCCCCTTTCCCTTTCCCTTTCCCTTTTCCCTTCCCATCTCATCCCATCCCATCCCTCTCCTCTTTCCCCTTTTCCCCCCTTTTTTCCCCCATCCGGACGCTCCCAAAAAAAAGCCCAACTCAACCTTCCCCCCAAAAACTACAAAGAACCTCCCGGGAATTTCCCACTCCTTCCCAAATTCCGCTGCATTAATGATCCCGAGGAAAACCGGAATTCGGGAGACGAAAAATCCCGCGGTCGGGGGCGTTACCCAACCCCGCCCCGCCCGTCCATAGGACGAGCTTAATAATTTAACACAGAATAATTAATAACCTGCGATAATTATATAAAATAATCCAGCTCTGCCCAGGCTCCTGCTGACCCCGAGCTCTCCGATCCTTCATTCAGGAAAAACCCCACTGGGATCTCATTAGGAATTTCCTCATTAAATTTTAGGAATAAGCAAAAGTTTCGGGGGGTTGTAGATTTGGGGAAAAAAAAACCTGAACTTGAGGAATGGGGAAATTTTGAGGGGTTTAAATTTGGGAATAAACCGGAATTTGAGGAATGGGGAGTTTTGAGGGGTTTAGATTTGGGCAGAAGCCACGGAAAGGACGACTCAATTTCAGGGAATAACCGAAGTTCCGGGGTTTTAGAGCCACGAGCAAGCGGGGCCCGCAGCCGGGCTGGGTTTTTCCTGCCGGCGCTCGGCTGGCTGAGTGCGGCCCAGCGGCTGGAGGAGGAGGAGGAGGAGGAGGAGGAGGAGGAGGAGGAGGAGGAGGAGGAGGAGGAGGAGGAGGAGGGAGGAGGAGGAGGAGGCCCGCGGTGCCCGAGGCCGCCCAGGTGTGCGCCACATGGAGCTCCACGGGGCGGCTCCCGGCCCTTCCCAGCCGCCCGCTGACGTCGCCGTCCTCCCCCCCCCGGTCTGGAATAATCCCTCTTTCCTCCCGCGTTTCTCGCCTCTCCCTCTCTCTCTCTCTCTCCTGGGAAATTTCCAGGCCCATCCCGGCATCTGTTCCCCGTCCTCTTTTGTGAACGCCGAAGGAATCCATTCGGGTTCCGTCGTCGGTTTTTTTTTTTTTTTTAGGCGGCGTCGACATCGTCCGCCGATAAATTTCCCCCCTTCGCTCCCCAAATTCCCCCGGCTCCTCTTTTCCCCCTCCCCAAATCCACCTTTTATTCCCCGGTGTTTCGGTGTGAAACCCAACCAGATTTTTTATTTTCCCCCCCGGAAGATCTCTCCGGGTTTGGTGGGTTTTTTTTTTTGGAGCACCGAGGGGAATATTCCAGCCCGCAGCTGCACGGGAAAAGTTGGCCGGCGAAAGGAGGAGGCGCGATTTCGCCGGTGGAATTCCAACCCTGCCGGTTCCTGTTAACTCCGTGCTCCGGAGGTTTCGGTGGTTTTGGTTTTTGGTTTTTTTTTTTCCTTGAGGAGAGGGGAGGGGATCAAAGGGGCAGAGGCCGATTCCCGGCTGGTGTGAGAACTGGTGCTGCCCTTAATTCCGACCATATGGCCACGGGGAACGGGAGAGGAGGGGGGGAAAGGATCTGCCGGCACGAGGAGAGGAGCAAGGCGTGGAAAAGATTAAAAAAAAAATATATATATATATCCCCCAAGGATATTTTATTTTTTTTTTCTCCGCCTCTTCTCGCTCACCTTTTATCCCGGCCGCAGAGAGGGGAGGGGGGAAAAAAAAAAATTTAAAAAAAAAATTTTAAAAAAAAATTCAATTTTTTTTCTTTCCCCCCCCCCCCCCCACCCCACCACCTCCAAAAATAAAGAAAAAAAAAAAAGTTGATTTTATTTATCCAACTCCTCCTTTTAATTCTCCCCTCCAGCTCG
Source organism: Chamaea fasciata (assembly GCF_029207755.1). NCBI lineage: Eukaryota > Metazoa > Chordata > Aves > Passeriformes > Sylviidae > Chamaea > Chamaea fasciata. The sequence goes on along the minus strand of NW_027094089.1, from coordinate 707,692 downwards.
GCGCCGCTGGGAAGTTCAGCCTCGGGGAGGGGGCCGCGGCTGCTTCTTAATTAAACTCGGCTTTGTTGGACTCGGCGGGCTTTAACTAAGAGCATAACAAACCCTTTGTTTTTCCCTGCCTAACGGAGCGTGACCGCCTATGGAAACGACCCGCTCAACGCACCCGCTCGGGTTTTGTTGCCCGGATTTTCCCACATGGTCCAAGGGGTTTTGTTTTTTGGTTTTTTATTTTCTTCCAGCTGGGAATGCCAAAAAAAAAAAAACCCCAAAAAAAAAAAAAAAAAAAAAAAACCGACCGGGAATTCATTTAGAATTCTTAATTATTTTTTTTTTTTTTTTTTTTTTTTGGAGGGGGGGTGTCTCTTTGTGTTTGGAAAAAGGGAGTTGGAAATTCCTCTTTATCCCGACGTTTCTTCTTCCTCCTCCTCTCCCCCTCGCCCTCTGACTCCGACTCTCCGTGAAGATTTTCAGGAAGTCACTTCTCTCTAAAACATCCCCCCCCGAGAGCCGAGAGCTGGAAAATAATCCCCGGGAAAAGGCAGGAGCTCGTTAAACTCCGGGGAGGGGGTTTAGAACCGGAAAAAGCGGGAGAGAGAAATGGGAGAAGCCGGATTTTTGGACGGGATTCTCCCGTGGAATAGGAGCACTGGGAAGCACAGCCTGCTCGGGATTATGGGAAGAGTTTGGGATTACGGAGTGAGCCTGGAATTATGGGCCGGGGTTTGGGATTACGGGCAGGATTTTGGGATTACGGGCAGGAGTTTGGGATTACAGGCAGGATTCTGGAATTACGGGCAGAATTTTGGGATTATGAACAAGATTTTGGGACTATGGCCGGGAGTCTGAATTATGAACCAGAGCCCGGATTTCTGGGCAGAATTTTGGGATTACGACCAGGATTTTGGGATTGTCCAAAGACCAACCCCCCCCCCGTCCCGCCGGGAGGCGTCGGAAGCGCAAATCCCGGCGGCACGTCAGCTTTGCCCGCGGAGTCCGAGGGCCAAGCTCGCGTTCCCGTTCGGGAAAGGAAGGGAGACGTCGCCGTCACCCGCGGCGCCGAGCTCGCCGGGCCTGGCAGAGCTCACAAATCCCTTAACTCCCGGCTGGCGCAACGGGAACGGCGAGGGAATTACCGGCCCGGCCCGCGCCGGGAGCCGCAGGGGGGACAATCCCAACTCCGCCAGGCGGCCGTGTAATCCCACTGGCCGGGGGGACGGTGGGATTGCCGCGGCAGGCCGCTGTCCCAGCGACGATCCCGGAGGCTTTCCCGGCGGGAAAAGGGGGGACTGTCCTGGCTGGGAGGAGAGTAAAGGGGTTCCCGGAGAGGAGAGGCGGGAATGGGAGCGGTGGCGGTGAGCACCGCGTGGGGACCAGGATTGGTGCTGCCACTGCCACTGTCGCTGCCATTGTCACTGTCACTGCCATTGTCACTGTCACTGTCGCTGCCATTGCCACTGCCACTGCCATTGTCACTGCCATTGTCACTGTCACTGCCATTGTCACTGTCACTCCTATTGCCATTGTCACTGCCACTGCCACTGCCACTATTCCCACAACCACTGCCATTGCCACTGCCCCTGTCATTGTCACTGCCATTGTCATTGTCACTGCCACTGCCACTGCCATTCCCACTGCCATTGCCATTCCCATTGTGATTGACACTGCCATTGCTGTTGTCACTGCCATTGTCACTGCCACTGCCACTAGCATTGCCATTGCCATTGCCACTGTCATTGCCATTGCCATTCCCATTGCCACTGCCATTGCCACTGCCACTGCCATTCCCATTGTCATTGTCACTGCCACTTGCCACTGCCATTGTCACTGCCACTGCCATTCCCTCTGCCATTGTCACTGCCACTGCCACTGCCACTGTCACTGTCACTGCCATTGCCACTGCCATTCCCACTGCCATTGCCATTGTCACTGCCATTCCCATTCCCACTGCCATTGTCACTGTCATTCTCATTGCCACTGCCATTGCCATTCCCACTGTTATTTCCATTGCCATTCCCATTCCCACTGCCACTCCCACTCCCATTGCCATTGCCATTGTCATTGCCATTGCCATTCCCATTGCCACTGCCACTGTTATTTCCATTGCCATTGCCATTGCCATTCCCATTGCCACTGCCATTGCCCATTCCCATTGCCATTCCTATTCCCATTCCCATTCCCACTGCCATTCCTATTCCCATTCCCATTCCCACACGGCGCCACGATCTCCCAGCCCGGCGCTCCGCCGCCATCCCATCCCCGCAGCCATCCCCAGCCGGGAAAAACCCCCCCGGGAGCATCCAGCAAGACCCCGGAGAAACATCAGGGACTTCCCAAAGTCCTCAGCAGCTCCGGACTCCTGCTTTCCCATCACCTCCAGCACCGACTATCCCAGAAACCACGGGGAAAAGGAGGAGGCCCGGAGGCGCGCGGCGACGGATCCGCGGAATTTCCGCGGCAGGATTTCAGAAAACCTCTAAAAGCCACGAAGGGACGGGAAGGCGGAAAGGAATCCGCGGTCCCGCTGCCCGCCCGCCCCCCGAGCAGAGAGGAACCCGCCGCGTCCTTACTTTGTATTCTGGAATTGACGAAGGGAGGAGAGAGATTGTCGTGGGAGCCGAGGTCCCTGCCGGCCACGTGGTCGTAGTGAGTCCCGTCTCCATAGTTCTGGCGAGAAACGGGGGGAAAATCACCGTTTTACACCCGGGAACGACCTTTTCCTCCCGGAATTCCCTGCTCACTTTGAGGAAACATCGTCCCCTCGGGGGTTTGTTGGGTTTTGGGTTTTTTTTTTTCCCTCCCTTGAACGACACATTCCGGACAGGTTTTTAGCGGGAACGACACATCCCAGGTAGTTTCGAGCGTCGTCCCCCCCGCAACGTTTTGGTTGCTGGAACCAAAATCCCCAACGGAGGCCGGGGGGGGGGATAAAACCGGCACAAAACTTTCTCCCAGGTTTGTTTTTTTTTTCCCGTTGTTGTTGTTATTTTTGAAAGCAGGGAAGAAAGGAAGCGTGGAGAAGGCAAGGAGCTCCCGCTGCGGGAATTCCATTCCGGCAGGGCGGAGAGAAAGCGAGGGTCAGGCCGTTCGGCGGAATAATTCCGTCACTTAATGCCCGGGCCTCGATTGAAATTCCCCCCCCGAATCCCTTTTTTTTTTCCTTCCCCTCCCCTCCGCCCCCGGCCCGGCTCGTGGCTCCTTTTCTTTTCTCTCCCCCTGCCCGCCTTCATTCAGGCCTCCGCAGGCAGAAATAATCGGTGTGTGCCAATTCCCCCATTTCCTTTTCAAAACACTTTTCCCTCTGGAAGCAACACAAGCGTCAAAGGGGGGGGGGGGGTGGGGAGACAAAAAAACACAAAATAAATAAAATTAATAAATGATTTTAAAAAAAAAAAGGGGGGGGGGGAAAAATCAAAGTGACAGATGGGAGCGAGGAAGGGGAACGGGAATGACGTCAGGGAGGCAAGGAGAAAAGGTGCCGGGGATTCCTCCCTGGCAGGCGGGGATGCCCCTGAGGATGAGGAGGAGGAGGAGGGCCGGGGGGGGATGAAGGCGGGAGCTGTTAATTGGGGGACAATTAATTGAAAGGGGCCCCGGGGGGCCGGGGGAGAGAGGAGGGAGGGGGAGGGATAAAGATTGCGACTCGACTTACCCGCGACGGACTCGGGTGTCCCGCGTTCCCCCAGGAGGACCCTGAGCTACTTCTGTCTTCTACAGCTGGGGGACAGAAAAGTGCTTTAGGCCCGGCTGGAATTCTCCCGTCCTTCCCCAGCGGCCGGCAGCAAGTAGGGGCGGATAAACATTCCCAAGAGTTCTCCTCCATTTGGCGTTTCTTTTATCACTGGATGGGGATTTTTAAGCCTCGCTCCAAGCCTTTAAATCCATGCTGGTTTTTAAGGCTCGGCGGGAATCGCACTCCGAATCTGCTGTGCCGAGGCTGAATCCAGAGGGGGGGAATCTCCGAGATTCCCAAGCCTGACACGTTCGGGAGGGGATGGGAGGGAGGGAAGTTTTTTAATTCTTTCCCTCAGTGAGGAATTGCGTTCTCTCCCGAACGGATGAACACGTTAATGGCACGAGACACTCGGAGGTAAATATTTAATTAAGCTCCAGGATGAGTTTTAAAGGAAAAAAAAAAATTTAAAAAAAAAAAAAAAAGGGAAAAAGAATTCGTGGATCATTCCGCTGACGGATCCCACCAACCGTTCCGTGAGGTTAATGAGGTCAATTAACTCCGGGGGAGCCTCCCGCTCCAAATTTGGGGATTTTATCCCCCCCTCCCAAAAAATCCAGCACTTTTTAGGAACCACCTCGGAGAAACGCGGGGCTGCAGATCAGAACTCCCTCCCAGCGCCCCGCGGATCCCTGAGGAAGGAGCAAGGCAGGGATTTCCGGGAATCAAATCCCTCCTCCCTCTCCCCCTCCCGCGGGGATTTTCCTGGTGTTTCGTCCCGAAAGCGCCGAGCGCTTCCGAGCCTTCGGCGAGGAGTTTTAACCAAGTGACCCTGAGGGAGAAACCCCTTCCTTTCCTCCCTCCCTCCCTCCCTTCCTTCCCTAAGCAGATCCCAGCAGCTGGACAGAACCCAGCAACTCCGTGCAGTTATTCCCTGGTTATTTGGGGGGGAATAAATAAAATAAATAAAAATAATAACCCCCCCCCCCCCAAAATCCAGCTCCTGGAGGATCTGATTCCTGCCTGGGAGCCCAGCAAGGAGCTCTGTAAAGATCCCCAGCTAATAAAAGGTGGGGCTTTCAGGCCGTCCAGGGCGAGGATTTGGAGACGCGGGATAAATCCCAGCCCGGCACTTGAGGGATTTCTCCTTCCCAAAACCCCTTCGGCTCCGCTGATCCCGATTAATTTCAACGCCGGCTGCTGGGCGGAGATCTTTCCCCTTCCAAAGGACTCGGGTTTGGGCGAGTACGAGGTTGAAAAGCTTCATTGACAAAAAACCAGCTCCCCGAGCTCGACAAACGACAGGAGCAGGATTAAAAGCGGGAAGAAGATGGAGGGGCAGAGGATGAAACCGCGGAGAGCTGATAAGCTGAGGGAGGGGAGAACCGAAAACGCCGAGTGTTTGGGGAGCACGTTCCGTCCCCCCCGGGTCATCAGGAGCGAAATTCTCCTTGCGCCAGGGGCCAGGATGAACTCCGCCGCGATTCCCGGCGCTCCGCGGGATAACCGCAGCGAGCCGAGCGTGAGCTCGGAGCTGGATCACGAACCTCCGGGCCGCAGGGATGAGATGCGGGGAATGGGGAGAGCTGAGTCACGGCCGCTGCCCTGCGGGATGCGTCTGAGCCGGGATTTCGGGCTCACCTGGATCCCCCTTCGCCCATCCCCGGAGGAATCCCCTGAGGAATCCCCTGAGGAATCCCCTGAGGAATTCCCTGAGGAATTCCCTGAGGCAGCCACGTCGGCCAAGCTCATCCCAGAGCCGGGGCCGAGGGCTGGGAGCACGGCAAGAACAGGACGTGCCTCATTTCCGAGGCTTTGGGGAATTTGCTTCCTGCCCTGCCACATCCTGCTCTCTCCGTGCGCGCGCGCGCGTGTGTGTGGGCTCGATCCTGCGCTAAATCCTGCAGAAAAACCTTGGGAAGGGCAGAGAGGAGACAGATCTCGGAGAATCTTTGTGTTGGGAGGGTTGGGATGAGTTTAAAACCTGCGTGCTGCCTCCTCCATCCTTTGGGACAGGGAGGAAAAAAAACCCCACAGAATTCCAAAATTCCAAGCGTTTCCCCCCGCCCCCCCAAGGGCGCTGAGAGTTTTCACAGCTCCAAACCGGGACTGGGAGCTGGGAAGGAAGTTTCCGAGCAGCCGGAACAAAAGGCATTGTGCGGGGAGCGGCGTGAAAAGAGAATTGATCTGGTTCGAATTAATTGTTCCAACGTGCCGGGATTAAACTGGAGGGATTTGGATCAAACCCAGCCCAAATTTCCTGGGAAATGCGACGGATTGTGGGGGGGGAGGAGGGTTCAGAAATGGAAGGAATCGTCTCCGGGGCAGCTGCTCCTGATTAAACTCGGGACGGGCCCCGATTTTCCCCGAGGGGCAGGGAATCCGAAGAGCACCGCGCGCCCTCTTGCTCAAGCGCTCCACGTTTCCGGCGCTTCCTCGCGGGATTCAAGTCGAAGGCCCTTAAATCGCGGCGGGAAATCCGACTTGGGACGGAGCTGGAGCTGCCGGAAGCTCAGGGCTGAGGTCTCCTCTCAGTTCGCTCCCTCTCACCCGGGCGACTGGGGGCTGCCGCAGCTGGCCGGGGTTTGGTTTATTTCCTCACGGGAAATCCGGAGGACGGAATTCCTGCGGCAAAGCCCAGCGATCGCCGTCTCTCCTCTCTCCAGCCACTCGCGGTCGCTCTGCCGCCAGCGCCGTCCCAACTTTTCCCGGCAGGATGAAGGCCAAAGACTCATCTCCCCTCCCACTTGCAACGCTCCCCCCCGAGGGATTTCCCGCTCTCTCCCCCCTTCGCCATCGGGAAAGAACTCGCGCGGGTTTCCAGGGAAAGCTCCGACTGCCCGGTAATTAATTACCCCCCTGGCAAAACCAAAGAAAAATAATAATAATAACAACAACCGGGCGCCAAATCTGGGCACGGCTCCTGGCTTTGGCAGCTCATGACAAGACTCGTCCGGAAGGAAAAGGAAGAGCCGGGTTTTTTTTTTGTTCGGCGGGGTTTTTTTTTTTTTCGTCGGCAGCGAATTGATCCGCGCGCCGTCGGGTCGGTTCGTTACGGGGCTTCGCTAATGAGGGGAGGAAGGCGAACTCCTCGGTGTGATCGGGCATTAAACCCCTGCTCAGGGGCTAATGACTCCTCTAATCCCGAATTACCGCAGCAGCAGCAGCCACGAGGAGGACGACTCCAAGACTGGCAGCGAAAGGCTGAGCTCGGCTTTGAGCTCGGCTTTGAGCTCGGCTTTGAGCTCGGCTTTGAGCTCGGCTTTGAGCTCGGCTTGAAGCTCTGCCCGGGGGCCGAGGAAAGGCCGAGCGCAGCCGCAGCTAAACGTGGGAAATCTCGCTCGCTCGCTCGCTCGCCACCTCGGGCTCCTTTCGCCGCCCGCCCGTGACCTTTGTCCGGGAGGATTTGACAGCAAACTCCGAATGAAAGGAGTTGGCAAACATGTCGGGAGGCCGGGCGCGCCTTTCCCGCTCGCAGTGGGAAGTTTTTAGAGCGACGCAGCCCGTTCCAATGGCGCTGTGCATGCCATTAGCATATTTAAACAGGGGGCGGCTTTTTCCCCCCAAATTCGAGCGGAGGGAGCTGGGAAAACGCCGCTGCCCGCGGCTCGGCGTTCCCAATCCCCGAGACGACGGGGGGTTTTGTTTTGGTCCCTTTGCGCATTCCCTCGTTCCACGATCGCCCAGGAGTGCCAGGAAACTCCACCTTGCCCCAGCCGGGAGATTCCTCTCTCCCAGGCCAGCGTATCCCTGACCTCCAGCCCATCCTAGAGCTCCGAGCCCCCTCTCTCCCAGAACTCCCGGCCGGCACACGCCGCCAACCGGGAGATCTTTCCCTGCCGAACGGTGCCACGAAAGCCAAGAGGAAACACGTTTCTCCCAGTCCAGCAGCAGGGGGAAAGAAATCTTCTAAAGGGGAGGGAGGGAGGGAGGGAGGGGGGTGAGTCAGGACTTCCAAAAATACATTTCCTGAGAGCGCAAATGTTGCCATGGCGCTTTTGGGAGGGGGGGCAGAGAATTCGCGAGCGTGCAGCTCGTTCCTTCCTGGGGATGAACGGAAGGCGAGAGGCGAGCTCCGGGCTCTGCCCGCTGGGGACGTCTCCCCACCAACCCGGACACCCGACAAAGGAGCTCGGCGCTTCCCAAAAATCCCCCTCCCGCAAAGGCAGGAAACGGGGCTGTTAGGATCAGGATCCTTCCCAGGATGGAACTGATCCCATCAGCTCCCCCACACACAGAGGGAGAGCAAGGTGCGCTTAGGTCGGCTGTTCCCAAACGAAAAAAAAAAAAGGGAAAAAAAAAGGGAAAAAAAAAAAAAAAGCCAAAGCACATTCCCAGCGCAGGCTCTTGTTCACATCTGTTTGAGCTTGGAGCGCGGCCAAGGAGTCTGCCGCTTCCCCGCAGCAGGAAAAGCAGGATCGGAACGGGAAGGGAGCCGGCTCCAAGGCAGGCGCGCCCCCGCCGGGGACAGCCGCGACCTCGCCCGCGTCACCCGGCCCGACCTCCTCCCGTGGCCCCGGCGGCACTCTGCCTGCCCGGCCTTCTCCCTCCCAGCCACCAAATCCTGCCCGGCATCCACCCATCCATCCCTGCGGCACCGCGAGCCGTTCCCTGCGCGCTCTCCGTGTCCCCGTCCCTCTGCGGATCTCCTGGAGCTCCATCCCGCCCTGTCCTCCTCCGGCACCGCGAGCCGTTCCCTGCCTGCTCTCCGTGTCCCCGTCCCTCTGCGGATCTCCTGGATCTCTCTGCTCTCCCCATCCTGGCTCCCGTTTTCCCGTTTCTCCCGCCTGGAGGTCATTCCAGAGGGATCAGGAGGACACAACCCACCCCAGGGTAAAAGCCGGGGACATCCTGGCTCTTCCCGAAGTGTGGCCGGAGCTCGGACCCTCCAGAACCAGCCCCAAAAAAAGCCGCAGCTCCTTTTGGTCCGTTGTCCGTGGCCAGAGGAGCCCCGGGAACGTCCCGGCATCCCGTGGGAAGAGGCTCATGAGAACCATCGGGAGGTTTCAATGGGATTGGGGATTGGGAGGGGACAGGCAATGGCCGAGCTCCGCTCCGGGGGAGAATCCGGAGCGACACCGAAATTCCCGATGGACGGGATTGAGGGCGGCCTCCCTTTTCTCCGGAAAAAAACCTGCTGGGAGAGCGGCCGAGCAGACAACCGGCACGGGGCAGCGCTTCCTGAGCTTCCTCCCGGCCTTCCCGAGTCACCGGGAACGGCCCTGGCCTCGTGGCCGTGCCACGAACGCTCCCCTCATCCCCTGATCCGCCCCGAAACCCCTGCAGGGCCCGAATGCCGAAAGGATCTCTGCCCAGATCCTCTCCATCCTCTCCCGGCTCCGTTCGGGGCCGGGATCTCTGCCCAGATCCTCTCCATCCTCTCCCGGCTCCGTTCGGGGCCGGGATCTCTGCCCAGATGCTCTCCATCCTCTCCCGGCTCCGTTCGGGGCCGGGATCTCTGCCCAGATGCTCTCCATCCTCTCCCGGCTCCGTTTGGGGCCGGGATCTCTCCCCAGATCCTCTCCATCCTCTCCCGGCTCCGTTCGGGGCCGGGATCTCTCCCCAGATCCTCTCCCAGCTCTGTTCGGGGCCGGGATCTCTCCCCAGATCCTCTCCCGGCTCCGTTTGGGGCCGGGATCTCTGCCCAGATCCTCTCCATCCTCTCCCGGCTCCGTTCGGGGCCGGGATCTCTGCCCAGATCCTCTCCATCCTCTCCCGGCTCCGTTCGGGGCCGGGATCTCTCCCCAGACCCTCTCCCGGCTCCGTTCGGGGCCGGGATCTCTGCCCAGATCCTCTCCCGGCTCCGTTCGGGGCCGGGATCTCTGCCCAGATCCTCTCCCGGCTCCGTTCGGGGCCGGGATCTCTCCCCAGACCCTCTCCCGGCTCCGTTCGGGGCCGGGATCTCTCCCCAGATCCTCTCCTGGCTCCATTTGGGGCCGGGATCTCTGCCCAGATCCTCTCCCGGCTCCATTTGGGGCCGGGATCTCTCCCCAGACCCTCTCCCGGCTCCGTTCGGGGCCGGGATCTCTGCCCAGATCCTCTCCCGGCTCCATTTGGGGCCGGGATCTCTCCCCAGATCCTCTCCTGGCTCCGTTTGGGGCCGGGATCTCTGCCCAGATCCTCTCCCGGCTCCGTTCGGGGCCGGGATCTCTCCCCAGATCCTCTCCCGGCTCCGTTCGGGGCCGGGATCTCTGCCCAGATCCTCTCCCGGCTCCGTTTGGGGCCGGGATCTCTCCCCAGACCTTCTCCCGGCTCCGTTCGGGGCCGGGATCTCTGCCCAGATCCTCTCCCGGCTCCGTTCGGGGCCGGGATCTCTCCCCAGATCCTCTCCCGGCTCCGTTCGGGGCCGGGATCTCTGCCCAGACCCTCTCCCGGCTCCGTTCGGGGCCGGGATCTCTGCCCAGATCCTCTCCCGGCTCGCCCAGGCCTCCCCGCAGGCCGGTGTGCAGGGTGAGGCGCCGGGATGAGCCGAGCCCAGCCCATGGCTGCCCAACAATACCGGCTCTTTGTTTTCCCGGGCTCCCCAATCTGTCCATCCATCTGTTCCGCCTCGCTTTAGAGATTTCTTTTTTTTTTTTCCTTTTTTTTTCCCCCCCTCCCCGTTCGTTCGAAGCTCCTGGGGGAAGGATCCTCCTCCTTTGTTTCCCCTCGCGAGGAGCCTGGCGTCGGGGAGCCGGCCCCAGGCCGGCACGGATCGCCCAAAGGAATCGATCGGTCCAAGGGTTGGGCTCGCTGGGATCCACCCGGCTCTTCGGGGGGATCTTTGCCTCGGGCCAGGGTGAGAAAGAAACATCGCCGATTCCCGGGAAACGGCGAAAGGGAAGGGAAGCAAAGGGGATGATGTTTTTCTGTTCTCGGGCGAAGACGGCAAATTTGCTCCCTGCCCTCCATTTTTTTGTTTGGTTTGGAGCCCCAAACTTTGGGAGTCAAGGGCACCGAGAGGAAGCAGGGCCGGTGAAAAGCCAGGATTTCCCCGCGGGTTCCTTGGGCCGCTTCGCCGAGGTTTCCTGTTCCCCGCTGCCCAACCGGGAACGATTCCCTAAACGCCAAGCAGATCGCCAGGGCAAAGGGGCGCGACACCAAAAAATGAAATGAAATGAAATGAAATGAAATAAACCCACAAATCTCTGGGTTTTGCTTCCCCTGCCTCGCCTCCTACGGAGGGGAAGGCGAAGCCACGGGACGCGGCCCGAACGGCGCGGGAGAGTCACCAAGCCGCAATTAATCCTCCAAAAACGCGCGCTGCCAGTCAGGCGGAGGGCTCCGGAAGCCTCCCCAATTTTGAGGCTCATCTCCTAAACGGATTGCCCCGATCCCTGCTTTTCTCTCGGGAGACGGGAGAGCAGGAGGAGGGGAGGGGAAAAAAAAAGGAAGGCCGGCTCCGCCTGACTCATTTGTGAGAAGAAATCGCAGGGAAAAGGCGAAAGCAGCCAGGGATGGTCCGAACGGCCGACGAAAAAGCGCGACAAGGGAAGAGAAGCGCTCTCCCTTTCTTCTACGGAAGTCTTTTCCTGGAGAGGATCTCATTAAGCGCGGCCGGAGAAAGAGGGAACGTCCCCATTTGGCGGGATAACATCTCCTCGCGATTAAAGGGCCCCTTCCGGGCTCGGAAACGGCGAGGAAAACAGGGACGAGTTTATCTCCTTCCTGCCGTAAAAAAAAAGACAGAAAAAAACCCCCAACTCCTGCAGGAGGCTCGAGCGGCGTGGGGTGCCAAATCTCCTCCCGGGCACGCAGGTGGGACACCGCGACCTCGGAGGGCTTTTCGGGGATGCTCCAGAGCAGGGGCCCACAGGGCGAAACGGAAAATGGACTTTGATCTCCTGCCCGGAGATAAAAACGCCAAAGAAAAGAAACCGACCAAGCCTCCAGGTGCTTTTAGGCCGCCGGTTTGTTTCTTTTTTTCCAAGAAGTCCTATCAAATCAAAGTCTTGGGCCAAGTCCATTAGGGAGTCGATTAGGCCTTAATGGCCGTCTAAATCCATTATCAGCGGGCGCTTAACCCGGCGATGTTTAAAGATAACCGTTCGTTTCGGCGAACGGACGAGGCCAACGAGATCTACTTCAGGCCCTCTGGTTTTCCTTCGGAGAGCGTGACGAGGGAGCCGGGCGAGCCTCTCCTCACGTTCGCGGCTCAAACCGAATTTAGACAAAGGGGGGGGTTCAAAATGGGGAGCGAGGAAGGAGTTTTCTCATCCGGGGGTTTCCCCAACCTCCCAGCAAAGACCCCAACGTTAATCGAGAGGAGCTTTGATAATGCCAAACCTCGGCGAGATTTCCGCCCAAACCCAGGAGCGCAGCTCAACCCGCCGCGGCTGTGCCTTATCAATCCCGGGAGTTCCGACCCACCCGCGGCGGCAATTAGGGAACGGCTTCGGATCACTGGATTGGGTGAAACGAGGCGCGGGTCGGGAGAGCGCCGTGCGTGGGAACGGATCCCCGGGTTGGTTTGGGTTACTTTTCAAAAAAAAGAGATGTTTTTATTGATCACCAGGCCGAGGAAACGCGGCGCGTGCGCCGCTGAGAAGGATGGATGAGATTTATTTTCCCGAAGGGGAAAGAAAAAAAAAAAAACCCGAAACGTTTTTCCACGCCCGGAAAACGCAGTTTGAAACGGTTCCAGGAAACGCCGGGAGGAAACGGCTTTTCGACGCCCGCAAACGTGGGAGCCCGGCAAAATCCTGAGGGGAACGGGAGAAAGGAGTGGCTCTTTCGGGCCAGCTTCCAAGGAAAGAAAGGAGCAGAGCTCCTCTTCTCCGAGAGCTGGAAAAGCCCCGCGGGATCACGGAGTCACACCGGCGATCCGTCCAGGCATCCCTTGGGAACGATTCGTCCCGTTCGGCCACGCGCAGCGGGAGCGCCGGGGCGATTCAAGGGGAACGGCCGGAGCCAAGCTCGCTCCCCGCGCTTGCGCTCGTCCGTTCATCCACACCCATCCTTCCCCTCTCCCCCCTTCCGCGAGCCACCGGCGCGGCGCGGGCGGGAGCCGAAGGAGGCGAGTTACGGGCGCGGGGAAGGCGGAGACCGGGAAAAGGGAGTCGGAGTTTGTCGTCGAGGGGTAAAAGGGAAGGACGCGCTCTCGTGCCAAGCGCCCGCACGCAGCGCCCGTGGAGCTGGAGCGCGTCCCGATCCCGGAAAACAACCCCGGGGGCGGCGGAAGGCGCTCCGCCGGAAGGAGGAGCTCGAGGCGCCCAAGCTGCGGCGCCCAGATTGCATTCCCCGGTCGTTATCTCTCCCCGTGGCCGTTAATTAGCCGCCTCGAACGACAAAGAGAACGAGGCCGTTTGTCAGAACTCCCAAACCCGGGATCAGCCGCCCGAATTCCTGACGATTCCGCCCCGGAACCGCAAGTTTTCCCCGAGAAAAGTCCTCCGAGGAAACTCTAAAGCTCCAAAGGCCACCCGCCCCCTCCCCTTTTTTATTTATTTTCGTTTTTAACGCCGCTCCCTTTCTAATCCCGCCCTCCCTAAGCTCCCGCTCTTTGGGACCGAGGGAGGAACAGCTCGCCATCCCCGCTGCCGGGCACGGCGACTGCGCCCGAGAGCCGCCGGGATCCGTCTGACGCTGCGGGGAGACGTTAGGAACCGGTTTTTACGCCGGTTTAAGGTTCCAGCGGAACACCCGACAGACCTCACCCTCCCCTCCCTAGCCGGACGCCGGGGTCTGACGGCCACGAGGCGCCGAGAAACGGCGGAGCTTTCGACGCCGCCCTGGCGCCGCGGAACCCAAAATTCCCTTCTGCGCCCGAAGAATCGGCACGCTGCGCCGGACAAAGCCGAACCTCGCTCGGCAGCGCCGGGAGAACGATGGGCTCGTTTCCCGAAGAGCGTCAACGCGACCGAGGGGTTTTAGGGGTAGAAAAGGCAAGGCAGGCGACGCTCGCTCGGGCCCTGCCGTGTGCAATCCAAGGGAAAGGGAGGAGCCGGGAAAAGCGGGAGCCTCAAGGGCTGGGGCCGCTTCCATCCGTGACGTTGGGTCTGCCTTATCCCTGCTCCTCTCCCAAAATCCCTGCTGTCACTTCTCCCTTGAAAAGAAAATAAAAAAACCAGGAAAACCAAGCCATGCCCCGTGGATGTCACAGGTATTCCCAAAGTCCCCCCTCCGGAATTCCGGCGGCTCGGCCTCTTCCCTGCCCGCCTTTGTTCCCGAAATCCCGAAGAAACCGGCCCGCCTTGCCGGTTTCGATACATCCCAACGTTTCAGCCGCCAGCTTCCCGGCCGGGGCGGCCGCGGAGCAGCAGCCGGGCTCGGGCAGGTGCCGGCGCGCGGGCCGAGGCGGTAATTCGATCAGGCCGCGGCGCTTGACGTCACGAACAGAAACCACGACTGGAAGGCTGCTGGCCGACAAGCCCAGGAGCTCCGAGATTCAATTAGCGCCGGGATATTCCGCCGGGAATCGCACGGAGCCGGAGCGGAGACGGCCCAGGCTGGGGCGCATTTCAAGGCCTTCGGCCCCAAATCTCCGGCAGCAGCGAGGCCGAGGCCGGGGCGCCGCCGCACGGAGGAGAACCGAATCCCGGTTGGTTTGTCGGGATTCTGGCCTCGCCGAAGGACGGAGCCGAGGATTTCTGTGGTTCCCACAAAAGATTTTCGGTGGTTTTCCCAGAGAGGAGCCCGCCGTGCCGCACGGCCGAGCAGCCTGTGAGCAAACCCCGAGTAAGGGACGGAGAGGAGCCCGCCGTGCCGGGCAGCCTGGGAGCAAACCCCGAGTAAGGGACGGAGAGGAGCCCGCCGTGCCGGGCAGCCTGTGAGCAAACCCCGAGTAAGGGACGGAGAGGAGCCCGCCGTGCTGAGCAGCCTGTGAGCAAACCCCGAGTAAGGGACGGAGAGGAGCCCGCCGTGCCGAGCAGCCTGGGAGCAAACCCCGAGTAAGGGACGGAGAGGAGCCCGCCGTGCCGAGCAGCCTGTGAGCAAACCCCGAGTAAGGGACGGAGAGGAGCCCGGCACGCTGAGCAGCCTGTGAGCAAACCCCGAGTAAGGGACGGAGAGGAGCCCGCCGTGCCGAGCAGCCTGGGAGCAAATCCCGAGTAAGGGACGGAGAGGAGCCCGGCACGCTGAGCAGCCTGGGAGCAAACCCCGAGTAAGGGACGGAGAGGAGCCCGCCGTGCCGAGCAGCCTGGGAGCAAACCCCGAGTAAGGGACGGAGAGGAGCCCGCCGTGCCGAGCAGCCTGGGAGCAAACCCCGAGTAAGGGACGGAGAGGAGCCCGCCGTGCTGAGCAGCCTGGGAGCAAACCCCGAGTAAGGGACGGAGAGGAGCCCGCCGTGCCGGGCAGCCTGTGAGCAAACCCCGAGTAAGGGACGGAGAGGAGCCCGCCGTGCTGAGCAGCCTGTGAGCAAACCCCGAGTAAGGGACGGAGAGGAGCCCGGCACGCTGAGCAGCCTGGGAGCAAACCCCGAGTAAGGGACGGAGAGGAGCCCGGCACGCTCCACGAGCCAAGCTGGACGCAGCCCAGCGTGCGCCCACAGCAGCGGCCCACGGCCACCGCTGCCGTTACTACCAGGAGTAGCCGCGCAGAGCTCTGACAGGCCAAAGGCAGCCAAACGATGCCACCTCTCCGTGCACCCGGCCGGGCCGACCCCTCTCCGGGTTTCTCCTGAGAGTTGGTCAGGGAGAAAGAAGGAAATGAAAGTCCACGGCAGGATTTAAACACCGAGAATTCGGGCGCAGCGGGAGCTGACTGAAATCCCCACGGGTCACCGGGGTCCCCCCCTCCCCTTCTTCCGGCCGCTCGCTCGCAGAGCCCCGGATTTTCCAGCGGCCAGGAGAAGTTTACGGCGAGGAGCAAAGGTTTGAAGGTGTAAAGCTTCCCCCAAACGACGTTGTTTAGCGGAGCCGATGAAGGGAGAGAGGGAAAGAAAAAACAAAACAACAAACCAAAACAACAAAACCTAAAGGAATCATTCGAAGCTCAAAGCCGAACTGTTTCTAGGCCAGCTTTCAGTGCTCCGAGATTCCGGAGAGATTTCGGCGATTAGCAGCGTCAACTCCCCGTAGCCGCCGAATTCCATCCTCTGTGTTCCCGCGCTGTTTGGAATTCTTTCCCTTTTCCAAAGCTGCGAGAGATTTGCCCATCCTGCCCCCCAAGAAAAGAAAAAAATGCCGGCAGCGTCGCCGGCATCCCAAAGCCGGCTTTCCCTTCAGTCCTTTCCCTCCCTACACAAGGAAAACGCCCAAATTCCCCTTTAATAACCGAAGGGGGTGGAAAGATAAAAGAGAATTAAATGGTTTCGTTGCCGCAGCGAAATAAAAGACGGAAAATTTTGGTGTTTATTTGTGGCAATTCTTACTCTTTGGGAATCGAGGCCGTGCAAGCCGCGTTCGCCCCCGACACAAAACCCGTGGGATTTTGGGAGTGGCCCCAGCACGGATCCGAGGGGAAGAAGCCGAATTCTACCTCGAGTTTAGGTTTCTTCCTCCCCGCTGAACTCCGGGCCAGGCCTAACTTCCTAACAAACCCACTCTGTTCCCGGGAAATCCGGCGAAGCATCATCCCTCGTCGCCGCCACGACTCGGCCGCGCTCGACAACGGGAATCCTGAATTATTAACCGCGTTCACGAGGCAGCGAGGAGCCAGGATCGCCCAAAAAAAAAAAATCCCCAAAAAACCCAACCAAACTCGTCTCCTCGGAACCTTCCGAAGGGAAGGGCCCGAGCTGGGTGCCTGCGTTTAATCACCGCCACAGGCAGGCCCCAGCTGGAAAGAGCGGCGGGGATGGAAGGCGGCCGGCTGCGCTCGGGAAGAGGAAGAATTCCTCCTCCAGGAGCTCGGAATCCCTCTCCTCTCCTCTCCTCTCTCCTCTCCGAGTGGGTTCATTCGCAAAGCCCCGGCAGAGAGGATTTCTCGCTGCCCCCCACACGGAAAGGGCCGGGAGAGGGTTGGGAGAGGAGGAGGAGGATGCTCGGGAGGTAACAACATTCCTCCTCTTCTTCAGCGTAATTACCGGCCGGACGGTCAGCGCTGGAAAAACCAGGGAAGGAGGTGCGGCTGGTTTTTATTGGGGGGGGGAGTTCTCAGCAAGGGGAAAAGGCAGGACGCCCCAAAGGCGTTCCCCGAATCCTCCCGTGGCACACACGGGACCTCGAGGGATCCCAGGTGTGCCTCACCTGAGCCCCTCCTAACACACCTCCCTGAGGAAAACCTCGATTTAATTCCAGTCTTCCTTCCCCCCACGATGATCCAACAACAACAACAATAAACCCCGCAGCTTGCCGCGCTCCGAAGCCGGGCTGGACTTTAAAAACAAGCCCAAAGCCCGCGGTATTGGTTCCGATTTCCTCCCGCCGCCGTCCGAATTCGAAAGCACGAACGCCCGAGGGATTGAAACCGCGCCCGGATTTGCGGTTCCCCTCGTTAAGAGAATTTGTTGGCCGAATGCAGGCCAAGCCCTAATCAAACTAATGGCAAAATGAAAAAGCGAGGATTTAAATCCTTTAAAGGGACTTGGCTCGATTCGGTCGAGAGATTTTAATTTTTTTTTTCCTCCCCCCCCTCCCCTTTTTATATTTTTTTTGTTGTTGTTGTTTCTGGGCAATGACAAAAATTCCGCTTTTCCTCCGACTCCGCTCCCACCCACACGCCATTCAAGCAGCCGCGGAGTGGGCAATCCAGAACAGATGATGCTCCCAAACAGGAGGTAAAATTCCAGCCTTTAAATAGCAGGAGCAGAAAAACCTCAACGGGGATCAGGAAGATGTGGGCTTCGATGAACGAGGGGAGGGGGGAAAAAAAGAAACCCAGAATACGTCAAACGCGACAGACCCGGGGAATTCTTGTTGGGGGGGGAAACGCTGCTCCAAAAAAAATCCCCATCCCCAGCGGCTTCGTTTTATAGAGCCTCACGCTCCCGGACGAGGAGAAATTTCCCAGCAATTTACAACCCCTCCCCAAATTTTCGGGGATTTCATTTCGGCAACCGGCCTGAAAAAAATAAAAAAATAAAAAAAAAAAAAGGGGGGGGGAGGCAAACAAAGCCGGGGGGGGGGGTGTGGAAAGAAAATAAGAAATAAAATCATTTAAATAAAAAGCCACCCCCCACAAGGCGCACTGTTCACGTGAAGCAACAGCTATTAAATCACTTCCCAAATGGGATGGAAACTGGAGGCAGCTCCGGGGGAGTCGGGCTCCCCCAGTCCTCCCAGCGCGGGTCAGAGGCCGCGGCGCACCTGCGAACATCCCGACGACGGGCCAAACTCCCGCTCCTTCTCCTGGCCTGACAAAAGCTTTTCATGGGAAACGGGGGGGGGGGAAAATATAACAACCCCCCTCGCCACCCACCCCGCTCCCCGGGAATGTCACGGGCCCGCAGCTCAGGTTACATTCCTTCCTCCCTGCCCGCCTTGGCACACGGCACGCGGGGAGAAGCCATGTTTGCGGAATTCGGGATTCAAGGGGATGCGCGGCTCAAATCGCAACACGGATTAGCTGCGGCGGCGTGGGGAAAAGCCACGGGGATGACTTTTAAGCGGGGAATGATCCCCACGCTTCCTAAAGTCCACTTAGTTTCACTTCCCCCCCCTCGCCTGGGATTACTTTGGTGGGTTTTGTTGGGTTTTTTTAAATCTGGGGGGTTTTTCGGGGTTTTTTTTCCTCTCTGGAAGAGAAGTTGAGGGTTAATGCAGAGGAATCCCGAACAATCCGGTTTTTCACGAGGGATATTGAAAGGTCGGTTTAAAGTCCAGAGAAGCTGGGGGGGGGAGTGCCAGGAGGAAGACCGGGCTGGCTGAAAATCCCCCGTCCGCGCCGCCGCCGCGCATCCTTGGGAGAGCAGGCTGCGGCTGCTGTCACCCGCCGAGCCGCCGCAGGCAGCGTCCCCTCGGAGCAGCTGCAGGCTGCAGGTATCCCCGGATCCAATCCCCACATCTCCCGCGGCCTGGCCGGCCAAACAACAGCCACCAACTCCGTCCTCGGGCCCTTTGTGGGGGGTGGAATTCACGGCCAACTTCTCGGGAGTGCAGAATTCCCCTGCCCGAGAGCCAAGACGGAGGCGCCGCGAGTGGCAAATTCCCCGGATCGTCCCTTCCCGTGGCACAGTTCAGGTGTTGGGTTTAAGCGGCCTGGATCTCCTTGCTCCTGCAGCTCGTTAAATCATCCTCGAGATTCCCCCCACCCCGATTCTTTCGGCTGACGAGACCCGATTTAATCGCTCCCGTTCGTCCTCCTGATCCAAGCGACTCCGGGGACGAGGTTTAGGAGGAATCACGAAAGGTTAACTCCGGAGTCGTTCGCCGTCAGCCCAAGCGGTGGCTGCTGCGCTCGGAGCGGGCTCGGAGCGTGACAAATCGATTTGTCTGGCACGGCCGCTCCAGCGAACACAAACGGAGTGGAGATCTCAGAGCCGGCCTCAGCACCTCCCAAAGTTAGGGCAGAGAAAGGGACAAAAAACCGGGATTCGAACCGCCGGGTCGCGTTCGGGAAGTCCTCCCAGGCCAACAGCACGATTCTCCAAGTTGCCGGATCCCACCACGGACAAGTTTGCGGCGGCGAGACAAAACCCAGGCCGTTATTATACCCAGGAACCCCTCTCGGCAAACCGAGCAACAGCTAAACGACGTCGCCGGCGCCTTTAATAAAACCCCGACGAAAGACACGAGCACCGGCGCCAAACTCCGGGCAGCGAGGGAATCCTCGGCGGATTCCCAGGGAAGGCACGCTCCCCGCGCGCAGAGGCAGCCGGGCGCCGGCGCGAGGAGCCGCGAGTCCCCACCTGGACGAGCGGGCGGGGAGAAGCTGCCGCATCCCGGAGCAGGGCGACGTGCCGCAGGGAGCTCGGGGAGCTCTCGTCTGTCAGGCACAGAGAAACCTCGCCACCAACTCGAGTTGCCAGGCAATTACCGTCCGCACGTGCGGCGCCGCCGAGGGCTCCGAGGCGGCTTTTGTCGCCCCGGTGGCGCTTTTAGGGAGAAGGAGGGAGACGCCCGTGGGCCCCGGCGCAGCCGAAGGAACGAACCCTCCGCCTCAACCTCAGCAGACCTGCCCAAAACGCTCTCCTGTGCGCAAACCAAACGGCCCGGCTCCGAACAGCAGGAGCAACTCGCCGGAATATTCGAACTCCCCCCCTCCCCAAAATAATATTCCATCAGCAAACAGCCCTCTCTAATCCTAAGGACTTTTTTTTTTTTCTCCCTTTCCTCCTGCTGCTTATTCTCGGGGACTTGTTTGATTTATTTAACCTGCCACAAGCCTTCCATTCCGCTTTAACTCTAACGCGCAAAACTCATTTGCACACCAGAGGGGTTTTTTTTTTTGACCATCGTCCCCCCCCCCCAGACAGACAAAGAGAGGCTTTGGAATTGGAAATTAAAAAAAAAAGAAAAATAAATTCTCCGAGGCTCAAACGACTAGAAGATAAATCTACTGTAAAACTGGAACGATTTTGAAGCAGTGATTAAACAGGGGAGAAGTCCAGGGGTTTTTTTTAAAAAACAAATCAGCAACGCGTGGCAACGCTCTAAAACCCTCCCCAGGCTGGTGGGAATACCAATAATAACAATACTAATAATAAGAACGATAATAATAATAAAAACCGGAACGGGAAGAGCCGGCGCTTAGGAATAATTCCGCCGCAATCCGAGCGAATCTGCTCCCCACGAGAGATTAAAAGCACCACAACAAAGGTAATGCCTGTGGAGGAAATAAATCCCGACGTTTTTCGCTACGTGACGGAACACACACAGAAAAAAAAATATAAAAAATTAACCAACAACAGCCCCCCCCCCGAAAAAAAACCCCACCAAAACAAACCCAACGGGTACATACTTGAGCCAGTAAAATGTCCACTCGCCAAGGAAGTTGGTCCATTTTTCCCGCTGCTCACAGGAGGTGAAAACATCTACAAAAAAAAAAGGCAAAAAAAAAAAACAAAGAGGCATTACTAGGGCGAAGCCGGCGGCGCCCGAGTCCGGCGGCGGTCCAAAGTTGCCGGCGCGCTCCCGAGGAGTTCGTACCCCCCGAACCGCGAGCCCCCAGAGGGGAATCGGGGCTCCCGGCAGCATCCCCCCCCCGTTTTCGCCGCCGCCCCGGGCACGGGGCGTGCCGCCTTCCCGAGCCCCCCGAAACCGCCGCGCCCCGGCCCAAAGGCGGGGGAAACTCGCCACGGGGGTCGCCACCTTGGTCATCAGCGTGGCGGCGTCCGCTTCCATCCCGCTCCGGGATTCGCCTGGCACGCGGGAACCCAAATAATAACAACAACGCAAAGTGCCACCTGCCCTAAATTCTCATTCCGTCTCTCCCGCCGAGCAATTGGAAGCCAGGCTCGCTCCTCGCCCCCTCTCCCTCCCTCTCGCACTCCTCTCTCTCTCTCTCTCTCTCTCTCTCTCTCTCTCTCTCTCTCTTTCCCAGCGTTTATTTCGACCCTAATTGGTTTCTCCCTTCTCCGACGCGTCTGGTGGATAATACGCACCTTCCCTGAGTCAGAGCCCGCGAGAAGCCAAGGAACAAATGGGGAAAGTGCACCGACAAGCAGAGAGGGGGCCGCGAAGCTGCCGCAGGCTACGATCCCCGGCCAAACTTCCCCAAGCCATCCCTCGGAAGCCGAGGCTGGAGCGGAGGCCACCAGCCTTGGAGCACGCGGGGAGGGAGGGGGGGAAGGAGAGAGAGGGAGAGGGGGGAAAAACAAAAAAAAAACCCAACAAAAAAAGGGAAAAAAGAAAAGAAAAAAAAAAGGGGGGGGCCTCCGCGGCAGGCCTGCCTCTCCCAGCGAAAGCTCTTCCCTAAAATAAAGAACTAAGTGGATGGAGAGATATTCCTGCCGTATCGGGGGGGAAGGGAGGGAGGAAGGAAGGGGCCGGAGGGGGGGGGAGGGCGAGCCTGACAAAACTAGACAAGTGCACGCGTGTCCGGCGCGACGTTCGGCCCCCGAGAGGGGAGGGGGGCACAAAACCCACTCCCCCTCTCTCGCCGTGCCCTTCCCAAGGCGCCCCCAAAGAGCGGCCAGGCCCGGCGCGAGAAGGCTGGAGCAGCTCCAGCGCCCGCAGGAGCGCCAGGAGCTGGCAGGGAAAAACTTTCCGTGGATTTCTCCGCCGCTTCTTCCCCGCGCGCGCGCGTGTGCCGGGACCCCCCGCCCCCCGAAAGGAGAATATCGGCGGCTCATTAGTAATTAATTAGCCGGAAAAAGCCGCAGCGCAGTAAAAAGTGCGGGGGCCCCCGGTGGAAGGAAGGCTGAGCAATGGTCAGATTTTCGGGGCGGTTTCTCTTGGCGGGGACGAGCGGAGCCGTCCGAGAGACACGAAACCAACGCGCCTGCAGCTCCCGTCACACACACGCACACACGCGATCAAGAAAGGCCAAAAATGCTCCGCTTGGATTTTTGGGGGGCTTTTTTCGGGGTGGGTTTTCTTTTCTTTTTTTTTTTTTTTTAAAAAGCCAAAATAATATTTACCGTGCTTCTAGCTGCTGCTTCAAAATTACCCAACGTACTTAAAGCACACTTTGGGGTTGGTTTTGTTGCTTTAGGGGTTTGGGGTTTTTTTTTTTTGGCTGGATTTTTTTTTTTTGGTTAACAGAGCAGCTAGAAGATTTTTTTTTTTTTTTTTTTTTTTACAGCTGTTGCTAATTTCCACCGTTGGTTCTTACCGCACTGAAATCCAGTAAATCACTCAGTTCTTTGTCCGTCCCTAAGGCAGCCATTCGCTGTTGGTGATGCATTTTAGCAAAATCACACAAACCTAGAAACATGGAAATAACCGCAATCAGAAATCCCGAGCCTTGCAGGAAAACACAGTCGGATTTTGGGGTTTTTTTTCATGAAGGGGTCGGGGCGGGGAGGAGGGGGAGGTGGGTGGTTGAGAAGAAGAAGGGAGGGGAAAAGAAAAAAAAAAAAAAAAAAAGATGGAGGGGCAGCCAAAAAAAAAAAAAAAAAAGAAGAAAAAAGGAAGGAAAAAAAAAACCCAAAAAGAAAACCAGGCGATGTTGCATTTCCAAAGAGGCGAGCCAAACCCCGGAACATCCACTCTTTAAACCCCAATCCGGAGGAGAAAAAACCAGGCAGAGCCTCGCTCCTCGAGCATCATTAATGCAACAGGAGGTTCAGCGAGGAACGAGCGAGGATCCCGGAGAAGCAACTAGAGCCATCCAGCTCCCAACTTTTTCCTTCCTCCCCCCTCCCTTCCTCCTCCTTCCGCGTGTTCCTTCGGAGGCACAACCGGCAAAGAGCGCCGAGGAAGGAAGGAAGGAAGGAAGGAAGCAAGGAAGGAAGGAAAGGGGGGAAATAAATAAATAAATAAAAATTAAGAAAAGAAAAAGCCACGGCGAGACGCGAAGTGCAGGTTCCGGGGACGGGGGAGGGGAAGAGGGGGAGGACACACACACGACACAATTAGCCCCGAGTCCTAATATGCGGAGAGCTTCGGTGGAGGGTGAGGGGAGGGAGGACGAGGCCGCCGAGGAGCCGGCTGGGGCCTGTGCGGCGGCAGCGCCCGGAGGAGGGAAACAGGGAAGGGAAGGGAAGGGAAGCTCGGCGCCGGCCCCGAGCGCTCCGTACCCGCGGCTCCCGGAGCTCGGAGCTCACCGCCCGCCGCACTTTGCCGAGCATCCCGCCCCGTGTTCGCCCGGCCCCCCGCGCACACACACACACACACGGCCCCGCCGCGTTTATACCGCGCCGCGGACGCACGTGACCGCGCAGGAACGATTGCATTTATTTTCTTTTTTTCCCTTCTCTCCCCCCCCTCCCCACCACCACCACCACCCCTCCCCGCCGCCCCGCCTCGGATTACCCCCGTGCCCTTCGCCTTTTTATTTCCGATACATATATAATATCTAACCGTCCTGCTTTGTTTTGGTGGCTTCGCTGCCCGCCCCGATCCCCCCGGGCTCCATCCCAAGGCCCAGCTTTCCTTCCCCCCCCCCTCCATTATTTTTGTTGGTTTTTTTCCTCCCCGGAGCATCGCCGCGAAGTTTGCGGAGCTGCCCCTCGGATTCACGCGCGAGTTTTTGGGAGATGCCGCCAGCTTTTCCCCCTCCCTTCATCCCGCATCTCCTCGGCCACTTTTTATTCCGTCTCTCCCCCCTCCGGCAAGGCCGGACAGAACTGAGGAGAACTCGTGGGAGTTCATTTTCCGGTAGGAAATGAAAGCAGCGAGTCCCCGCGTCTGCACCTTGGTGTATCTCCCCCACACGTGTAGTTACACCGTGTCTATGCAATGTACACACAATGTAGCGCTTTACACAGCCCGGAAACTTGCACTTCTTTTGCTTTTTTTTTTTTTCTTTTTTTTTCTTTCCAAATAACACATCGGGATCGACAATTTCAATCAAAAATAATTAAAAATGAAAGCGAAAAAAATAATAATTAAAAAAAAAACACAGACAAGTTAGTCTAACAGCAAATTGGAACTTTACCTTAAATGGCCACAAATATGTTCACAATATTCCAAGGGGGGGAAAAAATAAAAAAAAAAAGAAAGGAAAAAAAAGAATAAAAAAATAATCAAAATTGAAAAAAAAAAGAAGAGAGGAATCTTCTGCCAAAGTGCTTTATTGTCTCACACGTGTGTGACCCTCCAAAACCACCAAAAAGTAGGGAAAGTGTCACTCCTGCTCCGGGTTATTCCACAGCTTTACAGGCACACTACACCGGGCTTTGTTGGGATTTGGGGGGCCCGGCCATCGGCCGTAAAAAAAAAAAAAAGAAAAAAGAAAATAGATATATATAAATTAGATATTTTAAAAAATTTTAAAAAATTAGAAAAACCAAGGTAAAAAAAAAAGGAGAAAAAGAAGGTCCGACAACTTTTGCCCTATTGTTTTTACAGACACATGGTGACGGGCTCGCAGCGCCGCGGCTCTCGGGGACTTGTCCCCCCCCTCCTTGTCCTTCCTTCACCAAAAAAAAAAACCCAAAAACCAAAAAAAAAAAAAAAATAAACCAAACCCAAATCCCGGAGGAAAAAAAAAAAAAAAAAAAAAAAAAAAAAAAAAAAAAAAAAAGGAACCAGGCGACTCCCCCCCTCGGGGGAGCGCGGGGCCGCCCGTTCCCCAACTTGGTCCAAGTTTAGAGCAGCGCCCGCCGCCTCCTCCGGCTCAGCAGCGCGGCCTCCCCCGCCGAGCCGCGGCCGATCGCATCCCGCCCGGGCAGCCGCATCGCCCGCCGCTCACATCCGGGCAATGCCCGCCGCCTTATAAGCGCCGCCGCCGCCGCTCGCAGACAATGACGAGGAGGAGGAGGAGGAGGAGGAGGAGGAGGGAGGGCGGGCGGGAGGAAGCGGGCGGGACGGCGCGGCGGGGTTCACAAGATGGAGGGACCCGGCCGCCTCTGGCGGCGCCTCTCGCGTGTTCCCCGCGCCGGCCCGCGGCGATCGGGGTCCGCCAGCACAGCCGGGATGGGGTCCGGCACACCCCGGAGGGGGTCTAGCACACCCCGGAGGGGTCCCAGCACACCCGGGAAGGGTCTCAGCACACCCGAGAGGGGTTTCAGCACCCATAGCTCACCCCGGAGGGGTCCCAGCACACCCCGGAGGGAATCTAGCACACGCCGAAAGGGTCCCAGCACACCCGGGAAGGGTCTCAGCACACCCGAGAGGGGTTTCAGCACCCATAGCACACCCCGGAGGGGTCCCAGCACACCCGGGAGAGGTTTCAGCACCCGCAGCACGCCCCGGAGGGGATCAAGCACACCCCGGAGGGGTCTCATCGCCCTCAGCTCACCCCGGAGGGGTCTCAGCGCCCTCAGCACACCCGGGAGAGGTTTCAGCCCGCTCGGCAAGACCCAGGCCGCCTTTCAGCGGCCCGAGCGAACCCCGTGCGGGGGTTTGGCGCGCCCTCAAACCGTGAGCAGGCGCCATCTTCGCATCCCAGCCGCCTCAGCAGTTACCTGGAGGGGTTCAGCTCCCGCCGAGAGCCGATGGGGTCCGCGGCCTCTCCGCCATGACCAGACGCCCTGAGGGGGCTTCGGCTCCGGTTTACCGTCCAAGGGTTCCTGGCGCTGCCGGCCCTCAGCCGCTGCCGTTCAGGCCGCTCGGGGCTCGCTCCCTGAGGGGAGGTCGCAGCTCTCCGCCATGAGGCGTTCGCGCCTCGTCCCCCTGAGGCGTTCGCGCCGCTCGGCCGCGGGCGGGCTCCGCCCCGACGAGTTCCCGCCTCGGCCCCCCGAGGGGGCCCGCTCCGCTCCCGCCCGAGGGGTTCGCGCCGCTCCGTCCTGAGGGGCCTCGGCCCGTCCGCCATGATGGGTCCCTGCCCTGAGGCGTTCGCGCCACCTCATCCTGAGGGAGCGCGCGCCAATCAGTCCTGAGGGGTCTCGCGCCCGTCCGCCATGAGGGGTCTCTGCCCTGAGGGAGCTCGCGCCATTCAGTCCTGAGGGAGCGCGCGCCAATCAGTCCTGAGGGATTCGCGCCGCTCCGTCCTGAGGGGCCTCGGGCCCGTCCGCCATGATGGGTCTCTGCCCTGAGGGAGCGCGCGCCATTCAGTCCTGAGGGATTCGCGCCAATCAGTCCTGAGGGATTCGCGCCGCTCCGTCCTGAGGGATTCGCGCCGCTCCGTCCTGAGGGGCCTCGGGCCCGTCCGCCATGATGGGTCTCTGCCCTGAGGGAGCTCGCGCCATTCAGTCCTGAGGGATTCGCGCCAATCAGTCCTGAGGGGCCTCGGGCCCGTCCGCCATGAGGGGTCTCTGCCCTGAGGGAGCTCGCGCCATTCAGTCCTGAGGGAGCGCGCGCCATTCAGTCCTGAGGGATTCGCGCCAATCAGTCCTGAGGGATTCGCGCCGCTCCGTCCTGAGGGGCCTCGGGCCCGTCCGCCATGATGGGTCTCTGCCCTGAGGGAGCGCGCGCCATTCAGTCCTGAGGGATTCGAGCCGCTCCGTCCTGAGGGGCCTCGGGCCCGTCCGCCATGATGGGTCCCTGCCCTGAGGGAGCTCGCGCCACTTCGTCCTGAGGGATTCGCGCCGCTCCGTCCTGAGGGATTCGCGCCGCTCCGTCCTGAGGGGTCTCGCGCCCGTCCGCCGTGAGGGGTCTCTGCCCTGAGGGAGCTCGCGCCACTCCGCCATGAGGGAGCTCAGGCCACTCCGCCGCGAGGGATCTCGGGCCACTCCGCCGCGAGGGATCTCGGGCCATGCCGCCCTCAGGAGTTCCCGCCTCGTCCCGCTGAGCGGGCTCGCTCCGCTCCTCCCTCACGGGTTCGTGTCACTCCGCCCCGAGGAGCTGGTGCCGCTCCGCCCTTGAGGGGTCTCCGCCCTGAGGGAGCGCGCGCCACTGCGTCCTCAGGAGTTCTCGCCGCTCCATCCTGAGGAGTTCGCGTCGCTCCATCCTGAGGAGTTCTCGCCATTCCGCCCTGAGGAGTTCTCGCCGCTCCATCCTGAGGAGTTCGCGCCGCTCCATCCTGAGGGAGTTCGCGCCGCTCCATCCTGAGGGAGTTCGCGCCCGCTCCATCCTGAGGGAGTTCGCGCCCGCTCCATCCTGAGGAGTTCGCGCCGCTCCATCCTGAGGGAGTTCGCGCCGCTCCATCCTGAGGGAGTTCGCGCCCGCTCCATCCTGAGGGAGTTCGCGCCCGCTCCATCCTGAGGGAGTTCGCGCCCGCTCCATCCTGAGGGAGTTCGCGCCCGCTCCATCCTGAGGGAGTTCGCGCCCGCTCCATCCTGAGGAGTTCGCGCCGCTCCGTCCTGAGGGAGTTCGCGTCACTCCATCCTGAGGAGTTCTCGCCATTCCGCCCTGAGGAGTTCGCGCCGCTCCATCCTGAGGGAGTTCGCGCCGCTCCATCCTGAGGGAGTTCGCGCCCGCTCCATCCTGAGGGAGTTCGCGCCCGCTCCATCCTGAGGGAGTTCGCGCCCGCTCCATCCTGAGGGAGTTCGCGCCGCTCCATCCTGAGGAGTTCGCGCCCGCTCCATCCTGAGGGAGTTCGCGCCCGCTCCATCCTGAGGAGTTCGCGCCGCTCCATCCTGAGGAGTTCGCGCCGCTCCATCCTGAGGAGTTCGCGCCGCTCCATCCTGAGGAGTTCGCGCCCGCTCCATCCTGAGGAGTTCGCGCCGCTCCATCCTGAGGGAGTTCGCGCCCGCTCCATCCTGAGGGAGTTCGCGCCCGCTCCATCCTGAGGGAGTTCGCGCCCGCTCCATCCTGAGGGAGTTCGCGCCGCTCCATCCTGAGGAGTTCGCGCCGCTCCATCCTGAGGAGTTCGCGCCTCTCCGCCCTCAGAGGAGCCGCGAAGTTTCCCATCCCTCAGCGTTCGGCGAACCCTCTGAGGAGATTTCCAGCGCCTCGGCCGCGATCGGACCATTCCTTGGAAGGCTCTCAGCCCTCAGCGCCCCGCCCAAAGAGGTAGGTTGGAATTTTTCCTTTGTCGACGTTTTGGTGGGTGCAATGGGGCTGGTGCGTAAGCAGGTTGTGCAAATGAAAATCAAGAAGGGAATGGGGGAAAGCACAGGGAGGGGGAATAATGTAAAATCGTGGAATGGTTTGGGTTGCAAGGGTCTGTCGCTAGACCAGAGTGCTCCAAGCCCCATCCAGCCTAGCCTCAAACACTTCCAGCGATGATGCCTTCAAATTAATGATGGATTTGGTTAATAACGGCCTGTGAGATTTTATTTGGAAATTAAGTAGGAAAAGGGCTAACCCAACGGCCGCCCTGGCCCCGGTATTATTAATTTTCCATCTTTAATCCTCTGGGGTTTATGCTGTCCCCATATGTGCTGTTCTCAGCAGGCTGCAGGAATTCCATGCGGACAGTTGGCCCATGGCCTCCTCGGAATTCACGGGAAGCAGACTCGGGAAATTTTATCTCTGGAAGCGTCCAAGGGCAGTTAGGATGAGGCTTGGACAACCCTTCAAATCCCCAAACCATTCCCTGATCCTGTGGTGATGGTGCCAAGGGGTTGGTGAACGTTCACGGCGCTGCACTAGCCGGTGCCATGAATGAATGAATCCGTGTGATCCGGAGCTGCCACGCTGGGTTTTTGTGATAAAACTGAATCAACTTTATAGGATCAACCCTCAAATCACCGAATGCTCCGCTTCCCGAAAATAAACTAGGGGGAAAGTGGAGAAAAACCAAACAAACAAACCCTTGTAGCTTCCATGCAGTTTCGCCTTTGGAGCTGCCTTGTTACAGTGTCAACATTGGGCTTGTTTGGGTTCGAGGGGAGCGTAAACTCCATCATTTCGGTGCCGTTTCATTCATTGCCTCAGAAACACCGCGGGTTTGCACGGAAAAGTGCTCCCGCGGAGGTGGGGAAGGATTCTTCTGCGCTTGCCTGGATTCCCGTTAAAATCTGGGCTGTGTTCTGAGGTCCCTGATGAAACGGGCTGTTTGATTTCAATTAAAGCGAAGTGTCATCAGTTTCGGTCGCGCTAATGGACGCCGAGGCGCCGCAGTGCATTAGGGAGGAAAACAGTGGATTTGGGGGGAAAAGGCCGAGAGGTGCGAGGGGCCGAGAGAGATTTTTCCCGTGTGTTTTCCATTTTTGCAATGGGCACACGTAGGGCGTTATGGATTGCGATGGCGGGAGTACAGAAAACACAGTCTCTCAGCGGGATTTCAGCAGGAATTCTTCAGATTTCCTAAATCGGGGAAAAAAAAAAAAACAAACATTGGGAGTAACCTGGGCTGGTGGGAGCTGTCCCTGCCCGTGGCAAGGAGGGATGATCCTTAAAACGTTCAAATTCCCTCGCTCCAAAGCTCCTCCAGCCCAGCCCTGAACAATTCCAGGGCTGGGGCATCCACGGCTTCTCTGGGAATATCGTTTGGAGCGACCCTCTGGGAGAGTTTATGAGCTTGAGCAGTTTATTCCCCCGTATGGGATTCTTGAAATTATCGACTGTTCTTTGAAGTCTCTCCACCGCTGGCGGAAAGATTTGTTGTTGTTGTTGTTATGAATTCTTTTCTGTGCTATTTCGCGTCTTATTTCCATTTGTTACTGAGCCTGGACCCGCCGATGGCAGGGAAGCCTTGGGCTGAGTCCCTCGCTTCTCCTCGTAATTGAATTAAAAGCCACTGTAAAAAAAAAAAATAGTAATAACATGGGAATAAGAATAGGGGAGGGATGAAGCGGGGAATACATGGCTGGATTAGTTATTGTCCCAATTAGCTGCCTGAATTAGCTCCTTGACGAGCAGGAATAAAGGGCCATCGGTGACAAGGCCGGTTTTTAGGGAAGCTGCTCCTCTAAGTGTCTTGTGATGGCAACATAAAGAGCTGCGGGTTTCGCTTAAATGGATTTCCATCCCGGCTCCTTTTTTTTTTTCCCGGCAGTAGATTTGTTTCACTCCCATATTAATCTCCTTTTATTAAACCATAGAAATCCCAACCCTCTGTTGTTCTGGGAGCAGCCTGGGACGGCAATCTTAACCTCACAACAAAACCCAACCCGGGCGTTGGTGCCTCGTAAAGGCGTTGAGAGCGGGATTCGCGTCCCGCGAACCGGACACGCCGCAGCTCCGTGGGATGGGCCGTTCCAGGTGCGCTCCAGAGGAAACACTGCTGGCATGGAGAACTCCCCAACAGCGGGAGGAGGAGGAGGAGGAGGAGGAGGAGGAGGAGGGATTCGCTCCCCCTCCTGCAGCCCCGAGCCAGCCCCCTTTGGATTTGCCAAGCACCTGTGAAAGAACGCAGCTGCACGGCCCTGGGAAAACAATGGGAGCTGCTGTGACAGTTCGTTAACGCGAGGCAGCGCCGAGATTTATTTGGGAAAGGCGCTGAGGGAGGATTCCGCGGCAGGCAGGACTCGGTGGCATTCCCGAGGTGTGCCGGGCAGCAGCGGCACGCCGGGCCTGTGGATGCGTGTGCATCCTGCACAGCCCGGCCTGGCAGCTGGGACAGCTCACTGCCTCTGGCAGCCAAACGAACGGAGGAGCTCTGATTGCTGCCCTTCTTTTCGTTCCGTATTTCCTCCCTAGGTCGGGATTTTTTCCTTGTTCTCTATTCTTTTTTTTTATTTTTTTTTCCCCTTGGTAGTTTGCTCTGGGTATATTTTTTTTTTTCCCCTTGGTGAAGCAAGGGTTTGGAAAGAGCAGGCAGCGTTTCAAACTGTGATCTGCACAGATGGGAACGAGGGGAACATTCTCCAGGCGAAAATTGTTCTCGGAGACGTTTGGATCGAGCCGGGTTTCCGTCTCGGCGCGGGGCGGAACGTCCCGATCTCCGACGGGAGGCTGCCGGGGACAGCCCAGGGGACACCTCCCAGCACATCCAGCGGCTCCAGCCCGCACAGCTAATCCAGGGCAATCCCACGGGGAAAACCTCTCAGGAGGTCCGGTGCTGGCGTGTCCTTCCGGCCCTGGCGGCTTTTAACGAGTCTGAGGGGTGTGTGTGTGTGTGCGTGGCTTGATGGAGAGTTCCTGTCAGCGCAGGCAGCAGTTACAAATGACAGGGCGGGCAGGGCCGGGCAAATCCAAACCCATTTGCTCCTCGCACAGATTAGCAGCTCCCCGAGAGATCCCACCTTCGTCTGGCAGAGGTTTGCGGGGCGCAGTGTCTTGTGTTTTCTCCCCCCCACCCCGCTTCCCTCCTCCTCCTCCCCCATTTCGGCTTCCAAACCGAATTTCCAGATGCGACCGCATTGTGAGGTGGAAATAAAAGCGAAGAGAAAAGGGGGGAGCGGGTGGGGATCGTCCGACTCCGTCCTCCTGCTTACGGGTCCCCGCTGCTGCGCCGGCGGTAAATACGCCGGGAGCCGGGCTCATCAAATTTTTAAGGGCAGGACGGCACAAAGGAAAGCTGCAGAGCGTCTCGGGGCCTCCATCAGCTCATCCCTGCCTTCCTTTTGTTGTGGAAAACCCGAAATTCCCGGCGTTTGCTTTCCCCTCCCCTGGCGGAAGGGCTGCTGGAGTCGCCTTAAGTAATAGTCGGTCGGGGCGAATTACCTGGAGTCAAGCGCGGGTTATCTAATTTAGAGAATAGGAAATAGAGAGGAGATCAAAGTAAATGAAATGCGAGCGGGGTAATTCATGGCTAACCCGTGGGCTTGCTACGAGCGCTCAGCTCGTGTGGCACAAGTCGCCGGACCAACGACCCCTTTAGGCCCCGCGCTCCCAAAAAACCCCGGGATGCTTTGGGTTAGAGGCACCTCAAAGCCCACCCAGTGCCAAGCCGGCCTTGGGCACTGCCAGGGAAGGGGAGTCCGCTGGCACGAGGGAATTCTCAATGAGCACGTGACAAATTTGGTCCCAGGACCTTCCCAGGAACGTGTCCCAGCCGCTGCCGAGCTGCTCCTGCGAGCTTTCCCGGAGACTTCCAGCGGGGAATTGCGGGAAGGGCATCCCTGCGACCCGATCCGGCGATGGTGTTTCCTGCCGCTCCTCGTTCCTGCTCAGTTATCCAAGGTCAGCTTGGACAGGCCTTGGAGGAGCCTGGGGTACTGGGAAGCGTCCATGCCCATGGCCAAGAGCGGAATGGGGGTGATCCTTAAAATCCCTTCCAGCCCAAACCATCCCAGGATCGATTGGAGGATTCCAGAACCTTCTCTTCCCCCGAAGGCCGTGGGCGGGATTTTTTGGTCCGGTTGCCATGGCAGCGATTCCCAAGTGACACTTTGTACCTGGGGGTGACCTGAGGACAGCGCTGGGGTGTGTTTTTCCCGTGGATGGAGAGCTTGGCGTTGAGAGCAAACAAACCTCAATGAGAACGGGGTGCCGAAGTGAAGTTAAATTACAGATAAAAAACGGGGGGGGGGGGAAGAATCCAAATTCCCTCCGAACATTCCCGTTTCTCGGGGGGGTGTTTCTCCCCCTAACTCCCGCCGTCCTGGCTTGCCGCGGTTAATAATACAGCGGAGGTTAAATGAGACATGAAAGAGGGGGCCGTACGTTAAAAATTGAGATAACTCTTCCTCTCAGTGAAGTGGAACCCAGCAGATGTAGCTGCACACTGTAATTGCTGCCTGTTTCCTGTCACTCTGATTAAGTTGCATTGTCCCTGCTCCAAGTGTAGGAATATCAGCGGCTTCCCATAGGGCACAGCATGGGACAACTGGCTCCGGCAGGCGGGTGAACTCCGTGCACCTCCCGCTCGTCCCGCTCTTGCTGTAGGCGCACAAAACCCATTGATGGCTCCTCACATCGATGGGCACCGGGAGAGGCATTTTGGGAACGCTTCCCTTCCCCGGCTCACGAGGCCGGGCTGGGTTAGTGCTGCTGCTCGGGAGTCGCTCTTGCGCCTTCTCCAAACCCGGGTGTCAGCGTGGAGCTTCTAGCCCAGGGAATCCTTCCCTTCCCGAGAGGTTTTGTGGGATGTTTCGGCTGCTTGGAGCAGCCTGGGCTGGTGGGAGGCGTCCCTGTCCCTCGCAGCCCAGCCCGTTGTGGGATTGGATTCCCTAAAACCCCAGAGCGTAGGCCACAATCCCCAGTCGGACGCGGGGCCTGCCTTCCGAAACCCGGGAAATTATTATTAAAAGTCCTTCCTTAACACGCGTTTATTTTCTAATTTATCGAACGTACCTATTACGCTCTCCAGACACATGGGCTTGATTATGATGATTATCGTATGTATTTTTTTTTTTTTTTTTTTTTGGTTTTCTCCAAGGCACTCATCACCCGTAATATCAAATGTCATTAGAGAAATTAGGGAAGAGCAGCGGCGTTCCTCCCAAGGAAAAAAATAAAAAAATTAAAGGCAGTTTCCTCCTTTCCCGGCGCAGCGGCGAGAGCTCAGCTCAGCCTTAGGGCCGCAAACCCTGACTTGCTGCTCCCAGGGGCACTTTTTTCCCCCCCCTCCCCTCGTTTCAAGATTTCCTGGTGAAAATTCCACTTGCTGGAGCAAAATCCGAGAGGTTTTCCTCTCCTTTACCCTCCGGGGGATTTTACTCCGCGTGCCTTCCCGGAGGGCGGCCGACGCGGATCTGGATCGCTTTGGGAGAGCCCAGGGGTTTTGGTTTTTCATTTCAATATTTACTTCTGGAAGCTCCAGCAGAGGAGGGGAACAGCTGGAGATGACACAGACACGCCACGGTTCCAGAGCCCGGCTGGTTTGTCTGGAAGACACGTGGTGGGCTCCGAAGGCAGGAAGAGGAGGAGGGGAGGCATGGAGGGAGTGATCCACGGGAAGGGTTGCGCTGGGATGTGTCCGTGCCCTGACGGATGCAGCCTTCCCGCTTTTTCCAGTCCTAATTCCTGAAGAATAAACAGAGAGCCCCGTTCGCTCTCTTTCCCAAATCCCGAGGTTTTCCGGCAGCTCGCAGGGATTTCAGGGCTGGGCTCTGACTGAAGAGTCCCTTCAATCCCAGGCACAGTGTCGTGGGGGTGAAGCAGCAGCAGCAGCAGGGAGCTGCCTTTGGATTGCTGACTCCGGCTAAATCCTTGGGCTTTTTTTCTTCCTTTGCGTCATTTCTGTGATTATTTTTGTGCTTCGTATGCTCAAAAATCCCCGGGGAATAGGGAGGAAAAAAAAAAAAAAACCTCTCTCTCTTTTTCTGATTTTTTTTTTTTTGGTAATATTTCTGCTTTGCAAGTCACTTTGTAAAGAAGCGCTTCGGTGCCTTCAGAAGGTTTGAAACCCACCTGTTTCAAAGGTGGGAGCAGCCGGCCCGGTGGATCCCAGCGGGAACCCGAGGGGGGAAATGAAATCTCTCGGCCCCCCCTTCCCACACCTGGCAGGAGGGATTTGGAGCAGGATTCTCCAAGCGAAGATTTCTGTCGCTTTGTAGCGAGAGAACTGGGAGAACAGAGCGTTCCTCCCGCTCTGGCAGGGATTCCTCTCTGCCTCCGTGCAGGCCGGGCGTGCCAGCAGCGCTCCGGGGAAGGACTTGCCCTGGAAAAAAAAGGACCCAAAGGAGGCTGCTGGGGCTCCCTGCGCCGCCCTCTCCCACTTGGGAGGACACTTGGCACTCTTCTAAGGTCACCTGGATAATCCAATCCTCCTCGGGACGATATCTAGCTCCGGCAGGAACTCTCGGAAGCCTTGAAACAACATCCATCTTCATTACTTCCCCCCCCAACCCTCGCGTCGGTATGATTGATTCCTGCCTAAATTTGGTTTAATTGCTCCGAAGGTCTGGAGGAATGACATTTGGAGGGAGGCCCAAACGGGATGTCTGAGCTCCCCCTGCTGCTCGGCGCCCGCTGGGAGGTGTGGGGTGAGCTCCAGCCCGGGGTGAGGTGGGGAGGGGGCAAATCCCACAGTTTTTGGGATCAGCCCAGGTTAAGCTTGGAGCTGCTTCCCTCCTGAGCTCCAAAACCCATCCAACCTGGCCCGGGACGCTTCTCCGCGCCAAGGCCTCGGCGCTCTCCCGGCCGAAATCCCTTCCCCAAAATCCCATCTAAACCGCTTGTCCTGGCTGGAGGTGAGAGCAGAGCGGAAGGCAAATTTAGGATTAAACAATATTAGCTCCCAGGAGATCAATAAGCAGGGGAGGGAGCAAAGGCGACGTTAAGCACTCGTTATTTACACTCCCCCCGTCGCGGCCACAAAAGCGAGCTTCTCCCCC
This sequence comes from Chamaea fasciata, assembly GCF_029207755.1. Taxonomy (NCBI): domain Eukaryota; kingdom Metazoa; phylum Chordata; class Aves; order Passeriformes; family Sylviidae; genus Chamaea; species Chamaea fasciata. Next base: position 672,686 of record NW_027094089.1, on the reverse strand, counting down.
CCCCCAGTTCCCCGAGCGGAGTTTTAATTATTCGTTAAAAAGCCTTCAATTGTTCGCCGAGATCGTGTCACGGATTGGTCCTCGCAGTGTGAAGTGCAACCGTCCAGAACCCCCACAGTATTATAAATAGGCTTCGGAGCCCGGGATTGATTGATGTTTGGCATAAAATCTATTCCTCGGAGCATGTGTATTCCTTCTGTTCACCAGTTCCCTACAAATATACTCGGGCTGATTTTTTTTTGATTTTTTTTTTTTTTTTTTTGATTTTTTTTTTAAATTCAAATCTCCCAATTTATGTGGGGGTTTCGACTGTTAAATATTTAGGGGCTTTTTTTTTTTTTATCTTTTTGTTGTTGTTGTTGTTCTGTATCGCTGTGTTCCGGGCGAGGTAGGGAACACAGGCAAGGCCGGGAGATTCAGCGCATTCCCTGGCGCTGGGGGGCAGAGCCAAAGCTTTATTAATTATATCGCCAGTCAAATCCTAGTCTTCCCTGACGCTGATGTTCCATCAGCCGCCAGCGCGGCGATCCCGTGGGATGGCTTTAGAGCCCTTCTCGGCATGGAATGACGGCGTTTATGTGGAAGGAGGGATCGAACGAACGGGCGCTCCGAGTTTGGAGAGGCGGGAGGAAACGCCAGACTTTTCCCAGGGATCGCCAGAAACATTCCGGGTTCCTCAGCCGGGGATTCGTCCTTGGAGAGGCGCCTTTGGCACGTCTCCCTTCCCCGAGCCTTATTTAACTTTTATCAAATCGTCCGCCGCCCTTTTATCCCTCTCCCGTGGATCCCGCTCTCCTCACCCTGGTGAGGCTGGGATTAATTCATTCATTCCCGCCTTTGGGAGGCCAGACCCAATTATGTCTTATTTATTCTTTGCCGTGTTCCGGCGAAAACAATGGAGGGACGTTCCTCCTGCCGCTGGAAATTCTAATTCCCGGTTTTAAAAAAAAACAAAACAAAACAAAACAAAAATCCCTCACGGCTTAACCTGTTGCTCAACACCCAAAGGGCCCTCAATTGATCTGGGGGTTGGTGAGGGAAGGGAATGAAGAGATCACGGGGCGGGAACGTCAGGCTGCGGGATCGCAGAGCCTCACTCAAACCTGCTTGAGCACGGGGATAATTCACCTGCCTTTTAGGAGCGCGGTGAATCCCAGCCGAGCTGGGGGAGGCTCCCTTTGCGTGGATGTCGGGTTCGCAATGGGTTTCTGCCTCCCAGTTTGTCAGCCCCGGCTAAGACCGGTGCCTCGTTTAGTGCCCGGATCACTGGTACAATTTCACCGGGATTTCCCGGGAGCGATCTCTTCCCGGGGTGTGAAACTTGCACCCCGAAACCGGGGAGGGAGCGGGCTGGGGGGGGGAAGGGGATGTTCCGGCGCTCCGTGGAAGCTTCAACTAGGAATTAATTTATCTCTGGTAGCACTTGACAAAGCTCAGCTCCCGATGCCTCAGCCTTTATAGTCACATCTGTTAGTTTCGAGCATTTATTGGAGGAGCCTTGACAAAGACAAAAACAGATGATGGGGATCTCATCTGTCAAAACTGTTATTAAAGCTGGGAACAGTGTGAGGGTTGGGTTTCGATGGAAGGCGTCGTTGGCCTTTTACCCGACGTTTCGCAAGCAATAACTGCGGGGCGCAAGGATTTGGAGGGGCCGGGGCGCTCTCCTTCTCTCGCTTCCCACTAACCGGACAAAGGCTTCCGTCGGAATCTTTTATCTTAACCTTATTCCCGGCTCGGGAGTTTATACTCAAAGTACAGCCAGGTCCAAGGTAACTCCGTTTGCCCCTTCGGAAGTTCCCGCTGCGGAAATCCCGTCCAACTTCGACTGCCGACTTGAGGTTCCTGAGGCTGGGCTCCGGCTGCCTCCCACTCGTGCCTTTTTCTATCCTTAGCGGGATTCACAGGCTTTCAGCTCGCTCACACTCGGCGCTGTCTAATCTTAGCTGCCAGCTTCGGGAAGGCTCCGAGCTCCCGGGGTCTCTCACTTGCGCGCGAGGCTCTTTCTGGGACGCGGCCAAGTAGGTGAAACGCGCCGGGGATGCTCTCGGATGTGGCAGGAGCTACACCCGGGGGTTCTCCCGGGATGTTCAGCGGGAGGTGGCAGCTCCAGCCTCGGGAACACCTGGCCGTTGTGCGCCCGTTCCCGGGGGAGTTGGGCGCACCTTGGCCGTAGATCCACCGGAGCTCGTTCTGGCTCCGTGCCGCCCGCTTGGCTGCTTCCCTGAGCCGCAAGCTGCTCCTCTCTGCCGAGCGTCTCCTGCTTTGTCTGTGTCTGGGGAGGTGGCGTCAACTCTCCTGGGAGAAACAGCTCTTCCTCAAATGAAGCCTCGCGAGGTGGCTGCTCTGCCACGTGTTCCACTCGGGGGGAAATCGTTGATCCCGGTGCCCAGAGAAACCCCGTCCCATTGCCGGAGGCCGGGTTGGAGCAGCCTGGGCTCGTGGAAAGGGTTCCCTGCCAGCCCAAGCCGTGGTGAGCAGCTCAACCCAGCTGCCCCGGCACTCCAGTCAGGACTGGCACCTGCACAAGGGTGCCACCGTCACCGACACCGCCACCAAAGGGCAGCGAGAAGCTCCCCGGGGTTGGGCAGAGCGCAGCAATCCAGTCCTCTGCTGCCTCCTGAATGCCCACACAGCCCCGTTCCCCGTGGCTGGCATGATTCATGCCCGGAGATGGATGCAGGAGCTTTTTTTGGGATGGAGAGGCGGGGAAAACACGGCTCTGCCGAGTGCAACGGAGCGGCCAGGCCTGGAACAGGTGGCATTTCTGCTCCGCAGGCACATCCAGAGGGTGCTGGAGGGTGCTGCACTGACCAAAGCGACGCTGTAAGAGCTCTGTCGCTCCGAAAGGAGCTGATCCGTGCCGTGGTTGCCTTGGTGGAGAGGCAGAGTCGAGCCTCAGGAGCTTCCCGTGGTGCGGGCAACTCCTCTCCTGCTCTTCCAGAGAGGGAAACCGGGTCCTGAAATTCCGAGCGGCCTGGCTGGGGACACTCACAGGCAGCCACGGAGGGCTCTTTGTAATCCTGTTCCAAAGGAGAAACAAACAGGACTAAAATACCCCATTGATCCCGGTCAAAAGGTGGGAATCAAACAAAAATAACACCAAGTGAAGCTCGGGAGCTCAACTGCTCCTCAACTCCGCGGCCTGGGCAGGAGACGCCTCGCTCAGCCGCGTGTTGGGCGCGTTTCACTCACAAAAACTCCACCTGACCTCGGGTCTGGAATAATAAAATCCCCCCCGGAACATTTTTCCAGGGGTGGGCGGGGGGGAGCTCCTCAGGTGAAAGTTGCTGTTTGTTAGGCGCGCGCATCCCAATCGTCGCTCATTGAAGTGTTAAAGGGGAGAGCGCTGCAAATCTATTGAGCCCCAAATCCTCGGGAATTCCTACAAGCCTCCCGAGGCGCCGGGATTGACTCCCGAGTGACCGTTGGGAATTGAGGCTTCCGACACCCGCTGGGACGTTGTTTCCTTCCCCGAAAACGCTCCCACGGCCCCTGCCAGCAGCCCATCCCTTTGGAATCAGGGACTCCAGGTGCTCCAGCGGAGGCTCCGGAAGAGGCCGCCTCATGGCGGCTCCGCTCAGACATCCCCAGCCATGACAAACGGCCCAAACTCCACGGGTTTTACGCTCTTCCCCCCCCTTTCCCTGTTCCCAATGTCACTCGCGGCGGGCGAAACGTTCCGTGACAAACGAGCCGCGGGCACGTGCAGCCCCTGCACATCCAGCCCGGCCTCCTCTTCCGTGGCACTGACTGCCTTGGCTGGGGAAGGAGCCATCCCACCTGTCCAAGTGCTCCTGTCCCTTTTCCAGGCGCTTTACAGCAGCCCGGCTGCCTGCAGAGCCGCCCTGCAGATGGCTGCAGCCTGTAAAATGCCTCTTCCACCGGGGCCAGGAGCAGCCTCCGTCCTCCCTGCCGGGCCACGGCAAGCCCCCGGAGGGGTGGCAGCGTGGCAGGGGGCTGATCCTTCTGAAAATCAGGGAATAGCCAGGGTTGGGAGGGAGCCACAGGCATCATCTGCTCCTGCAGAATCCGGGACGGGCTTTTCCCGCAGTGAAATGTCCTTGTGGAAAGGGAGGCTGGGCTCGGGCTCTTCCCCCAGGGAACGAGGAGGAAGCAGCCTCAAGCTGCTGCAGCAGCACGGGAGGTTGAGCTCGGATATCAGGGAAAAAGTCCTGCAGGGAAAACTGCAATTTTGGCTTTACCCCCTCCCTCCCCTCCCCGTGAAGTGAGGGACGCTGGAATTGGGAGGCAGGAGCCGAGGCTGCAATCTGAGCTGGTTTTTGGGGGAGTCTAAAAGGACGGGTGGAATCTGTGGGTTGGTTTTGGGGGAATCTGTGGGTTGGTTTTCGGGGAGTCTAGAAGGACGGGTGCAATCTGTGGGTTGGTTTTTGGGGAGTCAAAAAGGACGGGTGCAATCTGTGGGTTGGTTTCTGGGACGAAGCTGCAGCGCCTCGGTCCCTGCCGCAGCCACCTGTTAGTGCTGCGCCGAAGGCCAGGAGAAGTTTGGGAGCTGAGGAACCTCCCATCATCCCGAAGAGCGGCGCCGCAGGCGGCTCCGGGCTGCAGATCCAGCCCATCCCATAAACCACAGCAGCTCCTGAATATTTGATGGAGCAGCACGATGCGCAGCGCTCCTTCCCGGAGCATCTCCTCTCCTCTCCTCCCCGGGCTGCTGTTCGTTTGCCAGGAGCGATTATCCCTCTTTTTGGTGAGGAGCAGGGCTGCAAGGCCCAGCCCGGTGCTGGCCTTTACGAGCTGTCTGCTCCGAGGATCCTCGTTCAGCTGTGGTCCCTCTCCTGGCTGCTTGAGCAGAAATCATTTCGGCTTACGGAGCGGGACCGCCCGGCGCGGCGGCCGGTGGATTCTGTTGGGATTCTCCGTGTTTGGGATCGTTTTGGACACCGGGGTCAAAATCATTTTGGGGTCAGGGCTGGGCTCTGCGTGGGCGCTCCGGGGTGTTGGGATTTGGGCGCTCGGAGGCCTCCCAAAGGAGCTGGCAGGGCTCTCCCACCCCGTGGCATCTCCAGGCCGACTCCCAGCGCGGGGGTTAGTTGATCCTGACTGATATTTGCGGTAGGAGCGGCGTTTCGCCGAGATTAACCAACTTACCGGCGGCTTTGGAGGCTGTCAACGAAGGGAAAGGCTTGGGGAAAAGGGGACAGGGGGATGGCAGGCGGGGAAATGTCGTTGGGAGAATTTGTCCTCTTCATCGAAAGCCGCTTAGACCTCCTTGTCTGGTTTGTTAACGTACCAAATTCAATATTCTCCACGGAGTTCGCGTAGGAAAAAACCCAGCGGTATCTTCTTTGGAAAGGAGGGAGGGAGGGAAAAGTCTGAGCTGAGCCCCACACGCATTAATAGCATCCCCCCCCTTCCCAAATCCAGCCTCTGGGAAAGGTTTGCCGGGGAAGAGCAAACTCCTTGCGAGAGCCGAAGGGTTTTTCCTTCCACATGGAACCGTTCGGGTTGGATAGGGGCCGCAAAGGTCAGCTCGTGCCACCACCCGAACCCGGGATTCCCTGGGGAGGGAAACGTTCCGGATCCTTTGGAAAAGCTCTGTTGAGAGGTTTGAAAAGCCCGGGAGTAGAAAGGAAGGAAAAGGTTGAATAGTAAAACCCACAGCACCGAAAATCCGTTTAACCGGTGCGGGTCGATACGTTTGTGCTGCTGGAAACCAAGGGAGGGAAAAGGGAAATGTGGGATTGTGACATCCCGCTTGGAAAGTCTGCAAAAAACCACCTCCACCCAAGGCCCACCGCACAGAAACCCGTCCGTCATTCCTCGGCGGTTTCCTCCAAACTCCTATCCCCTCCCGACGTTTGTCCACGTGCCGGCCCATCGGGACGTCTCAGAAATCTTCCCATCCCTGGGAAGCATCCCCGGGGGTTTCGGGGTCCCTTCCCACCCAGGCCGTGCTGGTGCCCCAACCCCGCAGCTGCCGCGGCGCGGCCGCTCTCAAACGAGACAAGACGTCAAAGCTTCGGCCGCACGCGGCCCAGCCGCTCGCTGCCGACCAAACGAACCGCGGCGCTGCCTAATAGGATCCACCTGCTTCCTCCCAGCCCCTACCTGAGCAACCCCCTCCCCGCTCCCCACCCGCCCCCTTTGATTAAATGTCAAAAGCCTGCAGATTGCACCGAGGGCGGGGAACGGGGAAAGGTTTTCCTCCTGCGACTCCATAAAACCGAAATAAATTCCGCTGGCATCTTGTAAATTTTTATTTTCCGCAATGACTGCGGGCCCCATCTGCGACCCAGCTGTTATTAGAAGGGAAAAGCGTTGGCCCTTCTGCATTACAAAACAGCGTCGAACAGTAATTGCCAGTGGAAGAGATTAAGTGTAGACACTAAAAATGTTTACTCGCAATGAATATGCATAACGATGGGTAGGAAACAGCCCTGGAAGATTAAAAAGAGAGAAGGGTTTGTTTACAAGGCTGGGAAAGGGGGGGGGAAAAAAAAAAAATCACACACACACACACAAAAAAAAAAAAAAAAAAAAAGAGGGGAATGTCAGTTGGCCCCAAGCCTGAAATAGGAACGAAAAAACCTTTGGGCAAGGCATTAGGGAGAAAAACAGATGGTTTGTGAACCTTTTATTAGATAGAAAAATCATTAATCAAGCCCAGGCTGGAAATGGCAGGGTTTTTTGGGTAGTTCAGAGCCCGAGTTTATTTTCTCTTAAAGCGACAGCGCGGCTGCTCCGGGAGCACCTCCCGCTCCAGGTCGGCGCTGCCTGCCGAGGAAATCCCTCAGCGGGGGTTTCACATTTCAGCACCTGTTTTTTCGCCCCGCTCGGTGAGAGAGGGAAAAAAAAAAACCACACACACAAAAACCAGCACGCCGAAAGGAGGAGGAGGAGGCGGGGTGGGGAAGAGGAAAGCGCAGCCTGGGTTGGGTTTTTGTATTTTTTCTTTTTTTTTTCGCGGCTGAGAGGGAGGGAGGAATTTAGGGAATTCGGGGATAAAAACCAGCTCCTGCTCTCCCCCCCCACCCCCCTGATTTTGGGGCTGGAAGAGTAGAAAGAATGATTTTTTTGGGGTGTCCTTGGGGTGCTGGCATCTCCAGCCAGAGATGCGAATTCCTCGTTTGTGGGGCTTCTGTGCGTCGGGCGTGAGGGGTGAATGAAACCCGATTAAAATCGGCCAGATTAGCCTGGACTGGGGGGGCAGAGTCCCAGCCTTCGCTCCCTGGTGGTGCTGGAGGTGCCATAAATGTGGGGGAAACACGCAGACATCCCATGGGGATCGCCGGGAATTTGGGGATCTCAGCTTGGGCTGGGAGCGGCTGAGAAACGAAAAAAAAAAAACAAACAAAAAAACCAAAACAAACAACCCCACACAAAGCTGGGAACGTTTCTTCTCGCTCAAAACATGGAAGTCAACAAGACAACATCAGGAACGAGCCGCAGCGGGGTTTTTGTGTTGTTGTTTTTTTTTTCTTTTAGCGGCAAACTCAGGGCCCGAAATGAAGCCAAAAAGAAATCCTTCTTTGGGGAATAAAAGGGAACAGCTCCTTCCTCCCAAAGTCTTGTTTGTACCGCGGAGGAGCTGCCCACACATTTCCTAATTCTCCCCGACTAATAGCCGGGAGATGAACTTCCTCAAACATATGAGCTCCATCAGAGGCCGGGGGGGGGGGGAAGTACAAACCGATCTTTGTGAGGAAAGAGGAGCTGGGATTGCAAGCCTTGCATATGTCGCGGCACATCATTAATAACGGTGATCAAAAGCACGGGAACATCTCGGCAGCTGCGGCGAATTATTGGGAGAAATTGGAATTTTCAAATGAGCTCGCGCTTTAAGGGAAAGGGAAAATAAAAAAGGGGGGGAAGTGGGGAGGGGGGGGGAAAAAAGCAAGGGTGCTGTGCCACGGGATAATCGCAGGAGGTGTGGAGAGGGCCGCGGGAGCAAATCCTGGAGCGTCCCGGAGCAGGCTGCTGTGCTCCAGGTGTCCCGGGGACGGATCCCTGGCTCTGCTCCGTGCCCCATCCACGGCCCCCGACCCTCGGGAATTGAATTGGCCTCTCTGCCCGCGGCCCGGAGAGGCTGCCGAGGCTCGGCAGGAGGCCGAGGTGACGCCAGGAAAAAAACTCTTCAAAGCTGCGGGTTTGATGTGGAAATGAAAGCCTCGCTCCCTGAGCGTTGTTCTCGGGTTCCGCATCTGCCCGTGTGTGGCGGGCAGTAAAAAGCGCAGGTGTGTTCGGGCCTTTAAAGGGACCGCTTCTTTCCAAGAGGAGCGCTCTCCGGCGCGGCGCTGCCAGGGTTAAACGGCGGGGAAGGGCCGCCCGTTCTCTCCCATCTGCCGGGAGCCCTGCAAACCCATTTGGAAATGAATTTTTTACCGGGATGGAAAAAAAAGAAAAAAAAAAAAACAAAACCCACCCCGGCCGCAGACAGCTTGCACCGGGCAGGCCCTGATTGCGAGGGCAGGAGAGAGGGGGGGGATCATTAAGTATGTATGGCCATCCTGCTCTTCCCCGCACTTTAGGCCGTAATTATCGTCACATTAGGTTGGTAAATAATGTTGACACACGGCTCCCGAACAGCTGGAGGGTGTCCGTGTGTGTGTGTGCGTGACGGCGGAGCCGCGGGCTCGTCGGGGGGGGGAAAGAGAAAAAGCGGGACGGGAGGGAATCTCGGCTCTGCTCTGCCCCCAAAATCCCCTCGCGCCGTGTCCGCGGCCGTTCGGGAACGGGGTGCGGGCGCTCATTAATCATTCCGGCGCGGAGAAACCGCCTGGCTGATTAATCTCATTAGAGCTCGTTTGCTGGAGGTGAACGCCGCGCTGGTTCCCCGTGTCGTTCCCCGGTGGTGTCATTCCCGGCCCAGGCGCACGTGTGGCCTCGTGGAGGAGTCAGGATCGATTAGGGGATTGACTTGGCAGAGCCTCGCCGGGTTCCGATAGGAATCGGCCGAGGGCTTTTTGAGGGATGCCTCGCTCCTCCGGAACGAGACGGGATGGCATCCGGGATCTGAGGGCGGGCGAAAGGCCCAAGCCGGAAAGGTTCCGCTGTAGGGATCTCGGTGAACTCCTTCCCGCGGCGGCGGGTGGGAAAGGCAAAAGGATTCCTGCCCGCGGGAATTCCGTGGTAGGAATGGCTCCGTGCTGGCCGAGGTGGGCTCTGCACCTTTCCAAAGGCCTTTTCCCGGGAGCATCCCCGGGGATTGCAGCGCAGGCCTCAGCGCACCCCGAGGGGGAAGAAAAAACGCTTCCCAGTGAACGCCTGCTGGTTTTAGCCAGAAATTCCCCCCCTTTGCTCCAACGGCTTTGGAGTAGCCGCTGGATTCGAGGACAAACCTGAGCATTTCACTGACAGGGCCAAAAAAAAAAAAATAAATGTTAATCCTGCTTGTGGAATAGGGAGAGAGAGAAAATCAAAAAAAACACACCCCGGCTTCCGTTTTGCTCCGGCCAGCGGCGAGGTAAATCCGAGGGAAGGGGAACGCTGCGAGGCCCGGGATCTTATTTACATTCGGAGCATGACTCCGGCTCCCAGTGCATCGCAGACATCTGTCAGACAAACAGCCACGGCTCGGCGCAGATATTTCAACCGCTCTTCCCTTAAAAGCCGGGAAGCTGTTGGGGGATTTTGGCAGGGTAGCTGGGATCTGACATGTCTCTTTCTTTTTATTTCCCCCCACCACCACCACCACCACCACCACCCCTCCCCGAAGCAGATGATTTCCTTGGCTTCCTCCTTGGCTTTGCCGGAGTGTTTGTTAGGAAGATCCAAGTGCTAACTACCGGCCCGAGCTGATTTGTCGGGAATTTTGGGGAATTTTTTTTTTTTCCCCTCCTCTACCCGGCGACTTGAAGGGATTGTCTCCCTAACGTGGCTCGGGTCACGAAGCAGGCGAAGGTGTTCCCGTTCCATCTAGGATAATAACCTTCTCCCCCCCCCAAAAGAGAAGCCGAGCTCCTCTCCTCTCCCAGCTCTGCACAACATTGCCGCATAATTTGGAGCGTCTCCTCTTGCCGGGTTTTTTTGGATGCGAGACTTAGCAACGGGGAAAGGTGCTAAAGAGAGACAAAACTTGTGTGGGCGGCTGGAGATTAGCCATTTGGAATCCTCTCTCCTTTGCTTTGTGCCACAAGCTGTTCGCCTGTTCCCCGGGCTCCGGCTGCGGTGCCGCCGCCCCGGCGTTCGGCGCCTTGTCCCCGTTTCCCACCTCTGTCGCCCTCGGTGGCCCCGGGCTGGCCCGGATGGCGGCTGGGGACAGAATCGTGGCGGAATCGTTGGGGAGAGCTTCCAAGCGTCCCCGAGCCGTGGGCCCACGTGCCCGTGGTTTCCGAGCGCTGCCGGGGATGGGCCTAGAAACCTTTCCGGCGGCGGAATTTTCCCTTAAACCCGGCCTGGCCTTTCCGCTCCCGGTTTTTGGGAGCCCAAGCCGATCGCAGGGAAGAGCGGGCAGCCCAAAGCTCTGAAATCCCTTCTCGCCGCGAACGCCGGAGCTGCTGCTCCTGGGACGTTCCCCAAGCCGAGGGACGGAGGGAAAGCACCACCCACCGACCCATCCGTCGGCAACCCTGAAATCCCAGCTCACCTCCAATTAGCCGCCTTCCCAATATTTGAGCACAAGGCGCCCTTTTAACGCAATTACAAACTTGGCGTAATTAGCTCCCTATTAAAGTATTTATGGAGCCCTTTATTTTTTTTTTTTTTTTATTCCTCCCCCCCTCTCCCCGTCCCAAACAGCCGAAGCCGGAGCGTTTTTATTCCTCACCGTTCCAATAATTAACTATGCGAGGAGAACAGCATATTAATAGAGGATAATTTGTTTACACGGGGAAGAAAATTGGGCTAGATTAGCATAGCAAAAGACTTATTTTCCATATCCAGGCAGCAACGTTCGGGGGGCCTAATGGCAATTTCCAGCGTCGTTAAGGAATATTATTAATAAAGTAATCCGGCGTAATTCCCTTTGCCCCCCGCCATATTTCACAATGTCCTTAATTACGGCTCATTCCGGCGGGACTCGTTTAGTGGGGGGGGGGGGGGGTGATTAAGCCGGAGACACGGGAATCTTCAATGGAAAACCTTCGGGAAACGAGGAGGCCGCAAAGTTCCCGGGAATGGGGGAACGGCGGAACGGGGAAGGGACGGGCGGATTCCCGGCGAGACGAGATGCTCGGAGCGGGCTGGGGGCCGACAAACTCCAGGATGCCGGGCGCGAAGGCAAGAGGATTCCGGAGAGGAACACTGTGGGAATGAGCGAGGTGTTCCTTCGGGGATTTTTTTGGGGGGGGGGTGGGAAAAGCTTTTTGGCTCCCGTTCCCGTCTGGCACGACGCAGCCCAGGCTGTCGGGAGGGAGGCTGGGGATGTGGGATGGCAGCGTTTCCGTCCTGGAAGAATGCGGATTCCGACGACTCCCGTGCTTTTTTACGGGCTTGTGGGAAACGTTGGCTTTTTGTCGGGATGTCCGTGTCCTGCGCGCCCACACCTCGGCCATCCCGCAAAACCCGGCGCCAGCGGCTGGCAAGACACTTCCACATCCCCAGCAGCCTTTCCCGAATCCTTTCCCTGCTCCCTACCGGGAGGATTTGTGGCTGCAGCATTCCCGGTCTGGTTGGTTTGGGGTTGTTGTTTTTTTTTTTCACCCCCCTCCACCCACCCACCCACCCACCACCACCTCGTTTTTCCAAGAGATGCTTGGAGCTGTTCCTCCCTCCGGCTTTTATTCCCAAAAAAATAAAATGAAAAAAAACCGACCCCAACCCCAGGCAGGCAGAATTCTCCCAGGCATCATTAACGTGCAGGTTTGGGATCAGTCCCGTTCCCAGCCCCGCTCCCCTCCACCCACCCCCAGACGGCAACAATGAAGGCTCTGTGCTCCTGCAGGATGTTTGTCATCTCTTGACGCCGTGCCAGGGAAACGGGGAATTCTGGGAGCCGATCCCTGCTCTCCAAAGGGCCAGCGCGGAGGATTCCAGAAAGATCCGCGCTCCGAAAGGGACGGGGAGTTCCTTCAGCCGGGCTTTGGGGGGGGGGGGGGATGGAAGCAGGTCAATAAACTTCCAACTGCAGCAGCTCAGGAATTCCCTCCTCGCGGGGATTTGGGACGAAGGGAAAGCTGCACGAGGAGGCCGCAGTGGAAAATGCCGGGTGCGACGTTGCGTCGGTATTAAAAAATAAAAACCCACTCCACTCCAGCAGAATTCCCCCTTTTCCGGGCCAGCTGGGGAATCGTCCTTCCCCTCCCTGCCAGGGCTGTAAATCCTCAGGGAAGCCGTCGGTGAAAAACGGAGGGGCTCCAAATCCGCTCAGAAATCACTGAAGGGCGGCTGATGGATGTCCCCTTTCCTCCCGGGCCGTTCTTTACGGACGTTCCCGTGGTTTTTTTCTTTAATTACCGCCTTCCCCCCCCCCCCCCAAAAAAAGAAAAAAAAATTCAATTAGCGAGCACGACGGAGGAATTGTAAATAAACGAGAGCCAATTAACGATGTGCTTAGTCCAGCAAAGCTAAATCAAACCTTGGAGGCTGGAGGAAAACTCCTCAGGAGAGTCCCAGGGGATGCTGGAGGGATGGGACGCTCCCCAGTTTAACGCGCGGCCCGCACTGGGATAACTGGTTTGTGCTGTCAGAAACTCCCAGGGGATACCGGGAACCAGGTCTCCAGGTAGGTTTGATCCCAAATATTTGGTGTTCTCACCTGGTCCTGTCAGCAAACTTGGCGGGTAAATGGCATGGTCAAACCGGAGCATCCATTCCAGACGGTGCCGTGGAGGAACTCCCACCTGGACTTGTTTGGAGAAACAGAAGGGAAAACTTGTTACAAAGGGGAAAAAAAAACAAACAAACAAACTCCAAACGGAGGGTTTGTTGTCAAGAAGTGAATTTGTAGCAGGGCCTCCCGGCTGGAGAAAGGAATTAAAGCTAATTTACGCTGGGGAAAAGAAAAAAAAGGAGGAATTAGTGCAGTTCAACCCCCGGGCCAGGCCAGCGGTGAGGGACGAGGGGGAATAGAGACAGGAGGGGATTTATTAGGGAATTAAAAAATGGCTTAATGACTGCAAATGTTAAACACGCGCTTTCCTGGCATTTCGAGGATGGGGTGGGTTTTTTTGGTTGGTTTTTTTTTCCTTTTCCCACCCCTCGAATTACGACGAATCGTCCGCTCGGAATTCCTCGGGCAGCGGGTAAATGTCAGCCCTAAATTAAAGTGAACTCGGGCAAAACAAAAAACAAAATCATAACACCCAGATTTCCTCGGAAATCACCGCAGCACTTTTCCTTGGAGCTCTCCAAAGGAGGGGAAGGTGAAACCCCGGGAGAGTTTTCCACGGCTCGTGGAGAGGGGGGTGACAACTTCAATCCCTGGGGTTGGAAACTCCAGCTGGAAAGGGAGGAAGAGCTGCAGAATTCCCAAATTTGATTAGGGATCTCCCAGCAGGCCGCTCAGGCACACGGAGATCTCCGGGAATTAATGGCCCTGATGAATTGTTGGGATTTTTGGGGAGTTCTTCCCTTTTAATCCTCTTGTTCTGCGCTTCCTGAGGAGGAGGAGGAGGAGGCACAAAAGCTCCTAAATTAGGACAAGGAGATGTTGCGCATCGCGGGGGGGGAGAAAAATCCCGCTGTGGATTATGGAGGAATCCAGAGCTGGAGGGATTCTCCTCCAGCTCAGCCCGGGGGAGGGAGCAGATCCCAAATTCCTTCCCTGCAGCAGCAGCTCCTGATTCATTGTCCGGCCTCATCCCCGTGAGGATCCCGGATTCTTTGAGTCCCCAGATTCAATTAACCCTCCGCGCTTCCAGCGGGGATTTTGTCCGTTTTCAGTTCAATCCGTGAATTCCCAGATCCCACGGGGCGCCAGCTTCGTGATCATCCCAAATCCCCAGCGGCACCCTGTGTCCTTCCGAAAAAAACTCGGGAGCTGATTTTTAACCGGGGAAAAAGAGGATCGGTTTGAACCTCCCCTCGCTTTGTCATGAGCGACTCCATCAGCTGCGCCGGGATTTTCCCGGGGAATTTTTGGTTCCCTTTGGCACGGCTGCTCCTCCCGGCCTGACAGATGGAGGATGCCGTGGCCAGGCCTGGAAGGAGCCGAGGTGGGAATTGTCGGGAATTGTCGGGCGGTGTCGGACACGCCGAGGGCCGTCAATAATTCATGGCCCTTCATTATTCCAGGAGCAATCCCGGCCTAGGAATTCCTCTCCCACGTGTCAGCCCGGATGAATTTTTTCAGGACAAGTTCTTTCTTTTCCCGGTTTGTTTGGTTTTTTTTCATGGATGTACCGCCAGGATTAAGCCAAAGCGCGGGTTTGCACTTCGGGAGGTTCTGTGACGCTTGCTCCCAGCTGGAAAAAAAACAGTCCCGACGAGTTTAAAATTCCCCAGGAAATGGGATTTCCCCGCCTCTTCCTGGTTTTGGGATGGGTTTCTGCTGTTTTTCCGGTGCCAGCCGCATTCCTGAGGGACAAACCTGAGCGGGGAGGGGACAAACCTGAGCGGGGAAAGGACAAACCTGAGCGGGGAAAGGACAAACCTGAGCGGGGAAAGGGACAAACCTGAGCGGGGAAAGGGACAAACCTGAGCGGGGAAAGGGACAAACCTGAGCGGGGAAAGGACAAACCTGAGCGGGGAAAGGGACAAACCTGAGCGGGGAAAGGACAAACCTGAGCAGGGAAAGGACAAACCTGAGCGGGGAGGGGACAAACCTGAGCAGGGAAAGGACAAACCTGAGCGGGGAAAGGACAAACCTGAGCGGGGAAAGGACAAACCTGAGCGGGGAAAGGGACAAACCTGAGCGGGGAAAGGACAAACCTGAGCGGGGAAAGGGACAAACCTGAGCGGGGAAAGGGACAAACCTGAGCGGGGAAAGGACAAACCTGAGCGGGGAAAGGGACAAACCTGAGCGGGGAAAGGGACAAACCTGAGCGGGGAAAGGGACAAACCTGAGCGGGGAAAGGGACAAACCTGAGCGGGGAAAGGGACAAACCTGAGCGGGGAAAGGGACAAACCTGAGCGGGGAGGGGACAAACCTGAGCGGGGAAAGGACAAACCTGAGCAGGGAAAGGGACAAACCTGAGCGGGGAAAGGGACAAACCTGAGCAGGGAAAGGGACAAACCTGAGCGGGGAAAGGGACAAACCTGAGCGGGGAAAGGGACAAACCTGAGCGGGGAAAGGGACAAACCTGAGCGGGGAGGGGACAAACCTGAGCGGGGAAAGGACAAACCTGAGCGGGGAAAGGGACAAACCTGAGCAGGGAAAGGGACAAACCTGAGCGGGGAAAGGGACAAACCTGAGCAGGGAGGGGACAAACCTGAGCGGGGAAAGGGACAAACCTGAGCAGGGAAAGGACAAACCTGAGCGGGGAAAGGGACAAACCTGAGCGGGGAAAGGGACAAACCTGAGCGGGGAAAGGGACAAACCTGAGCGGGGAAAGGCTGAGCTTTTCCCGGCTGGGACAGGACAGGCTGGGACAGCAGGAAAAGCGCCCCCGGGGCCGGAGCCACCTCTCCTGTCTGTCCCTTTGTGTCCCTCGCAGTGGCGCACGTCGAGGCGTTCCAGCGGGAGATGGCATTTGCCTCTCGGCGTGGCACGAGCGCCTCGGGAAGCTCGTGCAAACACATATGGTCACAAAGGCTGGGAGAGGAGGCGACACAAGTGACATTTAGGGGGAACAGCTTTGGGAAAGGCAAAACGTGCTCGGGGAGCTCCTCCCCGCCAAAAGATTCCGGGCTCTGCCGGCAAAAGCCTTTTGCGGCAAACTTCTTCATTTTGTCACCGAACTTCTTCATTTTGTCACCGACCTTAATTTTGTCACCGAACTTCTTCACTTTGTCACCGAACTTCTTCATTTTGGGGTGCGAGCTTCTTTTTGTGCCGACTTCTTTTTTTTTTTCCTCCCTCTCACATCTTCCTTAATTTTCTTTTTTTTTTTTGGTCCTCAGTTTCATTCCACGAACTTTGAGCTTCTTCATTCCTTTTTCCCAACCCGCCTGATCTCTTTTTTTTCTTTTTTCCCTATTTTTTTAACACAGCCTTCCTCATTAATGTGTTCACGTGCTCATTTCAGACTCGAGGGTTTCGCCTTTTGAGCTCCGGATGTTCCTTCCTGGAATATCCTGGAAGGGACTCGGCTGCGGGACGAATCCCGTGGCAGTTTCTTAGTGCAGCTCCTGGATTTGGAATAGCTGGGGGGACGTTTTGGACGGAACGATATTTTGGGATGCTCAGCAATAGGATTTCATCCCTTGGGGATAACAGGAGGTTGGGTTGCATGGGAATATCCCTGAATTTTTGCCTTTTTCCCGGCTCACTTGTGTTTATACTGGAATTCTGGAGGGCAGAAATCATGAAATATTAACTTGAAACAAGGAGAAAAAAAAAAACAATCACCGAGGGGAGGGGGGAAAAAAAAATTCCCGTGACAGATCCCGGATGGGAAAAGCAGGAAGCCTCTCCCCCAAACAAAGCTCGCGTCAAACCATTCCCAGATTTGGTTTCTGGCTCATCCCAGAGCTTCCAGCGAGGTAGGGTCCATCCCCATCCCCTCCGGAGCTGCTTTTCCCTGCGAGCAGCAGGGAATTCATCCCAATTTTCCGGGGCTGTCAACTGGCAACCCCGGTTTGTTGGGTTTTTTTTTTTGTTTTAATCCGGAGCCGACGCGGGAGCGCGCTCTGCCATGAAATCCTCCCCCGAAATATTCCTTTCCCTCCCGCACCGCGGGGCTGATTCACGCTCCAGAGGCGGACCCGCGCCTCCTGCCAAGTCTCCCTTCTGCTCGCTGCGCCCGAGGGAGGAGGAGGAGGAGGAGGAGGAGGAGGAGGAGGAGGAGGAGCTGCTCCTCCCTCACTCCGCACAGGTGTCGCGGCGGCTGGAATCCGCCTGGAATTTTGGGCAGAGCCCGTGGAAACGCGGCGTGGCCGGCGCCTCCCTTCCCCGCTTCCTTCCGGCGCCGTCGAAACCGAACTCCCGCAGTTCCTCGCCCAAAATTCCAGCAGGAGGAAGGAACCGTGGAGGAGGGCGGAATGGGAAAAAAAAAAAAAAAAAAATAAGCGTCCGTTGTGCCAAAGCACCTTCTCCTGAGGAATTTGGGAGCGGGACGGGTGGTTTTGGCTGGATTCAGGGGGAAAAGAGGCAGAGCTGGAGAGGGATGTGCCCCACATTCCTACCCCCCGGGGAATTCCCGAGAGGCTGCTCCGTGCCCTTCATCCCTGTGGCACACAGCCCCCTCCCTTGGCTCTCCTGGTTTTTTCCCGGCTCCCTGCCTCCAAACCGGAGGGAAAGGTGTTCCCGGCTGGGCGGGGATGAAAACGCCGAAGCGCGCTCCAGGCCGGGCCAGCAGGGGAGGGCGATCAGGAAGGATGGAGGTGATGTTTTTCACCGGGGAGGTTTGGAGTGTCCAGGGAACGCCCGGAGGTGGCTCTGGGCACAGTCCTGGAGCTCTTTGCCAAGCCGAGCCGCTCTGGGATTGTGGGATTGTGGGATCCAGCCCTGTGTTCCCTCGGGAGGGGGCTCCAAGCCCACAATGCCCTTTCAGAGGCTCATAATGGAGCCTTTGAGCGATCTGGAAAACTCCAAACCTGCGCCTGGCGGGCTTTGAGTCACGCCTTGGCAGATTTCCCTTTTTTTTTTTTTTTTCTAGGGGCTGTTGTTTAATTTGTTTTTATTTATTTTTTTTAAAAAGTGCGCTTCTCTTTTCCAGCTCCGCGGACAAGGGGCCCTTTATCAGCCTGAGCTTCGTCTCCAGCCCTGCCGGAGGAAAACTTCCAGAAGGTTTCTTCCCACTCGAAAGTTTCGTCCCCCGAGGTGCTCGGGCTGCGGCTTTCCCCCCCTCGTGGATGTCAGCGCAGGATTGAGGGCTCCCTTCCCACCTCCCCGTTGGCAGGTGCGTGCAAAACCTCTGCTGTCACCTCTCCGACGGGAAATGCGGGAATGTCGCTGCTCTGATGGCCACGCTCAGCTCCTGGGCGGAGCAGGGGGGACAAAAATCTCCACGCAGAGCAGGCCGAGGCACAAGGAGGGTGGGAAAGCCGCTCTTCCCATCCCCTCCATCCCTTTCTTTTTTGGGCGGGGGGGATTTGTGCCGTGCCCCGCCCCTGGTGGGAGCCGTTGCTGGCACAGATGGGAGACACGGAGCTGTCAGAAAGGAGCACGTCCCTAATTGGGATGGTAAACAAGCGCACAAGGACCCCATTGAGGGCGGGCATCGCCATGGGAACCGCCCGGCAAAGTCTGGGAATGAGGAAGGGCTGGAGCCGCGGGGGCAGAGCAGGGGTGCTAATCCCCCCCCCCGCGCCTTCCCGCTTTTGAGGGGACAGTTTGGACGTGAGCAAACGGGGAAAAAGAAGCCCCGCAAGTTTTCTCCTCCGCCGCGGTGGTTTTTTAAAGGCCGGCCTGGTGGTAATTCATCAGCTCCCTGCCCTTAATGGGAGGACGCTCCACGTCCCGAGATGGATGTGGCAATTCTCCCGACTCCGGCAGGACGATAAAAGCGATAAACTTGCTTTATAGGCCCAAAGAAATGTTAAGGGCCCCGAGGGGACCGCTGGAAACCCTCGGAACAAATCTTTTTTAAGTGGCAGGGCCTGCAGGCCCCGGGGGCGAGGGCCAGCAGGAGGAGTCGGACACCTCCAGCTGAATGGGGAACGGGATTTGGCCAGAGGCGCTTCTCCAGAGGCCGCGTTCCCTTCCAATCCCGATGAATCGCTGCGACGGGTCTTTGCTGACAACCAGCCCCCGGGGGCCGGGAGATTCCCTGTGTGCCGGCAGGGTCCTGGCGTTACCGGGGACCACGCGGAGCCAGCGCTCTCCGCTGGGCCGGAACGAGCAGGAATTCTGGTCCTCTTCGATCATCCCACGGGTTGGCTGGTGGCGGCAAACTCCCAGAGCTCATCTGGCCGCAGCCATCAAGCTCCCGGGAAAACACCGGGAACCGGAACGGCACGATGCCGAGCGCCGGGGGCGAGCGCTGCCCTGGAGCTGGGCAGGAAAAGGGCCCCGGGTGACACTGAGGGGACAGATCCGATCAGTTCCTGCCAGGTTTGACGCTCTCACCTGGCAGTAAAGAGGTGCCAAGGGACTGGAGACGTTGGCTCCATCCTGCTCCCGCCTCTCCCGGCCATCAATCACGGGACGTTCGCCTTCCCTTCCCACCGTGGCTAATCATGAGTTATGGAGGGAAGCCACCGGCACGTCCTGTGCGAAGAGGAAAGAAAAGCAGGATCTGGGTTGATCGTTAGAGGCTCCAATCAAGAGATTGATGCCCAGAGCCGGCCTCATTAAGCGGGAGTCTATTGGAGAGGAAGCCGAGCGCGCTGCTCGGGCGCTGCCAAATGAAATTAAGGCCCAATTATTGATGAATGAAGAGCTGGGCTCGCGCTGGAGCCCGGCCCTGGAGTCGAGGAGATGCATCTGTCACTCGGCGAGTCGCTCGTGTGTGACAACGGCCTCCTGTGCCTGCCTCTGCTGCCGCCTCCCAGGGACGCACAGCTGTGTCCCCAGTGCTCCCTGGGCACGGCAGGGCAGACGGCCTGCCGGGAAAACGCCCTGGGATTTTGGGAAGCTGGACACCGAGGCTCGCAGCAGCCTGGTCGCGGGGTGGAAGGAGCCGATCCCTGAAATCCCATCCGGGCTGGAGCGCTGTGTAATTCCGCAGGGATCCTGGCCGAGCTCCGGGGCTGCCGAGCTCCCGAAATACCTCCCGAGAACGCGGGCAGACACCTGCTCCTCCTCGCAGGTGTCACCTCCCCTAGTCCCCGAACGCTTTGGGAAGGGTGGCCCCGTTTTAAGTAGGGCAGGGAAAGGCTCTGAACGAGCTGCGGATCCTTTGCCGGAGGAGCCGAGTTTCCGAAGGTTTCCCGGGAGCGAGGAGAGGGCGCAGCGGTGTCGCAGCCCTGGGAGGGTTCAAAGGCGGGCTGCGTGGGGCTGCTGCAAATGGGGGAGATCATTCCATGAGAAATGCTCTCCCTGCGCACCGAGGGTGCGTTTGCGCACTGGGATTTGACACAGGGACCTTTCCCAAGAACCCAGTGAACGCCTCGGAATTTGCCGCCCTGGATTTAAAGCCATTCCCATCCAAGACCCAATCAACACGTTCTTCCCGCTGACATTTCTCCAGCCTGTTGTTCCCTGGCCGCTTCTCCCCCCCGTCCCGGAGCAGCAGCGCCGGCAATCCAAGCTCCACCGTTAAAAGAAACAACAAGGAAACGTCATTCCAGCCCCTCGGCCTAACTCGATTTGGGGCAGCCAGCTGCCACCCGGAGATTGCGCCGGCCGGTCCCAGTCCTCCTTCGGCACGGATCGCCGCGGCATTCCTCGGGGATTTTCCCCGGTTTGGTCACCTCTGGCCGTGCCACGGAGCAGAGGCCAGCAGCGCAGCTGTTGCCAGCTAACCTCGGCCTGCTCCACCCGAGGCCCGGAATCCGCAGGGGAGGAGCAGATTCCAGCCGCCTCTGCGTTTCCCCGCCGCGTGTCCCGACGCGGATCAGCTGTTGTTTTCCGCGGCCTCTCGAAGGGATCCTCGTCGGAATCTCGTTCCTCGGGCTGGGTTCAATGAGGCGCGCACGTCGTCCTTTTCACGAGGCTCAAGGCCTGGCAAAGGGAGCGAGGACGGCGGGCGCGGGGGAAAAAAAAAAACAAATAAAAAAAAAAAATCTCAAGGCATTGTTCCCTTCGGAGCCCCCGCTTTACCTTGGCTTCCCTAACAAAGTAAATTAATAAAGCCAGGGGGAGCCGAGTTGTTTCTATAGCAATCCCCATGGAAACATCAAAAAAGGAAAAGAACAACCAAGAAACCGCGCGGCGAGCGCTCATGGCGCGGCCTCGGGCTCGCGGAGCTCGGCGCTCAAACACCGCCGCGGCTCCAGCTCTGCCCGGCTCCCTTCGGGAGGGGATCCAAAGGTTTAATCCCGGCCTTGCCCCTAAAATGCCTTCAGGACTTGTGAGACGGTCTCACACCCGGGATGAAATTCCCCAAAAAACCCACCTGTGGCTGCTTGGAGCAGCCTGGGACGGTGAAGGAGGATCTTTAATGTCCCTCGGGAGGGAAATGTTGGAGGAGCAAAGCGGGAGCTCTGGAGAGCAGCCACATTCCGGGGCTGCCTTGTGCTCCCGGTCACAATCCTTGGGTTATCTCGTGAATATTTTTACAGCTGTGCCGTCGATGGCGCGTCCAGGCTTTGCTGGAGACGCCTCGGGAAAAGGAAGGATGTAAATAACAGCTGGGAGAGGAAACGGGCGCCGGGATATTCCCAGCTCGCCTTGGAGGAATCCAAACGGGCAGATTGGAGATCAACAGGCACGGCCGGGAGGGGACAGCCTGGGGAGTCCCTCGCATCCTCCGCGCTTCTCCAGGCGCTGCAGGGTCCATCCCAGCTCCCAGCCTGGGAATGGCGCGGGCCGGGGGGTCTTTAAACTGTCCCGTTGCAGCTCCAGGTTAGGCAGCGCCGTGCCCGTTTCCTGCCTCCCGCCCAGCCTTGCGGCTTGGCCCGCTCGTCCCACCTGCCGGCAGGGTGGCACGGCTCTCCTGCCGGGATTCCCGGAGCTCCGAGCATCCCCGAGCCCGCGGGGAGCCCACGGGCGGCGCCGCGGAGAGGGGCGGAGGAAGACAGAGGGAAGGGAGGCAGGAGCTCCCGAAAGGGAAGTGTGAGAGCGGCCAGGCGGGCCGGGAACGCTCCGTTCTCCCGGGGCAGGGACAGCGGCCAGGCGCCGCTTCCTCCGGGGCCGCGCCGAGCGCCGTCGGCAGCCTCCCGAAACCCGAAACCCGAAACAACCCGAAACCCGAAACCCGAAACCCGAAACCCGCGGGCGCGGGCGGGGAGGGCCGGCAGCGATTAACGGCGGATTAACGCCGCCCTTCCCGGGCATTGACACTCCTGGGAGCCCCATTCCTGCGGGGATTTCCCGGGTGTGTGACACTCCTGGGAGCCCCATTCCTGCGGGGATTTCCCGGGTGTGTGACACTCCTGGGATCCCCATTCCTGCGGGATTTCCCGGGCATTGACACTCCTGGGATCCCCATTCCTGCGGGGATTTCCCGGGTGTGTGACACTCCTGGGATCCCCATTCCTGCGGGGATTCCCCGGGGATGTGACACTCCTGGAATCCCCATTCCTGCGGGGATTTCCCGGGTGTGTGACACTCCTGGGATCCCCATTCCTGCGGGGATTTCCCGGGTGTGTGACACTGCTGGGATCCCCATTCCTGCGGGGATTTCCCGGGTGTGTGACACTCCTGGGATCCCCATTCCTGCGGGGATTTCCCGGGTGTGTGACACTGCTGGGATCCCCATTCCTGCAGGGATTTCCCTGGGATGTGACACTCCTGGGATCCCCATTCCTGCAGGGATTTCCCTGGGGATGTGACACTCCTGGAATCCCCATTCCTGCAGGGATTTCCCGGGCATTGACACTCCTGGGAGCCCCATTCCTGCAGGGATTTCCAGGGGAAAAAGGCAGCAGGCAGCTCCTGGTGGGACACACCCAAAGAGGGAAGCAGAATGCTCCGGGAACAGGAATTTCCTGGGAACGGGGAGAGCAATTCTGGCTTTTCCCTCCAGGAAGGGTTTTTAGGGATATATTCCTGTTCTCCTGGACTCCACAACTCCCTGTCCAGCATGGAATTTTGGGGTTGGATGGTTTAGGGCAAGCATTCCTGGAAAATCGCTTCCCGTGTACTTTTGCTCCCCGGAAATCCTCCCTAAAAGCTTTTTCTCCCTTGCAGGGAAGGATCCCTGATTCCCGAGGAAACTCCCGAGAGAGCAGTTGAGGATTCCTGAGGATTCCTTCCCCCCGGGCCGGATTTCAGCGCCAGGGTAAGCTGGTTCTGCTCGGAGTCCGGAAGTTTGGCAAGTTTGTTGCTTTTCCCTCGGGCAGAGGAAGGAGCCCGGCTCCCCCCGGACACTGGAATTGTTGCATTTTGCTGTTGCTAACAGCGATCGATGAAATCGAACAGAAACAAAAACAAATTTACTCGTGTCGATTTCACTGGAACGCCGAGTCGCGCTCCACGTTTCCGCCTGAGCCTC
Source organism: Chamaea fasciata (assembly GCF_029207755.1). Taxonomy (NCBI): domain Eukaryota; kingdom Metazoa; phylum Chordata; class Aves; order Passeriformes; family Sylviidae; genus Chamaea; species Chamaea fasciata. The sequence continues at coordinate 649,704 of NW_027094089.1, read as the reverse complement.
GGCCGGGCCAGGAGGAAGAGAATTTCCCACCTCCTCCCTCCCTGACAGCCTGAACCTCTTCCCCAAATTCATCCAGGGAAAAGCTGGGAGGAGACTGGGACACCCAAAAAATCCCGGATAGGGAGGAGCCCGTGGCCAGCAGAGTTGTGATTCCCCCCTTTTCCTGAACCCCTGGAATTGATTTGGACCGGCTTTTACCCACAAACAAACCAGCATCTCCTTTTCCATCCCTGTTTCCTGCGGGGTTTTTATCCCTCTCTCCTGACTTTTCCTGCCTGGCTGTGCGATCCTCCACAGAAAAGATCTGACCAAAAAAATCCTCCCGAACCACCCCTTGACCCAGGGAACCCCCCCAAATCCAGAGCCTTGCCTGGCTTTAACGAATGATTAATTAATGAAGGGCCAAACTGATTTGGGGCTGCTCCCGTCGCCCGCCCGGGGATGAAATATTCATGTCGGCAGCCATTAGCGCTCATTTGCATATTCATGAGCGCTCATAAATGTTGAATCAAGCAGCCGCGGGCGGGGCCGGGGCGGATTTTTCAGCTTTAAAAAGGGGTGAAACAATCAGAGAGAGATCCAGAAATAGAACCGAGGAGTTCCGGCCTGCTGCGGCTTCTCCTCCTCTCCAGGCCCTGCTGCTCCTGTGGTCGTCCCACTGGTTTTTTTGGGATTTCTGTGGGTTTACACACGAGTTTCGTAGCGCTTGAGGCGTTTACTACGCTCCTTCACTTGGGGTTTTTTATCTCTGTGAGAAAAGCGCGGCAGGCTCAAACCTTAAAAGCTAAATCTCTCGCCAAACAGTGACGGAAAAGGCTGAGAATTAAAAGAAAACTTTGAAAAGAGGAAAAAAAACCCCCACTTTTCCTCCTGAAAAGCTGCTCACTTTTTCATTTGGAGGGTCACGCAGCGGTTTCCAGGCAGTCTCATAACTTTACGGCAACCATTCGTTTCTTGGGGAGAGGAGGGCGGTTGCACAACGCACCCCTCACTGATTTCACCCACGTTATTCCTTTGGAAGCCGGTCGCTGATTACTTTGTGACTCCCTGTGCTAAACCGCCGCACAATTCCCAGCCCGGCCTGGAATTCCTCGCCCTGGAAAGCCCTGGGGAAAACTGAGGCTGCCCCGAGTGGAAAATCCCCGCCAGAAAAGGAGCGATTCGTTATTTACCGCAACGCTGGGAAATAAAGTTGTGCCAATAAATGCCTTTGAATTGATTTTTGTTTGTTGTTGTTGTTGTTGCGCAGGAATTGAATGAACTCCGGGACCAGCTCGAGGAGAGGACTCGGCAGCTTTGCGAGGTAAAGGCGCCGCCACGCACCTTGGGGGGACTTGGGCTGCCTCAGCAGCTCCGGGGAAAACACCGACCTGGTCACGGCGTGATCCTTTCTACAGGAAAAGTGGGGTTTCTGCAGGGAAAATGGGGTTTCTGCAGGGAAAATGGGGTTTCTGCAGGGAAAAAGTGGGATTTCTGCAAGGGAGAGTGGGGTTTCTGCAGGGAAAATGGGGTTTCTGCAGGAAAAGTGGTATTTTTGCAGGAAAAAAGGGGTTTCTTCCGGAAAAAATGGGGTTTCTGCAGGAAAAGTGGGGTTTCTGCAGGGAAAATGGGGTTTCTGCAGGAAAAGTGGGGTTTCTGCAGGAAAAGTGGGATTTCTGCAGGAAAAGTGGGGTTTTTGCAGGAAATGGGCTCGCAGTGCCCAGGCACAAGCCAAAACCTCACCCAGCCCAACCCACACTGTTTCCCCGCTGGCTCAAACGTGTCCCTGCTCCAGGTCATGCCGGGGCTCATTAGCCAATTCCCTCCAGCGCCTGACAACGCGTTAATTGCCGCTCCGTTGGCGGGAGCCCACCTCGGGCGTGGGGACAGGGAACCAGGGAGCGGGGAGGCTGGAGGTGCTCCTGCGGCTCAGGCCATCCCGGGAGTTTTGCGATGTTAAATCAGCGTCGTTGGCTGAACGTTCCTCCGGGCCTCGTGCAGGGCGGGGACTCTCCGGAGAGGAATCCCTTCCCTAGGAAACGAGGTGGTGGCCCAGGATGTGCCTGGCAGCTCGTGGCCCGTTGGGAGGGCGGGGGGAATTCTCCAGTCGCCAGGAGGGCAGAGATTTCCCGGCAGCAGGAGGTTTCACCCCCCCCAGAAGAAACCTGTGCCAAGAGTCTCGGCTGCCCCAAACTCCGCCGTGCCCTTGCCCAGAGAGTGGAATCCCGGAATTTCTCCTTCGCGGGGCTCTGAGGGAGAGCTGGAGCTGCATCCCTCCCTGCAGGGGGAGGAACCCGGTTGGAATAATCCTCCTCTCCTCTCCTCCCGAGACGGGCACCAACAGGTTTCCCAAAGGATAAAATGGCCGCCGGGGAAGCCGAAATTCCCGGGCGCGCGCGTAGGAAAACCATCAGCGGGAATTCTCCCCGTCCGGCCTTTTCTCTGCCAGGGGAGGTATTGGAAGGGCTGCAAATATTTGCCTGTTTCCATAGCGATGGGGGAGCCCACACACACACAAGAAATACCTTTTTTTTTTTTTTTTATCCCCCACACGCGTTATCGTCGCTGCCTAATCGTATAATCACCCAGGCAGGAGAATAAACACCGTTAATTAACAGATTGATAAACCAGAGGAGGAGGAGGTGGTGGTGGGGGGAAAAAAAAACCTAAAAAAGCGATCTTGGAGCAGGTTTTTGGGGCCTTCTCTGGTTTTCCTGCAGGAAAACTTCCCCCAACTCTTAAGGAGCTCACCCAAAAGCCTCCCCGCCAGGGCTGAGGAATCCACGGGCCGCGTGCGCGTGCAGCCGGCTCTGAACCCGGGAGGTTTGCCATTCCCGCCGCAAATGCCGTGATTTGGGCGTCCTGGGGCTTGATTTGGGCTTGATTTGAGCGTTTTGGGGCTGCCGGAACACTGAGCCTGCCCAGGGCATTGTGCCATCCCCTTTTGCAGGGCTCCGCAGCCCAGCCATGCCTGGAGAGGCTGAGCTGGAGCTGAGAGTGCGCAGAGCTGGGCAATGAAGTTGGGATTTGTTCAAAGGCCTGAAAGGGTTCACCTCGGGCAGGACGAGAGCCGAGGTGGACCCAAATGGTCACGAAATGGTCACGAAATGGTCACGAAACGGTCACAAAATGGTCATGAAATGGTCACGAAATGGTCATGAAATGGTCATGAAATGGTCATGAAAGGGTCACAAAATGGTCACAAAATGGTCATGAAATGGTCACGAAATGGTCATGAAATGGTCATGAAATGGTCATGAAAGGGTCACAAAATGGTCACAAAATGGTCATGAAATGGTCACAAAATGGTCACAAAATGGTCATGAAATGGTCACAAAATGGTCACAAAATGGTCACAAAATGGTCACAAAATGGTCACAAAATGGTCATGAAATGGTCATGAAATGGTCACAAAATGGTCACAAAATGGTCATGAAATGGTCATGAAATGGTCACAAGATGGACATGAAATGGTCACGAAATGGACACAAAATGGTCACAAGATGGACAAATGGTGGCGAGGCCTCACACTTTATGAAGTTCTGGGCTCTTTGCATCTTGGGGTTTAATTGTCCGGGTATAACTTCAGGTTGCCCCTGGAAAACCTCATCTGGGAAAAGGGTTTGTTTTGTGGCCCTGCCCTGAGCGACGCTGACCGTGAGCTCAGAACGTGCCAAACACCGGAGCTCAAACTCCAGGGGCGGATCGGGGAGCGGCTGGGAGCATCCCCACCCTCGGGTGCCACCTCCGGCAGGGACCCCGGGCAGAACTCCCCGCCGCCCGGCAGGCTGAGTGACGTGGATTTTGCTGGGCTGACGAGCTCATTATGGAGCATAATTGCGAGGCAATCTCCTGGTAAACACTGGGTTAAAGCCCCTGGAAAGACGCTCGTTCCTCTCTCGTTATTAATTAGCGCGTGTCCACTCCGCCAGATCCCGAGCCCAAACTTCATTTGTTATGTTCAGCCAAATGCATGAGTAGCTTTGGAGTAATTATTTTCCAACATCATCTAATACCTCTCTGCACATCAATTAAAAATCCTCTTAACAAGGAGCCGCATTTTGTTGGAGATCAAATGCCTCGTCCAAAAGCTGTATCAATCATGTCGAGCTAATTAGTGGGTCTGCTTTATATCATTTGTTTTACTTTATTATTCTATTATACACTTCCTAATGAAACCAATTGAACAATTTTGAAATCTTTGTTCAATTAATTGAAGGCTTAAAGGCCAGCTCCCTTTCTTTTTTTTTTTTTTCTTTTTTTTTTTTTTCCTTTTTCCTTTTCTTTTTCCTTTAATGCGGAGGGAAATACGATTCCCCGCGTGTTTTATATCTCCTCCTGCTTCTCCGGGGTAAAAAAAAAAAAAAACCTCTCCACAGCCGCTTTTTAAGGTTTTCAGCCCCTGCTTTTTTATGTCACTTGCAAATCACTCCTGGAAGGCTTTTTGCTCCAAAAAACAGGTGATGGCTAAGGGCTGGGGCAGCAGGAGGAGGACCTGTGGGAGCTGGGAAAAGCGGCTTGGAATTGCTGGGTGTTAGAGCAGGATCCGAGGCGGGGATGCTGTCGGCGCCTCTGGCCAGCAGCTCCTCGCTCCGCGGCTTCGGGAGGAAGGAAAAGCTCTCCGAAGGCGCAGCTCGGCCTGCAGCAGCTCCGTTCATCCAGACACCACCAGGAAAAGAGGGAGAACCCCAGCCAGGAGCAAGAGCGAGGGCTGCTCCCGGAGGGAGGCAGAGCTCGGGAAGGCCCATTAAACCAAAACCCACCGGGATGGCCTCAGCCCCGCGGCAGGGCCGCACCTCGAATCCTCACGGAGGGCGGGGAGAATTCAACCCAGGCGCACTCGGCTCCTCCGCCGCTGCCGGCCGAGGAGCGGGAGCTCCGAGCAGCCCCGCCGCGGCCACCGTGAAAGCTTCTCAGCTAAACGGAACTGACAATCCGGCAGATGCCGAGGGGCTCGCAGCAAACGGACCGGGCTCCCCTTCTCGGCCGGAGAGGGAGGGTGGAAATAAGGATGACTTTCCGCGCGCCGTCAGCCTACCGGGGAGGAATGGAGCGAGCGGAGGGAATTGCAGGTTTAGACCTCTTGGGAACGCGGGGTTCGAGCTGAGTCGCCGCTTCTCGGGGACGGCAAAAAACAACCCGAGCCCCATTTTTCGGGCCGCGTTGAAAGGCGCGGCTCTGTCCGAAGGGAGCTCCGGGCGCTCACATCCCGCCCGTGCCGTGGGCCAGGGCCAGGAGCTGGGCCGGTTTCTGGGCCGGTTTCTGGGCCGCTCCGTGGCGCCGCAGCTGCAGCAGCTGCGCCCCAAGCCGGACGCGGGTGGTCCCGGAGCCCTTTGATGTCCACGGCCAGGTAGGAAAGGCTCTGCTCGGAGGACATTTGGGAGCCATTAGGATTCCTCGCAGCCCGGTTCCCATCCCCAAACATCCTTTTCGGATTAGCCTCTCTTCCTGTCGGCGGGAGGAGCGGCTCCGGTTGGCGTGCAGCTCCCAAACAACAGCGCACACACGCACACAGAGCCCGGGGCCCCTCGGTGTCACGGCAGAGCTCAGCCCCCCCGCCTTCGGGGCCTCCCTCGGCAAAAATCCCGACCATCAGCGCGGCAGAAGCACGAGGAGCGCACGCAGGGAGCCAAAAACGAGGGGTTGGGACGTCTCCGTAGCAGCCGCCAGCGACCCCAGCTGTCCTGAGGACGTTACTCAACGCTTGAATCCCCGTTCCCGGGTTTAAACTCGGGCTTAAGGAGGCCCAGAAGTCCCTCACCACGTGAGGGATCCAGGAACCCCGGAGTGCCCGGGATAAACCCGGCGGGGTCGGGAGCGCTCCCGCCCAGCCCGGACGGGAAGGAAAATCAACGGCGGGCTTTGGCCTCTGTTTGCTCATTTAGAGGAATTCTTCAGAATTAATTTAGAGTTTAGAATTTAGAAAGCACAGCCCTTCTCCTCACTCTGTTTTTGGGGTTTTTTTTAGCTTGTGGTGTCTTGACAAGGAATGGGGACAAAGGTAGGGAGAAGTCCCCCTCCCGTCCCCGGTCCGCACAGCCCGGGATGTTCTCGTTCCCCCCCCCACCTCCCGCCTCAGGCAGCCGAAACCATCTGGAAATTAATTTGGAGCCGAGCAGTAAAGGGAGAAGATTTCGGTGATCTAATCCTGGAGGTCCCGGTCTTTCATCTCTCCCTACAAAGCCGGCCCAGGCGGGGCCAGATGCGGGAGGGAGCCGGAGAGGCAGCGAGGACATTGTTCCGCTCCTCTGAAGAGCCAATTATTCCCCTTCGAGTCCTTTAGTTTCAGGAGTTGCGGGGATAAAAGTGGGAGCCTTTCATCTGGAGGATTTTAAGTGCCGGTCCTTCAGGCGGACCAGAGCCACGTGGAGTGGGTTGGCGTTATTCCGGGATGGGATTATTAAACGTTCGCGGATGGAGAATTTAAATTGGCGCCATTGACGGCTGATTAATTAATTTTTATTATTATTATTAATATTAGGCCAAAAAGAAATCAAATTCGCTCGCCATCCAAAAATACAACCCGAACCTTGTGAGGGAAACTTCCAAGGGGAAGACACAGTGGCTGTTGTTTTCCCGGCTCCTTTCGGAAGCTGTGCATTAAGGGGGAATTTTCTTTCAGCCACCAAATAAAATCCGGATTTCAGTCGTGGGAATGAGGAAACTGGAGCTGTCCTGCCCCGTGAATCCCTCAGAGCAGGTGCCAAGGAACTCCTGCACGCCTGGAATTCCAAATTTCCCTGACAGAGTCCAGCGCTGACCCGGACCTGGGCCCCAGCCTCTGGAACACCCGTGTCCATCAATACTCATCGATATCCATCAATGCCCATCGATACCCATCCGCACTGCCAGGCAAACTCACTGACAACCAAAACAAGAACGGCTTCCCTGATCCAAACGGTGGGCATGTGCTTGATTCAGTGGGAATATCCCAATCCGCAACGTTTACATCCCGACTCCCCGTGGGAGCGCCTTGAATTCCGTCCCACCCTCAGAAAATCCAGTTCCATCGCAGTTCACGGATCGACGGTCTCATGTCAGCGACCCGCTCTAAATCCCCACCTTTTCCTAGTTCCCGTGTCCTGGTGGGGAAGGTGTCCTCGCTTTGCGCATCGGGGAGTGGGCTGGGTTAGAAAAGGCCCGGAATTGTCCCCAAACACAAAGCCCCGGCCGTGGCGGGCGGCGGTTGTGCTGGCGGGGCGGGACGTAACGGTCGCCATCCATCCCAGCCGGGCGAGCAGCACACGCACACGCGCACACCTGGCCCGGGGACAGGTCTGCGGTAATCGCTGCAGCGCTGGCACAGCTGCTAATAAAGATGCATGGCTGTGCCGGCCTCCAGCTGCGCTCCGCGGCGCTGCCTGCCTCAGCTGCCAGCCTCGGCACGCATCCCTCACCGCGGCTCCTCCTCGGGCTGCTTTGGCACTGGTATTATTATCATCATTAGTAGTGGTAGTAGTATTGCTCCTGGAGCGTTGCACTGCGGATCGTGGAACCGGGCTTTAAGCTCTGGGTGGATTTAGGTCACGGCACCCCGCGATGATCTGGGCCGGAAGGGATTGGAAGGGTTGGCTCCTTCCTTCCTCGCCGTCCACCTTTGGCTGTCCCGGGGTTGTTCCGAGCCGCTCGCGGGCGCCGCGCGGGGAAACGCGGCGTCCCAGGAAAAACCCTGGAGGGGGGGGGGGAAGGGGGGATCCTGCAGCAGCCTGCAGCTCTTCCGTGGACTTGGGAATGCGAGGGATTAGGGGCTTTAGCTGTAAGCCCGGCTCAGGCCGCTCGGCGGCACTTCAAACTCCTAATTTCCCAAAATCTCCACATTACCCGGGCAAGATCTTCCCCAGACTGTTAATCCCAAGCGTTCATCCTTGGCTGGGCTGTTTTTAGAGGCTGAGAAACGTAAATCCTAATTTAATCCTGACTGCTGTGCCAGGCCGAGGGGCAGGGCTGCAGGCTGGGAAGATGTCCGTGGTGTGCTGCCAGTTCAGCAGGAGAGGGTTTCCCAGACGTTCCCGTTGTGTTCCCGAGGGTGGGAAAGGGGATTTCGGGGACTTGCAGGTGGGTTGTGTCCCCTCCCGTGGTGAAGGTGAGTGGGGAACTTGGATATCTCCACCAAGAGCAGCCTCGGAGAGAATTCAATCACCGATCTGCCGCGGTGCCAAAGTGAACATCCTCATCTCTCCCAGGGCTTGACATGGAATATTCCAAACCCTTCCCTTCTCCTCGTCCCTTTTCACTGAAGGGCTCCTCTCCTTTTCCGCTGGGAAAACCAGCTGGAGGTTGAGGGCACAGACCAGATCAGGAGCTGGACTGATCCCCCCCGTGGGTTCTGTGATCTTCCTTCGCTCATTTAGGTTCCAAACCGTGCAGTGCCGTGTCCGTTCCGGACCAACCCCAGCGTGCTTCCTCCTTCCCTGGGGATAATCCACTGCCAGCACAGAGCATTTGTCACCTTCCGTTTGCTAGTTCCGGGGATGAAACCGAAACCGACCCAGCTTTCCCTTCCCGGGCTTAGCTAGACCGCACCTGAGGAAGGTTGGAGTTAAGCTCGGCTTTGGTGGCGCCGTAGGGCTCAGCAGGAGCGCGGGTGGGAAGTGTGACATCCCAAAAAGCGAGGCCGAGAGGCCTGAGCCTGCAAACCCCCTCGCTGGAGCCGGGATTTAGGGGATTAGTGGGATGAACCACCTCGCTTCCCCCAAAGCTTCCCCCGGGCCTGTGATTTGTGGCCCCCGCTAAGCCGCTGTAATGATGACCAATCCTTTTTATTAAGGGGCCTAAAAATAGCAGCTGCGGCCAGCCCTTGCGTAAAGGCGCGGTGACATGTGCCACCGCAGCCACTCCAGGCTGGGGGGACTTCCCTGGGGGAAAGGGGCAATGTGGGGTAAGCCCTTGGCGCTTTTTCCCCGGCACAGGAAGCGTGATTTCGGGGCTGTGGGGCTGGAGGAGCAGCACGGCACATTGGGCACCCATCCATCAAATTTCCTTTTCTTTTTATTTTGGTGGATGCGTATCTCCAAATGTATCTGGAAATGTTTTGAGTGTTCCTGCCGGGACACCCCCACATCCCACCACTCCACTCGCACCGGAGGGATTTCAGAGCAGCGTCCGCTGCCTCACACACACACACAGCCGGGGCTGCTTCGCCCTGAAATGAAACAAAACACAACAATTCTGCCCCTCCTCAGAGAAACCAGGCGCGGGGGGAGCTCCCACCTCCGAGGAAATCTAGAGCCCCGAGAGCTTTTCCCCGCTCCCGTGCCTCTCACCGGCGCTCCCAGGCCCGAACTGGCGGCGCAATCAGCAGGCAAGGAGCCGCAGCCTCCTCCAGGCTGTCGAGTGCCTCGTGCTGGATGATTAATTGGCAGAGCTCTGGCCGAGCGCTGGGTCCTGCTAAAGGCCGTGCCCTTGACTTGCACCTGCCACTGATTGCAGGAAATGGATGTCTTCACTCGCTGCCTTTTATTTTTTTTTTTTTCGGGGTTTTTTTTTTTTATTTTCTTTTTTTTATTTCGGCGCAGCTGTTAAACTGCCGTAAGGAAATCTTATTTATCTGGGGCCAGGAAACACGAATAACTTCTCCTCGCTGCCACGAGTGGAATTCCCTGCCTCAGCCTGACTTGTGGAAGCAATGCTTTAGGGTCTTTTAGGGAAAGCTGTGCTAACTGGACACGATTTGTTTTTTCTTTGTTTTAGGAGCCGGGACGTTCCTGCGCTTGCCGGAGCGGGGTCTGCAAAGGGTGAGTGCAGCCAAAGCAAATTCTGATTTTGTCTGTTGGACCCACTGAGGGAGAAGTTTTTGGTGTCGAATTTTGCGGCACAGACAAAAAGGGGGTAAATCCAGCCGGGCCGTTTGGTGGGATTCACTGACGGGGGAATAAGCTGAGGACGAGGCCGTCTGCAGCCCGGGCAGCGTGAGCCGCTCACGGGGAGGGCAGCGACAATTCCCGCCTGGGATCACGCGGGGACAGCGGGCAGGTGAAATCCCCCCCTCTCCCCTCCCCGCCGGGAAAATTGGGTGGGAGCACACAACACCGCAGGCTGAGCCTCGCCAGCTCTCCCGGAGAGGAAATCCCAGCCGCAGTCCCACTGATCCTTTAAACCGGGGAAGCGACATCTGCTCCTCTCAATCCAGGTGTTGGATGGCCCTGGCATTAATTGGAAGGGACATTATGTCATCATCCATCAGCGGGGAGAGTTTGGCGCCGGTGCCGCTTCTGTGGCATTAATCAGCTCCCCGGCGTCCCGTGGCAGGAGCCGTGTGACACCTCGGGGATGTTTTCCCTTCTCCTTTCCGGGCAGGGTTGGAATTTCCAGCCCGGAATTCTCGCACATGGGTTGGGAGGGATTGGAAGGATCATCATGGGGCTGGGGACATTTTCCTCCCGCCCGGAGCGGCCTGGAACACTCTGGGCATTGCTGGGAAAAACACGTGGAGAACAGCCCGAGCCGACGGTGAGTCCAACAAATGGAGTGTGACAGAAAGAAAAAAAAGAGAAAAAAAAATAAAAAAAAACCCCAAGTCTTGCCCGGCTTTGCTCGCCGGGAATGACACCAAGTCCAGTATCTTATTAAGTCCAAGAGAATTCCATTTTGCACGCTCCGGCGAGAGACACGAGGGCCCCTTTGGAAAAAGAAAAAAAAAAAAAAATTCATAATGAACGCCCTCATTTACATGCCTTTGATAAATGGCCCTAACCAGATTAGGGGAGATAAAACGACCGCTCTATTAATTACAATGATTATTATTTAATCGAAAATGGGATTCCGGGCGCCGCGGCCGGGCGGAAGGGAGGCTTAGGCAATGCATTATATGGATGTGGTGGTTTATCTTGAGGAGGGAGATAAGTGTCCGGGGCTCTTCTGCAAGGCCCAGAATATGTTCATTACCTGGGCGAGATTTATAAGTATAATTGAGGGTAATATTTTAAACCTCTTTTCGCCGCCTTCGGTGGGCCGCCGCTTTAATTAAGCCGGGGAAACGTCCTGGCTGAAGTTATCAAGCCGGGGGCCCGTTTGTAGGGGAATTACTGAGTTATTCCACAAGTTCGGCGGGTGGAGCCATCCCGGCCCTGCCGAGCTCCAGCGGGGCTGCTGCAAATTCAGACGGAGAACTCCCGAGGGAGCTGGGAAAGGAGAAAAAGAGGCTCGGGGGCGGGTGGAGGGACGTTGCGACCCTGGATGCGGCGCACAGAATCACTCCTCCCGCATGAGACTCGGTCTGGAGCACGGAGGGGACAAGCCGGAGGAGGGACCCGTGTCCCTTGTCCCGCCCTACCTGCCACGGGAAAGGGAATGAAAGATGAATGGTGCCATCTGTGCCCGCACATGCCGCGGCGGCAGGGGAGGCGAAATGCTAACTGGAGCACGAGACGTGCCTGCCGGAGTCACCTAGGCAGAAAATGAGCCCGCGGTGCCGCGCTCCGTGGATCCTCCGTGCCCCGTGTCCCCGCTCCCTCGTCCCGCCCCGCCGGCGCCGTTGTCACCTTTCCGCTGTCGCGCGTCACGTCTCCCGTTGGCCCCCTCATCATCCGTCCTCCTCCTGCGGGATCTCTCCCGGCAGCCCTCGGCTCGCCCTTGGTGCTCGAGGCGTGATTTTTTGGGCAGAATCGCCGTTTGGGAGCGGCTGATTGATTGATTGATTGGGCTGATTCCCGAGCCGGGAGGTGTCACACGGTGGTTTTGTCACATCTGTCACATCTGCTTTGGGTCACCACTCTGTGCCTGCTCAGGTCACAGCTCCTGGGCTTCATCACCGTCCCCGTCCACTGACTCAGAGCAGCCTGGGAATGCTGGGAGAGCACATCTGGATGGCAGCTGGGCACCCCGCATGGGGCTGCTCCTCCAGCAGGGCCCAATCCCCATCCCAGCATCCCAGGCCAAACCTCCCAATTCCAGGAATCTGGGCGTTCTGAGGGGCACAACGCCGTCAGCTGTTAGTGCCTGCCGTCCACCTGCCAATTCCAGGAATTTCTTAGGAATTCCTGTGGGTATCGAACACTCTGCCAGCAGTGGGGAGGGGAGGGAATAAATATTAACATTTACGCTGCAGAATGAGCCTGCAAGCAGAGCTCTCCGTGCATTTGTCATTAATTGGGACAATTGCCCTCGTCACCTCCTCGCCGCAGCCGCGTTCTGGCTCCCATCCCCACCCGGGAGGCAGAGGCAAGGCTGGGGCCCCGGCCCCTGAAACGAAAGAGATTTGTTTGTGTGCACTGCCTTGTTTAATAACCGCAGCAGCAGCGATATCTACGGGCTGGGCGAGTCTGTTTTCCCCCCTCGCACGCTCGTTCCCACGCAGGTGGCAGGAGAAACCGGGGAAAAGCGCGCGAGGAGCAGGATTTAATCGGGACGGAGCCGATGGGTGTCCTGAACCTTCGGTTAGGGGTCAGAGAGGGAAGCCTGACCCTCTTCCCCCTCCTAAACGCATTTTACACAGCACTTCCAAAGGCCCAGCCTTCCCTTCGGGGAATCGCAGCTCCTGCCACGAGAAATCAAGAGAGCGGCGGTGGTTAATAATAACCCAGGCAGCAGGGAAAGAACAGATTGCGGTGGGAATTTCTGTCTTTCCCGAGATGGGAGGGCTTGGGGAAGGGGGGGGGGGGACACTTTTTTGGGTTCGTCGCTGTTGTTTTTAGCCGAGAGATCCCAGCTGGGCCTGAGAATTGGTGTGTGTGCGTGTGTGAGTGAGTGGGGAGTTATTTTCCTGCCTGTCTGCGCGTCCGCGGGGAGGCTTTGGCACCTAACAGCCACGGGGTGACCCCCAGATAAAAAAAAAAAAACAACAAAACCACCTCTGTTCAGGAGGGGAAAGTGGTGCTGGGACAGCCAGCAACCCCCAAAAAACGGAGCAGCAAATCGAGGATCTCCCCGAGGGTTCGGCCAAACAAATCATCACCCCGCAGGTAAAGACAAAGCAACTGCGGCTCTGGAATTTGGGAATCCCTCGCTGGCTCTCCGCGGGGATGGAGTGGCAAGGGAGGAGGGAAGGGACCTCGCAGGGAACGAGGCTCATCCGGAGCAGGAGATAAAGAGGGAGATGAAATACGAGCCCAAATAACCGCGGCGCCGCCTTTAATGGGCGCCTCGTCGGGAGCACGCGACAATAATGAAGCAGAAATGACCCGCATAAAAACTGCAGATAAAAACCGAGCGAGCGGCGGGAATGGAGTAGATAACCGGTAACGGCCTTTGATAAAGAAATCACCGAGAGCGGAGCAGCCGCCTGGAAATCAGGGCCCGGGGCTGGAGATTCCCGGAGCTCCCAGTGCCTCGGTCCCACCTGAGGGGGCCACCAAAGGCTGCCCATGTCACAGCCCGGAGGGGAGGGGGTGAGGAGCTCCTGAGAGGGGGAGAGCGCGGCAGGAACATCCCGAAGGAGGCACGCAGAGCCGTGCGGAGCGTTTGAATCGCTGTGCTGGAAAACCAGGCAGGCTGTGCTGGCTTCAGGGCCATCCAGCGTCCCTCCATGGCGGCTGAGCCAACGCAGGGAGGTGTGCCCAGATCCCCACCCGGGAGCGGACAGATGCCGTCCCTCGGCTGTGCCTTCCTGTCTCCGCTCACATGGGCTCTTCCAGCTTGCCCAGCTGAGGAGAGGCAGCAAAAGCAGCCCAGGGTGGCTGGACCGGCTCAGGGGGGAATTCTCGGCGGAGCCGAGATGGAAAAGCGCCACAGGGCTGAGGAGCAGATGCCGAGGAGATCAACAACGACACAAACTCGTCAGAACGGGCCGGGGCCGTGCCGGAGCCCCGTTGTCCAGCAGGGAATCTCTGTGGCGAACCTTGCGGCACCGCCGCTCCCCTTTCCCTTCCCCCAGCCCCGCCGAGGGAAACGAGAGCTTCACACTTCTCGCCGAGACCAGCTGCTCCAGCGATATCGCACGAGCGGGGGCCTGCGGAGCGTTTGCCTTGGAAGGGGGAGAGGAGAGCGGCCCCGGATTCCTGCAGAAAGCCTGGAAAAGCCTCCCAGTCTGAGACCTGCGGATGCACGAGGGATTCCTGCTCTGGGGATCAGTTATTCCCTGAGTGAAAGCTTTAAATCCCTCCAGCCTGCCTCTTCCAAGGTTTTCTCACTCTTCCAGCAGGGATTTTTCTTTTTTTTTTTTTTTTTTTCCTGATAGCCAACCCCATCCTCCCCTGGGAAGGTGTTTGCTCAAAAATCCTGGTTTTTTTAAATGATCCGATGGCCCTGGAAGTCGGGGAGCTCGGCACTCGGTGATCAGCCGCTTGGAGTGCCTAAAGCAGGGCAGGGGAGGAAGGATCCTTCCCCTTTCCTTGCTAAAGTGAGGGGGAAGGAACGGAAAAACCAGGTGCTTTCACATCTTCCAAGGCGCAGCCCTAAACGGCAGAGAACGCCGGCGATTTTCATTGTTTTGAGTTTGGAATAAAAGGCAGATAATTAGGAAATTGGGAGTCTATTAATTTCCCAAATTTACTCAGGCACGAAGCAACTGAGCCCCGGTGATATTTGCTTACCTCGTCATTATGCAAAAATATATTAGCTAATTATTTTGACTAATGCAATTAAGATATGCATATTTAGCAGAAACTCCACAATAGAAACGTTCCAGTCAGCAGTTGCCGCCTTGCACTCGTGGGCAGCCGAGAGGGGAAAAAAAAGGCGAGCGGGGATCCGGCTCCTGCTCCCTGCCGGGGCTGCCAAAACCACACTCGGGACACTCGGGGGCTTCTTTTGGTAGGATCGTGGAATGCCTTAGGGTGGCTCTTGAGGGCAGCCTGTGCCAGGTCCCAAAATCCCAAAATCCCACCTGTGTGCGAAAAGCCATTCCCTGTCCCCGGAGCCCCTTTAGGGCCTGGAAGAGGCTCGGAGCTCTCCCTGGATGCCTCCCTTCTCCAGGTGAGCACTCCCAGCATTTCCAGCCTGGCTCCAGCCCTGGAGCATCTTTCCCCGGCTCTTTATTTCGGGTGTCGTCCCCGTGCCCCTTTTGCCAGAGCTCAGCGGGAAAGAGGCTTTGAGCAGCTCGCCTGTTGCAGCCCTGCGCTCACAGCATTCCCAGCGTCCCGAGGGAATGGGAAGCTCCAGAGGGCCGGGAAATCTCCCCCCTCCTCTCCGGGGATTGCGTGAGGAGCCGCGCAAGGGATCACTCGCGGTTTCTAGCAGAGCCCGAAGGCAAACGGGGATTTTTTTTTTTTTGCGGGGCTTGTGCGGTCCAGATGCGGCTCCCAGGCTGTGAGAGGCACATTCCCAGAGGAAGGAGCAGCAGGGGACGCCGAGCTGGGAATGTTTGGGTGGCTCCAGCTCTGGCCCGGCGCTGGCTGCTGCTTCCAGCGGAGCCGCTTCGGTGAATCCCTCCCCGGAGCCATGTGGGCTGTCAAATGGCTTCCTGCTGTATTTTGTTGCCCTTTCAAATATTTCTCCGAGAGTGGGATGTACCATCTGCCGGCCAATCTGGCTGCGTCTGCGGCGCCGAGGCTCCCAGCGCCGCGCCCATGGGCGCTCGGCGCCCCGAGGCGGCGCCCACCTGGCGCCCGCTCCGCCGCTGGCCCCGGGGCTCCCTCCGCAGCTGCAGGACGAGGACGCTTCCCTGTCCCCTCCATCCTCGGCGCCAGCCGCAGCGCGCCTTGCCCCGGGCCGGGCGCTGCTCTGCAGACACAACACCCGAGTTCTGGAAGTCTTTCCGCGGGTTCCTTTCCCCGTCCTGCTGACTCCGCAGCGCTCCCTCTCCCCGGGAGGATTAGACCTTGCTGACTGAGGAATCCTCATTTCTCTCCCGCCACGTGCTCCTCTCCTCCGAGGGGAATCGCGGGCGCTAATTCCCCGGGGATTGCTCTGGGCTTTGTTAGCCGGGAGGATCAGCAGGGCAAAGCAGTGCTATCAACACTCTCCTCGCCGGCGTGGCTGAGCAAATCATCTGGGAGCATAATCTCCTTAAGCGTGGCCGGCGCTGAGTAAGGCCCGCACCTGGAGTAGGGAGTGTGTAACGGCGCGCACAGAGCGGCCCGAGCGCTGCTCCCAGCGGTGGAGCTTCTCACCCCGAAACCTCTTCCCTGTCAACAGCGTCGAGTCCAGCTCAGCTCTGCTTCACCTCCTGGGGATGGGCTGGAAGCTCCCGACGCTTCCAGGCTTCTTTTTTTCTTCTTTTTTTTTTTTCCTCCAGGAGTTCTCCTACCAGGCTCAAAGTGCAGTTTCGCGGCTTGGGAACCCGCAGCTGGGCAGAGGGATCAGGGCACGCACTTGCGGGTGGGATTTCCTCCCCTGCCCCTCCTCGGCGACACTTTCATCTTAACCCGCCTTTAGGGAACTTGAGGGCAGCGGCGATATCAAATTGACAAAGCAAGGGGGGGGTCGTCAGATCAAGGCGTGCCCCAGAAAACCGCCTGGGTTCATTCCTGGATGCCCAAAACCCCAGCTGCTGCTCGGGGTTACCCCTCGGCAGGCAGTGATTTGATCTCCCCTCCCTCGCAGGGTTTGGTTTTGGTTTTTTTTTCCCCTTTTATTCCTTATTATTTTAGAGGCGCTTAACAAGTGTGATGGGAGCGGCTCCGGGGGCAGATTATTAGCGGCGGTGGCTGGAACGCAAATCCCATTAGGATCCGGCCCGGAGCCTGTGGCACACATCTGACGGGGATATCTGGCAGCCCCATCTCGCTCCTGAAGGGAAATCTCCGCTCCCCGGGAAGCCGCGGTGAAACTTAATCGGGAATTACACCCTCTAAATACCCGCGGAGGAGAGAGTGGACTTTGCAAACCCAAAGCCCTTAATCTTCTTAGGTAATGAGGGGAAAAAGCGACTGGAGAGACGGCGCTGGAACTCTCCGAGGGGCAAGAGGCGGCTCCGGTGATTGGGGGCTGCAGGAAAACTCCGGCTCTTCCTCTGGAAAGGGAAAAGCAGCTCCCAGCAGCCGGCTGACAAGGCCCTTTCCTTCCCCCCGTTTTTCCCCTTTAATTAATTAGGCGGGGACGGGAGTGCGGGCCAGCAGGTGGATCCTCCTGCGGCTCAGCGGGCACAGGGAGAAATCCTGATGGCGAATCCCAACTTTCTGCCCTCTCCCAAAAAAAAAATCCCTGCGACGCCCGAGGAGAGGGCTGGACACGCAGAGGAGAGCCCTGCCTTCAGTGGGGTGGTCATTAACAAACAGGAACGAGGGAATAATTACTGAGGCCGTCAGTGCACCGGCTGCACGCAAAATCATGTTCCTGCCCCTGGATGTTGTTGGGGCGGGAAAAGGGCAAAGCGAACTCCAGTCGTGCCTTGCTGGGAAAAGCAGAGGGGACACAGCTTCGAGTCGGGCTTGTCTGTATTTCTGACCGGATGCGAGGGGCCCGCATCCAAGGAAAGCAGATCTGGGTGGCGCCTGGGCCGAGCGCGCGGGGGACAAAAGGAGCAAAGCCCAGGATGGCCCAGCAGGAATGGCACGTGGGACACGCGCGCGGGGAAGGGCTGGGCTGAGCACACCTGAAACTGGGGATGTCGCCCAGCAGCCGAGGCATTTCCCACCCACCGAAAGAAGGAACACCGCTCCCACGCCAACCGAGGCCCCACAAGGCTCCGAGAGCACTCAGAAAGAGAGGGACAAGCCCAAGGAGCCGGGGGTTTGGGAGACCCGTTTTCATTAGGGTTTCCATCGCAATTTTGCCTTAATTAGTCTCCAATAATTAATGCTGCCAGCGCGGTGGCGACGGAATCCGACGAAACGCTGCCGAGGAGGCCCCATGGAAGCCATCCGTCTTTGGGTAGTAATGATTATGTTCTTTTTTATTATTAAAGATCCCATTAGAAAGAATTTATGATTTTTTTTTTTTTTTCCTTCCCCCCTTTGCGAGGGGAATAATCAACATTCCGGCGGCTGCTCCCGGGTTTTTGGTGCGGCTCCGTAATTAGGCACAGTTAAAAAGAGATTTTGCCTGAAATGGCTTTTGGGGGAACATTACACATCCAAATTACAGCCCAGCGCCGATTTATTTCCAGGGAAAAAAACGCGCTTCCCGATCAATCAACTCCAAATCCACTCGCTGTGAAAAAAAAACCAAAACAAAACAAAACAACAAACCCAGAAGATCCAGGAGAAAACAGGTGGGGGAAAGAGGATTTCCCACTGCTCCGAGGCGCCCTAAACATTCCAGGATTTAAAGGTGGTCCAAAGGGGCAGCCCTGGCCGCTCAGATTTCCGTGGACGTCCCCGGAACGTCGGGGATTGTCCTTTTCCGGGACGGCCTTGCAGCTCGAGGAGCAGCTTTCCCACCTTCCAGCTGCCCTCGGAAGCGCCTTGGATGGCAAGCCGTGACGAGAGGAAGGCAATTTTGGTCGTCTCCGCAGCCATTTCGCGCGCGTTCCGGGCTTCGGGAGTTGCCGAAGGAGCGGAGAGATGCCGAGTTTGAGGCCAAACGGTGCCCGCGCCGCTTCCATGTGGCGTGGGGAATTCAGCTTTTCATTCCCAGCCCTGAGGCTGGCAGGCAGCCTCGTTCCCTCTCCAGGCAGGATGGAGCCAGGGAGCCTTTCCCCAGCCCCGAATCAAATGGAGCTGGTGATTTGCATGCACCTTTGGAGTCAAAATCAAACATTCGCCCTGCCTTGGCCCTCGTTTAATTAAAATGATGAGACGGCGCGATAGGCTTTTGGTCTGAGGCAAAAAGGACGCGCGGCCCTGAAATTTGGAACAAACATAAAAAACCTCGCGAAAGGCATGGTTGGAAGCGATAAGGAACGCCGAGACTATGTATTACACGGGATCACGGGATGAAAATAGAAAATATCCTTAAAAAAAAAAATAAAAATAAAAAAACTGCTGTGAAAGTGTTGCAGGAAGGGCTGGATTGGATTACAGGCTTTACGGATAACGGCCTCGCAGCCGGCACCGGGCAGCCTTGTCAGCCAGGCTGCGAGGGCTGGAGAGGGAAGAGGAGGACGGGAATTTTCTCTTGGATACGGGCTGGAGGAAGTCTCATTTGCCTTTGTGAGCACAGCTTCGTTGCTTTAATTGGGAGCTGGATGCGTTGGGAGAGGAGTGGGAATGCAAGTTGTGCTCGGTGCAGGTCGAAGCCCAGGCAGGGAAGGGCTGGAAAGTTTGAAGAACGCGTTGTCCCCACCGAAATAAACAAAAAAAAAAAAAAAAAAGAAGTTTATTTTTAAAAGCTGTGATTTCAAATGGCTGTTAGAAGAGCTGATTGAAATAGAGGGTTTTTGGTTTGTTTTTTTCTTCTTTCCTTCCCCAAGACCAAATCACCACTTGAACAGCTGAGCTATTTTTAGCCCCGGAGCTTTGCGCTTTTAAGTTGCTTTGTTTGCTAGCAGCAAACTCAAGAACAAAGGAGGAATTCATCTCACCCCGTTTCACCCTCCAGAGCGCGGCTTTAGGTCCCTGGCTGTCCTGGAGCTCCATGGGGCTCGCCGATTCCCCGGCAGCTGCACTCAGGGGGAAATTCCTCCCCGTGTGGAT
Organism: Chamaea fasciata; assembly: GCF_029207755.1. Taxonomy (NCBI): domain Eukaryota; kingdom Metazoa; phylum Chordata; class Aves; order Passeriformes; family Sylviidae; genus Chamaea; species Chamaea fasciata. The sequence goes on along the minus strand of NW_027094089.1, from coordinate 630,334 downwards.
TCTCCCCACGCCGGGCTTTCTGCAGCAGCCCAGCCCGTTTCCTACGGCGCCACAAGAGCTGATTTTATTGGAATTTGGGAGTGCTTTGATGCCTGGGGGACTTGGCTCTGGTACAGCAGGAGGGAAGGGTTTCCAGGACTTTTGACTTTTGACTCGGTTTCCCGCTGTTCTTCAGGGTTTGAGTTCATCTCGAGGGGGGAACTGCTCATTTCCCCCTGGTGCGCGTGTGCGTGCGTGTGTGTGTGTGAAGGGCTGCTGGGAATGGGAATGGGAATGGGAATGGGAATGGGAATGGGAATGGGAATGGGAAGGAGCCAAGCAGCAAACCTCCTCCATCCATCCCTCGCAGACTCCTCCAGCAGCCTCCAGGCTCTCCCTGCTCTGCTCCAGCCCATCCCTAACGCGCTCAGCCACGGAGCCGCGGCCCCCCCGCCTCCCGCCTCCGTTCTGCCCCGGTGCCCGCAACATCTGGTCACCCTGTGGCCCTTTTCCTAATCCAATGCCGCCGCTCCCTCGGCACGTTCCCTGTGCCGGCGGCCGAGCCGCGGCTCCTGGCGCCCCATCGCCGCGTTTGTCCCCCGTCCCTGCACGGGGATCCTGCTCTGCCTGAGGGAACGGGGCCCGGGGGACACGGAGAGAGCCTGGAGGGCTGCTGCCACGTCCAGCCTGGCCTCCGCAGCGCCGGGTCTCGGGGGCCGTCGGCTCCGTCTGGGGCTGCTCTGGCACTGCCGCCGCCCAGCACGCGCCGCGTTTCCCCCCTCGCGGGCGGATTCCCGACGAATCCGTCCAAAACCTCGCTGTCATGGCAAAAGGGCCCCGCAGGGCCGGCACATTTCAGAGGCCTGGTTTGGAAAGAGAACGGCCAAGGACCTCGGCGCGTGGAAGGATCTCCAGCACAGGGGCTCCGTGGGCCGTGGGGCCGTTCCGAGGGGGCAGCAGCAGCGCGGCCGCCCCGAGGGACGCCCCCAGGTGACAGCCGCGGTCCTGGCGTCTCCCAAGCCCAGCGGCCTCAGCCGCCGCTCTCCGAGGATTCCGTGGAGGGTTACGCAGGGCGGCAGCGTGGGCTCTCAGGGTGGCGAGGGGCGGCACGAGCTCCGCCCTTTGCCGCTGATATTTCAGTCGCTGACCCGCAGAAGAAAATCCGGCGGGCGGATAGCGCCCTGTTCTCTGCCTCCCGCTTTCCCCAGCGGTGGGAAAAGGCTGCTCCTCATTCCTCAGCTCCTACTCCGAGCCGGGAGCGAATGGGTTTTGCCGACAGCATCGCGGCGTGGAAAGCGTTCTGCACGTCCCCGACCTTCCCGGCGCGTCGTTTTGGGGAATAAAACACGCCCGAGCCCTGGGGGCCCGGCCGAGCTGCCGGCCTTGCCCTGCCCACTTCAGGTGGCCGTGGGGACAGGAACTGCTGGCTGGGAGGGCGGCGAGGCCGCCGCACAGGGTGGGGCCCTGGCAGTGTCACAGGGTTGGGGCGGCCGGGGACAGCGGGCGGTGTCCCCACCGTGGCGGGAGTGGCAGTGTCACTGCCCTGACGGGACTGGTGGTGTCCCCACCATGGTGGGAGTGGCACTGTCACTGCCTTGATGGGACTGGCGGTGTCCCCACCATGGCAGCGTCCCCACCATGGCAGTGTCCCCACCATGGCAGTGTCCCCACCGTGGCGGGAGTGGCAGTGTCACTGCTCTGAGGGGCCCGGCGCTGTTCCTGCCATGGCGGTGTCACTGCCATGGGGACCCTGGCGGTGTCGCCGCCCTGAGGGGGCCATGGCGGTGTCACTGCCATGGGGACGCTGTCGGTGTCACTGCCATGGGGACGCTGTCGGTGTCGCCGCCCTGAGGGGACCCTGTCGGTGTCGCCGCCCTGAGGGGACGCTGTCGGTGTCACTGCCATGGGGACGCTGTCGGTGTCGCCGCCCTGAGGGGACGCTGTCGGTGTCACTGCCATGGGGACGCTGTCGGTGTCGCCGCCCTGAGGGGGCCATGGCGGTGTCACTGCCATGGGGACGCTGTCGGTGTCACTGCCATGGGGACGCTGTCGGTGTCGCCGCCCTGAGGGGGCCATGGCGGTGTCGCCGCCCTGAGGGGACGCTGTCGGTGTCGCCGCCCTGAGGGGACCCTGTCGGTGTCGCCGCCCTGAGGGGACGCTGTCGGTGTCCCCGCCGCCGCCGGGCCCCGCGCTGCCCCGCCCGAAAGCCGGCCGGCCGCTAGGCGGCGCTGCCGGCCCCGGTTTCCCCTCACGGAGTTGGCGGGAAGCGGCGCGGCCCCGGGAGCGCCCGGAGAGCGCCCGGCTCGGGACGGCAGCGGCCTCGGGGATGGCGGTGCCGCCTTCCGCAGCCCAGGTAATTCCAGATTGTTCTGGGACGCCTCCAGGGATGGGGCGGGCGCTGGTGGTCCGGGAAACCTGCGCCGGGAAAGCGTTTGCCGGTGTCCCGGCTCACCCCGCCCTCCGGCAAAGGGAGGCCGCTCCGCCGGCCTTGGCAGTGCAGGCCTTGTCCGAAGTCCCTCTCCTGCTCTCCCGGAGCCCCCTGAGGCTCTGGAAGGGGTCCCAAAGCTTCCCGGGGAGCTGCCGCATCCCCCATCCCGGGCGCTCCGGGAGGGGAACATCGGCCCTCGGAGACTGGAATGAAATCTATGACAGATGGCTTTAAAAAAAAAACCCGAAAAAAAGCAATTATCAAAGGGGAAGGGTTTGGAACATGTCCTTTGAAATCCAAATTTGTTTAGCATTTTTAGCAGCTGAAATAATTTTCGGAGCATCTGATGAGAGCTTTGAGTGCTTCCTTCCCTCCTCTCCCTCGCCAAGCCATCCGTTCGAAGGCTGCCACTGGCACAGCGAGTTCCCTGCTTTATTGCTTGTTGGAATTTTGCATCGGGGAGCGGTGGGATGAGGGGATGAACTGCCGTCTTCCCGGCTGAATGTCCTTTTGAAACGTTCCGTGGCTTTGCAGAGGATGGGAGGACCGTACTCTGTGACTCTTCAAACGTAACTGCATGGGAACGTGGCTCATTATAGCTTCCCTTCCTTCCTCGCCATCTCCTGATCCTCTGGAGATCAGGAGGGAAAAAAAAACCACAAAAAAAGGGAATTAATGATCCCCCTTGTCCATTATCCATGAGAAGTACCGGATCGCTGGGAAAGCTGAGGGGTGAAGGAAGCACCTTTTTATCACAGGCAGCTGCTCAACTCTCCCGCTGTTCGGAAACCGCCCCAAAACATCGCGGCTCGCCCGGGCGATGCGGGCGATGGGGAGCTCCCGGCTGTGTGGCCTCCCGTGGAAGCAGATCCCGGGTCGTGGAGAGGCTTTTCCAGGCTCCGCACACAGCGCTTGCCCTGCCCCACCGCGGGCCCACGGGCGGCTGAGGGGCCACGGCCCAACTCCCCCCGCTGGGAGAGGCTCCCCATCCAATGGGATGAGTCTCGGCAAAGAGGATAACAAGGCCCTGGAGGAGATTAAAGTTCGCTCCTTCTGGTGTCAATCGGGAGGACAAACACCCTCTAATCCCGCTCCGGAGGGGAGATCCAAGGCCTTTAAGTCTCTTAAGCCGCCTTGGTTTGGGCTCAGCCGGGAGCTGCCCTCGGGCTCTGCGGCTCCTGGCTGCTGCCAGGCTGGGGACAGGGGGGCTCCGTGCCAGGCAAGGGGGCACATCCCACCCCAAAGCCGGGTTTTTCTCTGCTTTTCCCTCGGTGGCGTGGGATGGCAGCGAGGCTGTGCGCTTGATTTGCTCGTGGGACTCTCAGTCTCTGAGGATTCCCAGAGGTGCACTTCGAATCCAGCACCGTCCCTAGAAACATTGAACACCGTCTCGGAGCCACTTCTTGCGACTGAGACCTGTTTGCTTCTTTCATTGCGGCCCTGATGGAGGCAAATCCCGGCTTTCCTGGGCTGGAGCGGTGAACTAAAGCTGATTTAATCAAGGACACTCGGTCAGGAATGCGGAATGGGAAGTGTGGGGGCGAGTTTGGAAACACGCTAGAGCTTTGTGGGTTTTGGGGGGGGGTGGCCAAGATGTGACTCACCCCGAGGGGCTGCAGGTTCTCATTCCAAGTTTTCCTGCCCAATCCCAGCATTTCCACCAGAAACCGCACAATTTTCACCCACCAAAGACTCCTGAGGTGCAGTCGGCATCTCCCAAACCCCCCCCCCCCCCCCTCCCGGTCCCGGGCTCTCCTGGAAACGCTCCCAACCGGGCTGGGAAAGGCGCGGTTCTCCTGTGGAGAAGGAAACCAGCAGGCTGCAAATCGGGGGCGCCCTGCGAGGAGGCTGGGAGGTGCCGCCAGGTGTGCGGCTCCCTTACCTGGAGCAACGCGGGCGAGCACACCCCGAGGGGCCGGGAGCGGAGCAGGGGCTGCAGGCGGCGCCGGCAGCTGGAGCGCGGCTGATGTAATTACACATGCACTCCTCGTGCCGCACCAGCAGGCCAGGCAGCACTAATCCCCAGCCCGTACCTGCGGGGGGACGGCCGGCAACAGCTGCTCGGACAACAGGCGGCAGCGGCCTCCGGGTTGGGGACCCTCTGAGCCCCCCCAAATAGTCGGTGGCCCTTTAAAATACGGATTTATCAGGTACGGAACAACAGCTTCCTGTGCCCCGGGGGCGTTTTCCGAAGGGTTTTTTCGCTGCCTGGACTCGTTCCAAATGGAGGAGTCGGTGAGCAGCAGCTCCAGCCCGAGGGTTGGGAATTCATCGAACGCGTGATTGTGGCGTGTTCATAAAGTCCCTCAAATCGTGGTGTGTGTGTGTATGGGGGGGATAATGTGCCTCTATAATGCGACGGGTATTATGTGTCAAATCCCGTGTATTATCAACCGATGTTTATGAGAACATCCTTGGCTCGGGGAATCCAAGTGGAGTTTGGTTTGTAGCAGGGATCTGATGGGGCTGAGCAGAGCCAGCTCTGCGGGAACCATTTCCCAGCCCCTGGCCCGGGGGATCAGGAGCGGATCCGCTCCCTGCACGGGCGGGTCCTGCCCTCCCAGCACGGTTCGGCTGGGATTTACGGATGGCTGCGAGCGGGGCACAGCTCCCGCTGTCCCCCCAAGCGCTGCCAGCTCTGGGCGCCCTGGGCCAGGCCCCCTCTGGAAGCGACAGCCCCGCTTCCACCTCCCAGCCCGGCCCCAGTAACGATCGCCATTAGCCAGCGCCAGCGCTGCCGGGTAATGTGCCCGGCGTGCAGGAGGCGTTTGGAGGATGGCAAACTAATTGGTCGAGGGATGGAATCGGAGAGACGCGCCGTCTTCCTGGAGCGGTGGGAGTGCGCAGCCCGCTCCTGTAATGAGCTGCCGCGTTCGGCGGCATGAGGCGGCGTTAGGAAGGCGCCGGGCTGGGAAGAGGCATCAGGCGCTTCCCGGGAAGCCGGCGGCGGCTCGGGGCCCGGGGAGGGCGGGCCAGCCGCCTGCAGGTGCCGCGATGGCTCCCCGGGGCCGCCGCCGAGGATGCGGCAGGAGCCGCGGAGGCTAACGAGCCTCATTTACCGGGGAAACGTCTTCCCTCCGCAGGGCCGCGCCCGCAGCCGGGATAACCGGGCCCGTGCCAGCCGGGCGCGGAGCTGGGAGCCGCGTCGCTGTCCGCGGGAAACGGGTTCCCTCGGCGTGCTGCTGCCTGCGCGTGTTTCAGCTTCCCTCGCCCGGAGCCCCGCGAAGGCAGCTGGATGCCGCTTAATCCCAGTGGCCGGGCAGCTTCCCCCCCCCGCCCCGCAGGCACCGGGAATCCTCCGTGCCGGTCCTGCGGGCCACCAAAGGCCAGCGCGCAGCTGCCAGGAGCCTTTGGGGAGCTGCTCCTCTCCGCTCTGGGCCCCGGAGCTCCGTGTCCCGGGCCGAGCCCGCGGGGCCGGCAGCAGCTGCGGCTGCAGCGCTGGCAAAGGGCACAGGAATGCATTACGGCGTCCCCCGGCCACCTGGGCAGCTGCCGCTGGCTCTCGGTGGCCACGACCTCGGGCAAGGCTGCCCTGGCGGCCGCAGCCCTGGGCTGGCTGTCCCCGGGGGTGCCGGCGGGACACAGTCACCTTTCCCGGGCGCAGGAAAAGGGCGAGTCGGCACCGGGACGCGGCACGGCTGCACTCCGGGAGCTTTCCTCCCGCCCTCCGGGGCTCTTTGGGAACTCAAAAAGAGTTCAGCCCCGCAAATCCCTGTGGCCGAGCCGAGCCGAGCCGGGCCGAGCAGGGGCGCCGACCCTTCCCGGGACAGCCCAGCCCTGCCTGCTGCCGGAGGGGGCCGGAAGGCCGCTCTGGAAAGCATTCCCTGGCGCAGGGGGGTGAAGGAGCCGGAGCTCCGGGTGCCAGCTGCAGGGCCGTGAGGGGTGATGAGGTGACAAGGGGCGCTGCCCGCCGCCAGCCCCGGGGCGGCGGTTCCCGGCCTCCGTGCCGCCGTGGAAGTCGAGAGATCACCGCGAGGTTGTTGTGCAATCCTCGAGGCTCCCGGGCCCGGGGAGCGCCGGAGCCCGGAGCGGGAGTGTCCGGGCCCTGAACCCGCTGCCTCTTTGTGCCAGCCCCTCCCGGCTCCACGTGTTTACAACCCCTTCTGCTTAATATTTCTGCACTCTTCCCTGGCATCATCCACTCGGAATTTTTTTTTCTCCTCCCACTTCACACCTCGGCGGAGCCTTCTGGTCCCGCAGCAGATGCATTGTGAGGCTTCTCCTTCTCCGGCGCCCGCATATGCTCCATTAAAAGTGTTTGTTTCTTTGAGCGGCTCCGAGTTGGGATGTGACAAAAAAAGAAAAAAAAAACCACCACCCAACTTTTTTTTTTTTTTTTTTTTTTTTTTTGGGGGGGGGGAGCCGGGCCCCGCGGCGAGGAGGAGCTCCAGGCGCGGGGGTCCCCGTGTCACCCGCCCGCTGGGGTGGCAGCGAGCTCCGTGTCCCCGCGGCGGTGCCTCCGCCGCGCCGCTGCTGGCACCCAAAGATAGAAGCGGGGCCTCGGCGCTTCCCCTGCGCGCCGGGAACATGGTGGGAGGTGCCAGCTGGGAGCGCCGAGCCGGGGCCGCGGCCGTTGCCTAGCGATGGCAGCGCGGGCAGGCTGGCATCTCCCGCGGCGGCGGCGCCGTGCCAGCGCCCGCCCCGCCCGGGGAAACTGAGGCGCGGCCTGGCCCCGGGAGCGCTCCTGGGCGGCCAGCGACCGCCTCGGCCCGGCCGCTGGCCGCCCTTGGCCGAGGAGCGGCGGCTGCGGCCGCTGACAGCGGCGCCGTCCCGCACGCCCTCGCGCCTTGGCAGCCGCGCTCGCCGGAGCCGCATCCGCAGGGTTTGCGGAGTATCCCGGGATGCGAGCGCTTGGGGGGCTGACGGATGGGGACACGCTCCAGATGATTCCCGAGCGTGTCCCCAGCCTGGGCTCGGCTTGGTCCCTCTGGAGCCCGGGCCCTCCCCGGCTCCTCGGGGCGCTGGCAGCCGCCGTGCCCCTCGCCCTTCCCCGCCTTTCGCGGCCCGTTCTCCCGCTGTCTGGAGTGCGAAACGCGGCTGCCGCCCAGGCCTCCCCCCCGGCAGGTACCGCCGTGGAACACGTTGCCTTCACGCCGTGACGCGCAGGCTAAAAACTCACCGAGAGACTAATTACCGGCGGCGAATGGCAGGCCCGGAGCTCGGCTGACAGCCCGGGCCCGGCCCGGCTGCTCGGGCGGCTCTCCCGGGAGCGGCTGCCAGCGCTCCAGCCCGCGGCACCGGGCCGCGCCCGACCCGCCAGCGCTGCCCGCGAGTTCGTTCCTTCCTGGGGAAAACCGGGATTCCCTTCGTGCCTCAGCGGCTGCACGGAATCCTCTGCCTGGAGGATTTTCTCTGAAGGGAAATCGGGAGGGGTGATGGATGTGGGGCTCAGGAACTGGCTCGTGTTTACCTGGGTTGGGGGGGTGTAAGAAATGCGGTCTGAAGCATTTCTGTCTGGATATTTCAGGTTTCCCCGGAGTCGGGAAGTAACGGAGAGCGCATTGTTTTCCGTGAACCAGTGGAGTCCTTCCATGCTCCGAGCAGAACTGAGGAGGAAAAGCGCCTTTAGTCCCCTCGGAGCCGCTTGGGAAGTGTGAAGAGCTTTAAATCCTGGTGGTCAGAGACGGGGCAGCGTCACCAAATGCTGCCATCGTTCGTCTCCCTTTTCCCATCAACATTAAAATGTAATAAACGGAGAAACCACCTCAAGCTCCCATTCCCTTTTCCTTCCTCTTTCCCTTTTCCGTGTCCGTGTGAGTTATTTGCTGAATCAAAAATAATAGAGTGAATAAAAATGAAAGACTACCAAGGAGTTCAGCCCTGGGACGGAGACTGGGGGGTGACACGTGTGTCCTGTGTCCCCCAGAGCATGCCACGGGGTGACACGTGTGTCCTGTGTCCTGTTCTTGGGGTGACACGCGTGTCCTGTGTCCCCCAGAGCATGCCACGGGGTGACACGTGTGTCCTGTGTCCTGTTCTTGGGGTGACACGCGTGTCCTGTGTCCCCCAGAGCATGCCACGGGGTGACACGTGTGTCCTGTGTCCTGTTCTTGGGGTGACACGCGTGTCCTGTGTCCCCCAGAGCATGCCACGGGGTGACACGTGTGTCCTGTGTCCTGTTCTTGGGGTGACACGCGTGTCCTGTGTCCCCCAGAGCATGCCACAGGGTGACACGTGTGTCCTGTGTCCTGTTCTTGGGGTGACACGTGTGTCCTGTGTCCCCCAGAGCATCCCACGGGGTGTCCCGCGGGCTCTAGGGCGTGGCACACGTGTCACCGCGAGAGAAGGACGCAGGACACGCGTGTCACCACGCAGGACATGCTCAGCACTGCGGGACACACGGGTCACCCCGAGAAGAGGACATGGGACACGCCGGGGGTCACCCTGCAGGACACACCTGGCACTGTGGGACAGGCGTGTCCCATGTCCTCTCGGGGTGACCCCTGTGTGTCCCCATGTCCCCTCTCGGGGTGTCCCCTGTGTGTCCCGTGTCCCCTCTCAGGGGGTCCCCTGTGTGTCCCATGTCCCCTCCCGGGGTGTCCCCTGTGTGTCCCCTGTCCCCTCTCGGGGTGTCCCCTGTGTCCCATGTCCCCTCCCGGGGTGTCCCCTGTGTGTCCCATGTCCCCTCCCGGGGTGTCCCCTGTGTGTCCCATGTCCCCTCCCGGGGTGTCCCCTGTGTGTCCCCTGTCCCCTCTCGGGGTGTCCCCTGTGTCCCATGTCCCCTCCCGGGGGGTCCCCTGTGTGTCCCATGTCCCCTCCCGGGGTGTCCCCTGTGTGTCCCATGTCCCCTCTCAGGGGGTCCCCTGTGTGTCCCCTGTCCCCTCTCGGGGTGTCCCCTGTGTCCCATGTCCCCTCCCGGGGGGTCCCCTGTGTGTCCCATGTCCCCTCCCGGGGTGTCCCCTGTGTGTCCCATGTCCCCTCTCAGGGGGTCCCCTGTGTGTCCCATGTCCCCTCTCGGGGTGTCCCCTGTGTGTCCCCATGTCCCCTCTCAGGGGGTCCCCTGTGTGTCCCATGTCCCCTCTCAGGGGGTCCCCTGTGTGTCCCCATGTCCCCTCTCAGGGGGTCCCCTGTGTGTCCCATGTCCCCTCTCAGGGGGTCCCCTGTGTGTCCCCATGTCCCCTCTCGGGGTGTCCCCTGTGTCCCATGTCCCCTCTCGGGGTGTCCCCTGTGTGTCCCCATGTCCCCTCCCGGGGTGTCCCCTGTGTGTCCCATGTCCCCTCTCGGGGTGTCCCCTGTGTGTCCCCATGTCCCCTCTCAGGGGGTCCCCTGTGTGTCCCCATGTCCCCTCCCGGGGTGTCCCCTGTGTGTCCCCATGTCCCCTCCCGGGGTGTCCCCTGCGTGTCCCCTGTCCCCTCTCGGGGTGTCCCCTGCGTGTCCCATGTCCCCTCTCAGGGGGTCCCCTGTGTGTCCCCATGTCCCCTCTCAGGGGGTCCCCTGTGTGTCCCCATGTCCCCTCCCGGGGTGTCCCCTGTGTGTCCCCATGTCCCCTCTCGGGGTGTCCCCTGTGTGTCCCCTGTCCCCTCCCGGGGTGTCCCCTGTGTGTCCCATGTCCCCTCTCGGGGTGTCCCCTGTGTGTCCCGTGTCCCCTCCCGGGGTGTCCCCTGTGTGTCCCATGTCCCCTCCCGGGGTGTCCCCTGTGTGTCCCATGTCCCCTCTCGGGGTGTCCCCTGTGTGTCCCCATGTCCCCTCTCGGGGTGTCCCCTGTGTGTCCCATGTCCCCTCCCGGGGTGTCCCCTGTGTGTCCCCTCTCGGGGTGTCCCCTGTGTGTCCCATGTCCCCTCTCGGGGTGTCCCCTGTGTGTCCCCATGTCCCCTCCCGGGGTGTCCCCTGTGTGTCCCCGTGTCCCCTCCCGGGGTGTCCCCTGCGTGTCCCCTCTCAGGGTGTCCCCTGTGTGTCCCATGTCCCCTCTCAGGGGGTCCCCTGTGTGTCCCATGTCCCCTCCCGGGGTGTCCCCTGTGTGTCCCCATGTCCCCTCTCAGGGGGTCCCCTGTGTGTCCCATGTCCCCTCTCGGGGTGTCCCCTGTGTCCCATGTCCCCTCTCGGGGTGTCCCCTGTGTGTCCCCATGTCCCCTCTCGGGGTGTCCCCTGTGTGTCCCCATGTCCCCTCTCAGGGGGTCCCCTGTGTGTCCCATGTCCCCCCCTCGGGGTGTCCCCTGTGTGTCCCATGTCCCCTCTCAGGGGTGTCCCCTGTGTGTCCCGTGTCCCCCTCCCGGGGTGTCCCCTGTGTGTCCCATGTCCCCTCCCGGGGTGTCCCCTGTGTGTCCCATGTCCCCTCTCGGGGTGTCCCCCCCTCGAGGTGTCCCCTGCGTGTCCCATGTCCCCTCTCGGGGTGTCCCCTGCGTGTCCCCTCTCGGGGTGTCCCCTGTGTGTCCCCATGTCCCCCCCTCGGGGTGTCCCCTGTCCCCTCTCGGGGTGTCCCCTGTGTGTCCCGTGTCCCCCTCCCGGGGTGTCCCCTGTGTGTCCCATGTCCCCTCCCGGGGTGTCCCCTGTGTGTCCCATGTCCCCTCTCGGGGTGTCCCCCCCTCGAGGTGTCCCCTGCGTGTCCCATGTCCCCTCTCGGGGTGTCCCCTGCGTGTCCCCTCTCGGGGTGTCCCCTGTGTGTCCCCATGTCCCCTCTCGGGGTGTCCCCTGTGTCCCATGTCCCCTCTCAGGGGGTCCCCTGTGTGTCCCGTGTCCCCTCCCGGGGTGTCCCCTGTGTGTCCCCATGTCCCCTCCCGGGGTGTCCCCTGCGTGTCCCGTGTCCTCTGGAGGTGACACGGGCGCGTCCCGCAGGGCCGAGCGTGCCCCGCGCTCTCCGCCGCTCCTGCAGCGCCACCCTGTGGGGAAACCGCGGTACCGCACCGGCCTCAGCCACACACAGAGAAATTAAACATTAGAAATAAAATAAACGTAAAAAATAAAAAAGGCAGAAATTAATAAAATGAAATTTATAATAATTATTAATTGAAATAAAAAGTATTTGTTAATTTTCGTTTTATGTCGTTTTTACCGCCGGGCTGCCCCGTGTCCCTGATCCCCGGTCCTGCGGCGCCACCTCGTGGCGAACCCCGGGCACTGCACAGGACACGGCTCGGCACAGGGAAAAAAATTAAAAACCCCAATCCCCGCAATTATTTAATAAATAAATAACAATGAATAAACAATAAAATTAAAAAACTAAAAATCACAAAAGATAAACAGTGAAAATAAAATACTAATAAATAAAGATATTTTTTACAGTAAACTAATTTCTTGTGTAATTTTTCAATGTTTGGGAGGGGTTATTTTTTCTATTATTATTATTACTATTATTATTATTACTATTACTACTATTATTATTAATTTTGGAGGGGGTTCTTTTATTCCCCTGTCCCGCTCGGTGTCCGTGCAGTTCCCGGGGTTCCCCACAAGGCGGCGCCCCTCGGGACCGGGGACATCCAATAAATAAATAAATAATCATAATTAAGTTAATAAATTTAAAAATTAAATAAATAAACACCCAAATAAATTAAAATAAATACGTAAATAAAAAAAACTTTAAAGAAACTAAATAATAAATAAATAAAATATTAAAATAGAATACGTAATTAAATAACTGAATAATTATATTAAACAACTAAATTATAAAATAAAAAATTCAACCAAAACAAAAAAAATAAATAAATAACTAAATTTAAAAAATAAAAACAAACCCCTAAAATTTAAAAAATAAATTAAAAATTCAAGAACTGCAAATGAATAAAATAAAGTCTATAATTACTAATTGAAATTAAAGAAGCTATTTATTCATTTTATTCATTTTATTTGGGCCCCGCGGGCCCTGCAGCGCCGCCTCGTGGGCATCCCGGGGAATTGCACGGACACGCGGCGGGACCGGGAAATAAACCGAATCCGCCCAATTAATAAATAAATAACGAGAACGGAGAAATAAAATTGACATAAAGATGAATTAAACGTTTTTTAAAAAATTAAAATTAAAAATCACAAAAGATAAAAAGTAAAAAGAAATTATTAAAATAATTTAAACAAAAGAAGTAATTATATTAAAAAAGAAAAAATTAATTTCTAATAAAATATTGTCTAAACTTATTAATTTTTAAATTTATTCACGTTTTATTAATTCTTTATACTTATTTCTGAATTTTAATGTCATTTCTATTGTTTTATTTCTTAATATTTTAAAAATCGATTTATTTTTCATTTTTAGGGTTTTAATATTTATTTAATTTTAAAAATTAATATTTTATTTCTACGATTTTTATTAATTTTATTTTAAAATATTTTTATTATTTTTAATTTTTACTTTTTAAATTAATTTTTTAATTAGTTTTATTTCCTTTTTTAATTTTTAATTTTTTTTGTTTCTTGTAAGTTACATTTTAAAATGTCTTTTATTTTTCTAATTACATTTCTCTTTTTAGTTTTATTTTTTACTATTTAAAATTAGTTTTTACATTTTATGGGGGGTTTGGTTTTGTTTTTTTTTAATTCTTAATATTTTATTTATATTTTAATACCATTATTATTATTATTATTATTACTACTACTACTATTATTATTATATTGTATGTGAAGTTCCCGAGGCTCCCCACAAGGCGGCGCCACTCGGGATCGGGGACATCCAATAAATAAATAAATAATCATAATTAAGTTAATAAATTTAAAAATTAAATAAATAAACACCCAAATAAATTAAAATAAATACGTAAATAAAAAAAACTTTAAAGAAACTAAATAATAAATAAATAAAATATTAAAATAGAATACGTAATTAAATAACTGAATAATTATATTAAACAACTAAATTATAAAATAAAAAATTCAACCAAAACAAAAAAAATAAATAAAATAACTAAATTTAAAAAATAAAAACAAACCCCTAAAATTTAAAAAATAAATTAAAAATTCAAGAACTGCAAATGAATAAAGTCTATAATTACTAATTGAAATTAAAGAAGCTATTTATTATTTTATTTATTTTATTTGGGCCCCGCGGGCCCTGCAGCGCCGCCTCGTGGGCATCCCGGGGAATTGCACGGACACGCGGCGGGACCGGGAAATAAACCGAATCCGCCCAATTAATAAATAAATAACGAGAACGGAGAAATAAAATTGACATAAAGATGAATTAAACGTTTTTTAAAAAATTAAAATTAAAAATCACAAAAGATAAAAAGTAAAAATAAATGATTAAAATAATTTAAACAAAAGAAGTAATTATATTAAAAAAGAAAAAATTAATTTCTAATAAAATATTGTCTAAACTTATTAATTTTTAAATTTATTCACGTTTTATTAATTCTTTATATTTATTTCTGAATTTTAATGTCATTTCTATTGTTTTATTTCTTAATATTTTAAAAATCGATTTATTTTTCATTTTTAGGGTTTTAATAATTATTTAATTTTAAAAATTAATATTTTATTTCTACGATTTTTATTAATTTTATTTTAAAATATTTTTATTATTTTTAATTTTTACTTTTTAAATTAATTTTTTAATTAGTTTTATTTCCTTTTTTAATTTTTAATTTTTTTTGTTTCTTGTAAGTTACATTTTAAAATGTCTTTTATTTTTCTAATTACATTTCTCTTTTTAGTTTTATTTTTTACTATTTAAAATTAGTTTTTACATTTTATGGGGGGTTTGGTTTTGTTTTTTTTTAATTCTTAATATTTTATTTATATTTTAATACCATTATTATTATTATTATTATTACTACTACTACTATTATTATTATATTGTATGTGAAGTTCCCGAGGCTCCCCACAAGGCGGCGCCACTCGGGATCGGGGACATCCAATAAATAAATAAATAATCATAATTAAGTTAATAAATTTAAAAATTAAATAAATAAACACCCAAATAAATTAAAATAAATACGTAAATAAAAAAAACTTTAAAGAAACTAAATAATAAATAAATAAAATATTAAAATAGAATACGTAATTAAATAACTGAATAATTATATTAAACAACTAAATTATAAAATAAAAAATTCAACCAAAACAAAAAAAATAAATAAAATAACTAAATTTAAAAAATAAAAACAAACCCCTAAAATTTAAAAAATAAATTAAAAATTCAAGAACTGCAAATGAATAAAGTCTATAATTACTAATTGAAATTAAAGAAGCTATTTATTATTTTATTTATTTTATTTGGGCCCCGCGGGCCCTGCAGCGCCGCCTCGTGGGCATCCCGGGGAATTGCACGGACACGCGGCGGGACCGGGAAATAAACCGAATCCGCCCAATTAATAAATAAATAACGAGAACGGAGAAATAAAATTGACATAAAGATGAATTAAACGTTTTTTAAAAAATTAAAATTAAAAATCACAAAAGATAAAAAGTAAAAAGAAATGATTAAAATAATTTAAACAAAAGAAGTAATTATATTAAAAAAGAAAAAATTAATTTCTAATAAAATATTGTCTAAACTTATTAATTTTTAAATTTATTCACGTTTTATTAATTCTTTATATTTATTTCTGAATTTTAATGTCATTTCTATTGTTTTATTTCTTAATATTTTAAAAATCGATTTATTTTTCATTTTTAGGGTTTTAATAATTATTTAATTTTAAAAATTAATATTTTATTTCTACGATTTTTATTAATTTTATTTTAAAATATTTTTATTATTTTTAATTTTTACTTTTTAAATTAATTTTTTAATTAGTTTTATTTCCTTTTTTAATTTTTAAATTTTTTTGTTTCTTGTAAGTTACATTTTAAAATGTCTTTTATTTTTCTAATTACATTTCTTTTTTTAGTTTTATTTTGTACTATTTAAAATTAGTTTTTACATTTTATGGGGGTTTTGTTTTTTTTTTTTAATTCTTAATATTTTATTTATGTTTTAATACCATTATTATTATTATTATTATTATTATTATTATTATTACTACTACTACTACTATTATTATATTGTCCGTGCAGTTCCCGAGGCTCCCCACAAGGCGGCGCCACTCGGGATCGGGGGGACATAGAAAATTAAAAATAAAAGAAATAAAATTTAAAAATTACACCAAAATTAAATAAGTAAATAAATTTTTAAAATTAAATAAAAGAAATAAATAAAAGAAATAAATTACAAAATAAAATAAATTAAATAAAGTTAAATTAATAAGTCATAAAAGTTCAAAATAAAAATGAAGTTAAAAATAAGAAATAAACAATGAAAAATAAAAATATTTAAGCATTTAAAAATAAAAATGAAACTTAAAAACTCAGATTTTTAAAAATTAAGTTACGTTTAGTTCCTATAATAAAATCAATTCCTATTTAAAAGGTTTAATTCCTATAATAAAATCTAATTTGTATGTTCTGTAGATTCAAAATAAAATCAATTCCTATTTAAAGGGTTTAATTCCTATAATAAAATCTAATTTCTATATTCTATATATATTCAAAATAAAATCAATTCCTATTTAAAGGGTTTAATTCCTATAATAAAATCTAATTTGTATGGTCTATATATTCAAAATAAAATCAATTCCTATTAAAAACATTTAATTCCCATAATAAAATCTAATTTGTATGTTCTATAGATTCAAAATAAAATCAATTCCTATTTTAAAAAATTAATTTATATACTAAAAATTAATTCCTATATCCTATATATATTAAAAATAAAATAAACCCCTATTTAAAACGTTTAATTCCTATAAGAATTTAATATCTATATGAAAATTAAAATCCCTACTTTATAGGTTTAATTCCTATCAATTTAAATTTCTATATTCTACATAATTAAAAAGAAAGTAAGTTCCAATTTAAAACATTTGAGTCCTGTAATCAAATTTCACTTCTAGATTCTATATTAAAATGAAAACTCCTATTTAAAAATGTTAACTCCTATAATATCTAATTCGTGTACTCTGTATAATAAATACTCTAAATCCCTATTTAAAACATTGAATTCCTGTCGTCAAATTTCATTTCTATATTTGAAATAGAATAAAAATATCTATAGAACACAGAAAATAAAAGGGGAAAAAAATAAAACAAAACAGAGGGATAAATACAAATGGTAAAATGAAATAAAATCTTTCTAAAAAATGAAGAGCACAGCACGGAAATATTTAGGAGTGAAATGCAAGAACAACTCCAGGAATGACCACACGGGAGAGGTGCGGGGGGAGCAGGGGAGGTTTGTGTGGAAATCTCTTTATTTCTCCGCAGGGCTCCGGCCGCGCAGGGCGAGCGACGACGGGCGGATGGCTCCGCGGCGTCCCGGGCTGAACAGCTCCGCTTCCCTACAGACACTTACTTGGGATGAACTCCAGGGCACCAGAGAATGGCCTCGCCGTGTCCAGCCGCGATTGAGGCTCGCGTGCGATTGATGACATTAAAAATGCAATAAACTCGACTTTACAATAAGTGAATCACGGCCATCGCTCGCTCCTGGGCATTCCCAGAGTTCTGTGCGGACGGGGCTGAGCAATTCCTCATTTACCAACAGTCATCTGGACCAAAACTGGCATTGGCTGCAAATATTCCCTCGCTAAAAAACATCCAGTAAAAGGCAGGAATAACATCTCAATCTCAGCTTACCTGGGAAACAAGCTCAGGCATTTCTAACGCTGAGAACTTTTGGAACTGTCAGGACGCTGCTGGAAGTTCACATGGAATGATGATTTCAAATCTGCTGCCTCTGCTCTGACTTTAGAGGGAAGTGGGAATTAAACATGTCTAGTTACTCTTATCCCAGCATTACCTGTGTTTGTGGGAGTACCAATGCAAACAAACTCCAGTCTTACTTGTACCTGACGTCTGAAACTCTCAGCAGAGCTGGGAAGTTTCAGTGGAACAGAAGAGCCACAATTGCTGCAATAACAAAATTAGACTTGCCAAAAGTCAGGAACTCTATTTACAAATCCGTGGAAGAGGAGGAGGAGACCAGGAACACACTCCAGCTGAAAGCAAGGATTTATTGGAAAAGGCAGGAAATCAAATGGACAGTCTCTGGTTATGGTCAGGCAATTATCCAGGAGTCAGAGAGAAAAGTGGGATAAGGCCTTCCAGTGGCTTCCCTTCCTAGTGGCTCTCTCCTTTTTTGCCAACTACCTGCAAGAGGAAAAACAACAGGAGTGAAGTCTCTATATTGTGTAATTCTAAAAATGGGACAGAAGCTGGGAAAGAGGAGCAGGGAGAGGAGGGGAAAGCTGAGCTGCCGAGCCAGGAGGTGAAAAGCTCGGGGATTTGAGCAGAGGGAGGGAGGAAGCCAGGCCATTGTTACTTTTAGGTTTCTTCTGCCTGTTTAGTTCTTTAGGAAGGGGGAGTTAAGCTGGGAACAAAGAAAAGGAGTGTTACAAGAACCACAGCTGCAGCGAAACGTGCCCAAACTCTACTGCAAACCAGCAGGTCTGAGGAGACGCAGGAATTTATTCCAGAGGGGACACAAGAATCCCTCAGCCAGCCAGGATTTCTCCCAGGCTCTTCCCACTGCTCTCTGAGAGCACAAACAGCAGTTTTTCCCTGGAGTTCCCCTTTCCACCAATGCCAAGACTTCTGTTCTCCTCCAACTCCAGGTTCAGGAAGGAAAATGGGAATATTATCGCTGCACAGACTGTCCAGGAGGGTGTGACTGAGGCAGCAGCACCAGCTCCCACTCCACTGCTGCTCTGGATTTCTGAGCAGCTCCTTTCCATCCTGCCCTTCCCAGCACCATTCCCTGGGTGCCATGTCCACAGACACCTTCTCCATGCCGCTTAAAACCCACAGACACCAACAGAAAGGAGATCAAAAACCAATTCACACATTTCTAGTCTGGGGAGAATGAGGGAGGTCTAAAATGTGCATTTCTGTTAGAACACTAGAGCAATTTTTTCATGACCTTGACTATCAGTGAAGGGCAGCAAAAGCTGATAAACTCCTTTATTAACTTATTAGCAGCAGAGAAATTAAGTTTTAAGCTTAGTCAAGCTCAAGTTTTGCTGCTAAAAATTGAGGAGGTGCCATGTTGCTGTTAGTGCTTTAACCTTCTGACATTAGAGGGTATGTGTACCATAAAGCATTACTGAGGTAGTTTTGGTTTTTTTTCAATAAAACTTTTCACAATAAAGTTGCCAAAAAAGAGTGTCCCAAAACCAAGATATCTCACAGCTATTAAAACAAAAAAGTTGCCTTTGGTGTGTGTAACTTGCCAGCCCCTCGTGTTTTCAGTCCTTATCATTTATTGTCACCAAGCTGATGATGAAAACCTTTGTAGAAAGCTCAGAAAAAATGCAGGACAGATGTCCCCAAGTGCCCAGAGTGTGGAATTGTGTCCCCCCCGCAGTGTTTGCCTCCCCCGAGGGGGGGTTATCATGGGACTCACTCGTTTGAAGTCATTCATGTTGGTGGCCTGCACTGGAGTGCCAATGAACGTGAAATACGTGATTCTTGTCGTCTCCTCGTCGCCATGATTGGACTGCACGAACAACTGAGGAGGGAGAAAAGCAAAAAAAAGGGACTTTAATTCCATCCCTGCATTAACACCTAAAGCATCAGCGGCTCCAGAGGTGTGGGGTGATCAAATAAAGGTTTTTCCCAACTATAAAGGGCCCTGTGCTCTTCATTTCAATAATTATTTGGAGAACACGGTTGTTTTCCTGGGAGTTTTTTAAAGTTCCCCCAGCTTCCACTTCTCACATCCAGCCAGCAAACCCAGGGCCTGAGAAGTCACAGCTTCACTACTGGGATCTGGCTAGAAATTGAATTCTTATTGATTTATTGATTTATTGATTTATTGCTCAGCCAGCAAACCCAAGGCCTAAGGAGTCACAGCTTCACTACTGGGATCGGGCTAGAAATTGAATTCATATTGATTTATTGATTTATTGGTTTACTGATTTATTGATTTATTGCTCAGCCAGCAAACCCAGGGCCTAAGGAGTCACAGCTTCACTACTGGGATCTGGCTAGAAATTGAATTCATATTGATTTATTGATTTATTGGTTTACTGATTTACTGATTTATTGTTCAGCCAGCAAACCCAGGGCCTAAGGAGTCACAGCTTCACTACTGGGATCTGGCTAGAAATTGAATTCTTATTGATTTATTGATTTATTGATTTATTGATTTACTGATTTACTGATTTATTGTTCAGCCAGCAAACCCAAGACCTAAGGAGCCACAGCTTCACTACTGGGATCTGGCTAGAAATTGAATTCATATTGATTTACTGATTTATTGATTTATTGTTCAGCCAGCAAACCCAGGGCCTAAGGAGTCACAGCTTCACTACTGGGATCTGGCTAGAAATTGAATTCATATTGATTTATTGATTTATTGATTTATTGTTCAGCCAGCAAACCCAAGACCTAAGGAGTCACAGCTTCACTACTGGGATCTGGCTAGAAATTGAATTCTTATTGATTTATTGATTTATTGTTCAGCCAGCAAACCCAGGACCTAAGGAGTCACAGCTTCACTACTGGGATCTGGCTAGAAATTGAATTCTTATTGATTTATTGATTTATTGTTCAGCCAGCAAACCCAGGGCCTAAGGAGTCACAGCTTCACTACTGGGATCTGGCTAGAAATTGAATTCATATTGATTTATTTGGTCTGGGTGGCATTTTGTAATTGGATAGAGAAGCCCACATTGTGGGCCATAAAAGTAAAAATAATTCAGGTGCCACCTCACAGTTGGACAGTTTGTCCTCCAAAGGCCTTGGAAAGAGAGACAGAGCCATTTTTCGCTCTGTGAGCCGGAACCCACAGCCTGTGAGACCGTAACAGAAACAAGAATTAACAAACACCCGAGTCCACACAAGAACGCCATCTCCGGAGCATTCCACGCCGGCTCTGAGAGAAAAGCAGCCCAAAAGCAGCAGGTGCCTGTGCAATTCCCCCAGGGAAAGGGACTTACAGTGACACTGTTGACGTTCTGGAATTTGACGTAGCGGAGCTGGATGATGCCATCCTCCCTGATGTCCTCGGGGCCCAGCTCCAGGGCCTGCGTGGGCTCGCTGCGTTCCGCCTCCTCGAAGTCCATCGAGCGCGGCAGGTTGATGAAGATCTTGACGTACTTTGGCCCTTGCCCTGGGATAGAAGAGAGGGGTTCCTGTGATTCCCTGTGCAACGTAAGGCTGTGATCCCGGAGCAGTGTGACACTGTACGGCATCAGCTGAGTGACTGCACAAAGAATAAGGTGAAGCTTCCAGGGGCTCTCACTTCAGCCTGGAATTACATCCAAGTGTCTCTCTGCAGGGTAGCAAACTATAAGCAGCTATATTTGTGCATCAAACTACAATCAACGCTTCTAGTTGTGTATCAAGCTACAATAAATACTTTCATTTGTGTATCAGAGTATGGTCTCTGCCTATCAATCAATAATAAATAGTTCTAGCTGCACCACTCACCGTTGTCTGGCCCCTGAAGTTTCATAGAGTAAAGCTTGACAGGCTGGCTAAAAGCTACCGTGATAAGGAGCTGCGGAGGCAAAAAACCACAATTATACACTGGCTTCTTCATCCGAAACCAACTCAGCACAGGGGGCGGAAACAAGGGAGCTCTGGAGTACAGCGGTGTGGTCGCACATTCTGGCCCTTTCTATCCCGACACATCCTCCTCTGCTCGGCAATTGGGTGTGGAAGTGCTGCCACCCCAAGCTTCGCTCCCCAGGAGAACAGCCCTGGGACACGGCGGCCGCACCTGCTCGTCACAGTCGGACTCCAGGTAGGAGGAATCCTTGCGCAGGCAGTTCTCGAAGCCGTGCTCGTCGCTCTCGTTGAGGCACTCGCAGCCAGCCTTGTTGATGAAGGGCAGCAGATCCATCTGGGGACACAGGGCACAGCTGGGACAAGCACGGGGCGGGGCGGCTGCCGTGGGAGCGGCACGGCCCACGGGGATCAGGGACACACACAAACCCCCACGGGGTACCAGCACTGAGCAGGTGGATTAGCTGCACTTTCCAAGGCATTTAGAAGAGGGAATTATTGGCGAGTTATCAATAAATCAAGTCAGCATCAGCAGGAAGTAATTCCTGTGTGCCACTCGGGGCGGGCACATCACCTTTCCCAAATACTGCAGTGCCATCCTGTTTGGTTTTTGTTCATAGGCATAGAGAAACACAAAGGGGCTGCCCTCAGGAGCATCCACCCCGGTGAACATTAGGGAAAGGAAGAATGAGACTTTTTGCACTTTAGGAAAAGTTTGGGATGGCTGGGAAGGAAAAGCTTTATCATGGGACACAAAATTCATTTAAATCACCGAGGAGATTTTTTCATTCCTAATAAACGTGTACATGTCAATATTTGAATTTTTTTTTTTTTTTGGCAAAGAAAGCCCAGACAAGTGATTTGCTTGGGCAGCTTTGCCTAAAACCCAATTATTTGACTTCAAGCACATGAGAAAAGCAGGGTTTTTTTCCACCTGAACTACACAAGCATGCCAAGCAAACCCTGGGGAGATACCCACATATCCTTTGGGGATGTCTGTGTCCTCGCTGTTGCCGGGATCGTTCTCCAGGTGCTGTTTGATTTTGTCCTCCAAGCCCACGGCATCGGCGCCCTGGTACTGGTCGATGCGCACCTTGTTGCGGAAGAACAGGAACGTGGGCGTCGCCGAGATGTTGTTGGTGGCAGCCGTGCCCTGGGAGCACAAACGAGTCCCCGTTCACTGCTTGAGGCCCCTGCACCTCTGGGACCTGTCTGGCCCCACTAATACATCCCCTCAGTGAGGTTTTGCCTTTTTACTCCAAGAATTGCACCAACACTCAGCTGGAAAGGCTCTTTGGAATTCCCCCCGGCGCTGTGTTCCGTATCTATGATTTCAGCAATGCACGCAGCGGGAGCTGTGCGTGTTCGTTAATGAATTAATTCACGTGCTTTTACTCTGCCCAAAGGAAGGGCAGCACGGCGGGCACTGCAGGAATATTTCTCCCTAAGAGGGATTTTGTTCTCCCTGGTGGGAGGGGAGAATTGGGTGTTAGTCTGTGATGCACCAGGCTCTGAGTGTTTCCTGGCAGCCCCCCAGTCCCTGCTCCTCTCCCAGCCCCAGCCCTTTCCCCGGCCAGGGGGATGTGGGGGCACACACCTGGCACTGGTGCACGTCCACCTCCAGGAATGTTGCCTGCGGGTATTTGTTGCTCAGGGCGTTGAAGGCTGGAGCGATCCTCAAGCAAGGGCCACACCTGAGGGAAAACACTTCCACTTAATTCCGCTTTTTTATTTTTCAATGCCTGTCCCAAACAGAATCAGAACATTCCTGCTGTTCCCTGCTGTAAAAAGAACCTCTCTACCTGGCTGTCAGCTGGCAATACAGTGAAATTTAGGCATCTGCAGTTTATTGTCTTTACTTGCAGCATTTTTACCACAGTCCTGCTCAACAGCGTTACAAAGAAGGGCAAAACCAGCAAAAAAATACTGTGAATAAAAAACTCCCATCAGTAGTCCATGTTACCTCCCGGGGAAAAAAATTATATTTACACCTATCTTAAATATTGAATGGTCAACATGTATCAAATCATAAAATTCTTCCCACAAGAAATCTCGTTTACATCTGTAACACTTATTCCCGTATCTTTATTCGGCCCTGGGAGGACAGAGCTGCTTTCTTCTGATTTTAACTGCATTGCCTTGGCTGAAAACGTGTATTTTTTAACTTATTCTGTGTCAGCAGAAGGGTAGGAAGTGCTCAGCGGCACCAATTCCCGTAAAGGGAGTTTCTCGCTGGGAAGGGGAAACGCAAAGTGAAATTAAAAAAAAAGCCCCGACGTAGAAAATCGGCAAAAAAAACCCCCCACGACCAAGAGGCAGCAGCCAGAGAATAATGACGTGCCATACGAGACCACAGATTCCTGAGATTCTCACTATTCTCCCCGATTTCACAGATTCATGGGGATAATTCAGATGTTGAGGTTTCTTTGGTGACAGATTCATCCCGATTTCACCACCCTGCTAAGGAGGGGGGAAAGGGAGAAAATCCACTTGTCCTGGGCAAAAGGCGTGCAGATCCAGGCAAGTTTGATGGGGCCAAAGATGTTTTTGCAAGTTTTCAGGTGTTTTTAGTGCTGTCCGTGGCTTGTTTCCATCAGCTGCCTGCCCTTTAGCGGGGCTTTAAAGCAGCGCAGCCCCTGCTCCCTCAGAGCGCTTGAGGGCTGGCGGGTGCGCAGGGCGGCGGGATCGGCGGGGAAAAGGGGAATTTATTCCAGGAACTGGGACGCACGGGGTTAAAAATAACACAGCCGCTAAAGGCGCTGATGCTGCGAACACACTGACGCGTTCCGGAGCAGATCGCGCCGGAGAGCCGCGAATTCGGAGCCCCGAATAACACCACGGCGACATCCCGGGAGGCTGAGGCGGGAGCGGCGCGCGGGGAGCCGCATCCCGCCCTCACTCACCCCCTCATGGTGAACTTCACCACGGCCAGGCGGGAGCCGGCGGCGCTCAGCTCGGGCTGGAACTCCGTGTCGTTGGCGATCACCTTCACGCCCGCCATGGCCGCGGGCCCCGGTGGCGGCGCCGGGTGCGATGTGCAGCGTCACGGCGGGCAGGACGCCCGGCATGCACCGCTGGCGCGGGGCGCAGGCGCGGCCGCCGCGCCCCGCGCCCGCCCGGCCGCCGCCCGCCATCTTGGGAAGGGGCAGGCAGGGAGGGAGCGATGCCGCCGCCCGCCATCTTGGGAAGGGGCAGGCAGGGAGGGAAAGCTGCCCCGGCCGCCATTTTGAGTACGGGCAGGCAGTGAGGGAGCGATGCCCCGGCCGCCATTTTGAGTACGGGCAAGCGCGGGAATTCTGTGAGGGGAGACGCGCCTTTAAATTTGAACATAAAAATTCAGCGCTAGTTTCGTCACTAACTCGTCTTATGGTGACGTTATGGGGATGGCCCTTCTGTCTCGCAGGCAGAACTAATGTCAATTTTTGTCACCTTAAATTGTTTTTTTTTTTTTTTTTTTTTTAAATACAGCAAATTTAATAAAGAATTCTGAAATAAACGCTGAGGCAAAAAGGGGATAATATTCTAAAGGATAATATTCACACGGGGAAAAAAAAAGGAATAAATGCTTGTCATAACCACAACATAAAACCGAGATGAAACCCAGGACTTTCTCCCATCCCATTTGCAGCGTCATTCCCGTCAACTTCCCAACGCACTTCATAACGCGCCATAACAAATATCGCTTCGAGACGTCTCATATTTCCCCTTTTCCTGCTAAATCCCCAGCATTCGACTCCCGCCCGTTGTAACTTAAAAGCCTTACAGTCACCACTAAATAATTCAGCAGGGAAGGCAGTCCCCGGCTCCGTGCGCGCCCTCAGCGGACCCGCGGCGGCGGCGCCTGCCGTCAAGCGCGTCGCGCGGCGCTGTACGGCAGTGTCGCGGCGGGCGCTGTCACCCGGCCGTCTGCCGCACCGAGCGCGGCGGGGCCGCGGCTCCCGGGACTCTGAGGGCCGGGAGAGGCCCCGGCACCGGCAGCGGCACCGGCAGCGGCACCGGCAGCGGCACCGGCAGCGGCAGCGGCAGCGGACAGGTGAGACCGGGGACAGGGGCGGGAGAAGGGCGCGCTGAGGGCCGGGAGCGCTGCGCTGAGCCCCCGGCTCCCCACAGGGCCCCGCAGCTCCCGCGCTGAGGAGGCTGCGGCAGCGGCAGGGACACGGGCGCTCAGGGCTCCCCAGGCTCGGCTGGCCGGGACACCGGGACACCGGGACACCGGGACACCGGGCCCACGCTGTGAACGGGCGTACAATTTCATCAGTTTTCGCCTCCGAACGAGCGCCGCGTTATTCACGGGTAGAGGTTTCCATCCCTGCTAACGGAGCCTTGCCTGAGGGGATTGATCCTCTTAGAGGGCTCAAATACTCTTTAATACCATTTTTTTTGCCACCTCGCGGCCTTTCCCGGTTTTATTTCCCTTCCCCGCGCCAGACACGGCGCTCTTGGCACCCGGGGGTGGGATCTGGGGCTCTCCGGCTGCTGTGGATAACTGTCCTCTGGCACAGTTTGAAACGGGGAAAAATCACTGTGGGTTCAGTGTGGCGTCGCATTAAACACCGGGAAAACCTGCGAGTGGCTTCCAAAGGTGTTAAATGAACCCCAGTCTCGCGGAGTGTGCACGCGTCTCCTGAGACTGATTCCTTAAACTCGTGGAAATCCAAGTGTTTGGGAAGGGTTGCTCTGGTGGAACGAAGGCGGGGTTACTTCTGATTTTTACCCGTTCTTCCCAGGGATTTATTCTCTTTGGGGGGGTTTTGTGGCTGGGAGAATCGCTCGTGTGGGGTGCTGGCATTTAGCTGAGGCTTGGGTTCGGTGTTTAATGCTTTGGACTTGAAAAATCACTTCGGTGGCTTTACTGAAATAGGAATGGAGCCGGGATTATTCAGTGTGCCTAAATGCCACCTTTAAGCAGGGCAGTTCAAAGAGTCACGGGATTATTCTGTGTGGGTAACACATAAATTAAAATCTTTTTTTTGTTCACTTCCTCACTGAAATCATTGCTTCCTGTTTAGATATTTTAACCGTCCTCTTTTTGGGAAGGTGTCTTTCCACATCCCTGCACTTCCTGTAAGATTAGAAATATTTCGAAATAATTTAGTGTTAATATTATTATTATTTGCAGAGCTTGATGTTTAAGAATTTAAAGGGAAGGAGTTAAAGCCGAGGATGATTAGATACATACGTGTGTACTCCCGTAGTTTGTCATCACTGATGCAAACAAAAAAAAATGGAATTATTGATCGTTTTCAGACAAGAAGGGATTTTGGTGCTGCCAGGGGCTGCAGTTGGTGTTTGCCCCAGCTAAGCCCTGCAATCCCAAATCGCCGGCCAGTTAAAATGTGGCTTTTCCTGAAAAGGAAGGTTTTTATGAAGGCCTTGCGCTGCCCCGGTCCGAAACGAGAAGGCGAGAGGTAGTTTTTGTTTCTCCCCTCTCTCTCCCCAGAGCCTTGCTGCGAAACAGAGCGCCGTGTTTGAGATGGGACTGCCAGGGGGTTGCTAAGGGGTTCGCAGCGTGGAAAATCGCGCCCCTCTTGGGGTCAGCCGTGTGCTAAGGCTCCCGTGTGGCCTAACACCCTCCTGTGTGTTCCTTTTGGAGATTCCCTCGATTCGGAGCGCGGGTGGCTTTGGCAGTGTTCAGTTTCATGCGGGATGACAACTCCTGTTTGTTCTCGTTGTTGGTATTTGCGGGTTTGGGTTTTTTTGGTTTTTTTATCCCTGTCGCGTCTGGACACTTCATTCCTGCCTTTATTCTGTTTTTACGAGCAAATCGAGCCTGGTTTAATTGCAGCCCTTTGTCGGTCGGCCCGTTGTTCAAAATGCCGAATTAATTTCTCTTTCTGTGTTGTGCTGGTCCAGACGGAGCAATTGATCCAGCATTGCATAACAATTAACTCTGCAGGGCCAGGTGTGGTTTGCAGCCTGGAGTTCTGGGCTTTATCGAGCCTGCTCATAAAATTTGAGCTCTCTAATTAAATGGCTTTTAATGAAGGCTGCCAGAAACGAGCTGCTTTACCGGGAAGGGTCACTGGATGTGAATTTGTGCGCTGGATTTTGTGGAAAGCCCACCGTCGATCCCTGCCGCCTCGTCAGGAGCCTCCCGGGAGCCCTGTGTAATCCTTAGCCATTCATCCTCCTGCCCTCGCTCCCTCCCTTGCCCCTGTTTTTTCCAGTCGTGTTCCAGTTCTCTGGCTGCGGAGGGTGCAGTGGAGTAACAGCTCCTGTGGCTGAGAAAAGACAGGAATTTCTGTTGGCGTTATCCCCGCGGGAGGTGGAGTTGGGTGGACCTCACTCGCATTCAGGCTGACCCTTCTTTTTCTGTCATAATTCGGATTTATTCCCCCCGAAGTGCCGGGAAGCAGGTTTACAGGGCTGTGAAAAATGCAGATGTTGCTGGGTGCCTCGGGGTAGGAGGATGTGTATTGAGCTATAAAAAAAAAACCTCCAGGAAAACACACGTATTTTAAAACCCGCTTTGGTGTGTTCATGCTCCTCTAATGGTTTGAGCTGGGCTGAGTTCAGAGCATAAACCTCCACTGGAGAATCCGCCAGGAGTTTTTTGGCTATTTGTTTAACACGACCTTTTGATAGATAAGAAAACCTCAGCTCTGAAAACGTGGAAGTGCTCAGCGAGCCGGGAATGTTGCTACCACAAACAGAGGGTTGTTTTGGAGTTTAAAGCTTGTGCAAATCCAAGTGGCTTTTATTGCCACAACTTGAGTTTCTATTCCCAGTCACCGAGACCGTTTTGGCCCGGGGACAATTGCAATCCTGCTTTGTTTTTTGTGTCAATACGTTCAGAATATCTGAAATGCTGCTGTAAAGATAGCACTGGACCTATTTCCTGCTGGAGAGTGGCCAGGATCCAGTTTATCAGTGGATTATACGAGGTTGATTTCACCTAAGGCAGGATATTCCATATCCCAACGTGAATGTCTTTGCAGCAGGGACATCATAACACCAGGGATATAAAAACAGCTTCGGCCTTGGGGTTTTAAACGGTTTTTTACATCAAAATTACTCTAAAAAGAGGGATTTGGGCAGAAATCCTTAGGTGCACAAGGATGTGCTCTTTGCCCCCCCACCTTTTACTCCCCTCTTGGTTTAGAAGATAATATTTTGGATTTGGGGAGACTGCA
Source organism: Chamaea fasciata (assembly GCF_029207755.1). Lineage (NCBI taxonomy): Eukaryota > Metazoa > Chordata > Aves > Passeriformes > Sylviidae > Chamaea > Chamaea fasciata. The sequence goes on along the minus strand of NW_027094089.1, from coordinate 602,380 downwards.
CACAGCCTCCCCCCCCACCCCAAAGTAAATAAATGGCAGCGTTACCTCCTGCCTGGGGGGGGTCATGTCTGTCTGTCCCTCTGCTGCATCCTGGGACCCCTCAGGTGTGAGGGGGAAAGGGCGGGAAAAACGTGAGGGGAAAAGGGCGGGAAAGACGTGAGGGGGAAAAGGGCGGGAAAAACGTGAGGGGACAAAATGGCGGAGATGAGAGGAGACAAGATGGTGGAAACGTGAGGGGGAAAAGGTGGCAAAAACATGAGTAAAAAAGGGTAGGAAGCATGAGAGAAAAAGGGCAGGAAGCATGAGGGGAAAAGGGTGGGAGACACAAGGGGGAAAAGATGGCAAAAACATGAGGGGGGAAAAGGGCGGGAAACGTGAGGGGACAAAATGGCAGAGGCAGGAGGGGACAGGGTGGTAGAAGCCTGAGGGGAAAAGACAGCAAAAAACATGAGGGAAAAAAAGAGTGGGAAACCTGAGGGGAAAAGGGCAGGAAACATGAGGGGACAAAATGGCAAAAGCATGAGGGAGAAAGGGCAGGAAGCATGAGGGGAAAAGGGTGAGAAACAAGGGGAAAAGATGGTGAAAACATGAGGGGAAAGGGCGGGAAGCATGAGGGGACAAATGGCAAAAACAGGAGAGAAGAAGGTCAGGAAACATGAGGGGAAAAGGGTGAGAAACAAGGGGAAAAGATGGCGAAAACATGAGGGGAAAAGGGCGGGAAGCATGAGGGGACAAATGGCAAAAACAGGAGAGAAAAAGGGCAGGAAACATGAGGGGAAAAGGGCAGAAAATATGAGAGAAAGAGAGGGGGAAGCATGAGGGGGAAAGGGTGAGAAACAAGGGGAAAAGATGGCGAAAACATGAGGGGAAAAGGGCGGGAAACAGGAGGGGACAAAATGGCAGAGACGGAAGGGGGCAGGCTGCTAGGACACGAGGGGAGAAGGCGGCGGAGGCGTGGGCGAAGGGAGCAGCCCGGGGCGCGGCTGACGCTGCTGTGCCGCCGGCCTTGCAGGCGCTCGGCGGCCATGGCCGGGAACAGCCTGGTGCTGCCCATCGTGCTGTGGGGCCGGCGCGCCCCCACGCACTGCGTGTCCTCCCTGCTGCTCGTGGACGGCTCCGTCGTCGTCACCGGCTGCCACGACGGGCAGATCTGCCTCTGGGACCTGCGCCCTGACCTGCAGGTAACGGCCCCGCGCTTCCCTGGCTAATACTGTGTTGTGGAAAGGGATTCCTTCCCAATATCCCGTCTGGCAGTGGGGAGCCGTTCCCCCTTGTCCTGGCGCTCCCTTCCCCGAGTCCCTCTCCAGCTCTCTTGGGGCATCTTTTGGCACTGGAAAGGGCTCTGAGGTCTCCCCTTATTTACGGACGTACAGGAACTCACCTGGGAAAGCTCTTAATGTGCAACACGGTCTATTTCATTCAGCCAAACTCAATTTGAATTGAGCCAGATTCAGCTCCTGATCTGTAAATATGGAGAGGACTTTACAAAAATGCATTTCTCCCCTCCCCAAATTCTCACTCCTGTGTGAAGTGGAAAGTCGTCCAAGACGATCCATCCACTGCCGTGCTAATTAAATCTGTGTGCACTTATTAATGGATATATAACACGTGAAGTAGAAAGCTGGGATATGGGTATTCTGGTCATTTGTGTGATTTTGACTCGCTGTTTTCTTTTTCCCCGCTCCCAGATCAATCCCAGAGCTCTGCTCTTTGGTCATACAGCCTCAGTTACTTGTTTGTCCAAGGCTTCAGCTTCCAGTGAAAAGCAATATATAGTGAGTGCATCAGAGAGTGGGTGAGTTTCTCAGCGTTTATTGATGTGCAGAACTGCAGTCACGGGAATTTGTCCCCAGTTTATCCATAGAGTCATCACTGGGTTTGATTTTTATTCCTCGAGAAGAAAAAAAAATTCCTCAGCAAATAGATTTTAATTTTTTCATTGGTTTTATTCATTAATTGCAGAGCAGCAGTTTAGAGGTGGAAGCGGGAAGGATTAATTGTGCGATTGAAATCCAAATAGATAGAGATTTTTTTTTTTATCCTAAAATGGTAGGGAATGATTTGCCCAAATAACCTTTTTAGCAAGGAATTTGAGGGGAGAATGTGTCAAAGTTTAGAATTTCCACTTTGGGCTGATTTCAGGGCTAAGTAATCTCTTCCCATTGGATTTAAAACCAAAATGTGTTTTCATCAGGAATTTATCTCTCCGATGGGAAGGAGAAAGCACCTCACAGATTCTGCTCTGATTAAATTTGAGGATAAAGTTTTAAATTAACAAACACTGTAAAGTGGGCAATAGCTGCTCCTTTGAACTCCTGCAGGTCCTGTAATTTCTCCTCACAGGGAACAGGAGGATTTAGGAGGACTGGGAAGTCCAGTT